>NW_024425563.1:57409115-57488242 GCF_017311325.1 Ursus maritimus | reverse complement strand
GAGGGAAAGAGCAGAGCAACAACAGTATCGACTTCAGGTTGCAGCTAATCTCAAGGAAAGCCAGAAAATATTGTATTCCTGTGTACCACAGAAGAGGAGGGATACCTGGGTGACTCAGTCAGTTGAGCATCTGACTCTTGATTTTGGCTGAGGTCAAAATCTCAGGGTTGTGAGATTGAGCCTTGGGCTCCATGCTCAGTGAGAAATCAGCTTGAGGAATCTCTCCCTCTCCCCCTACTCATGTTCTCTCTCAATTAAATGAATAAAACTTAACAAAAAAAGGGGGGGGGATTTCATGGCAAACACATGGGTGGAGTTTGTCACATTATTTAGGATGTATCATATAAAGTAGAGAGGAATCCTGCAATAACTTTGTGGTAATGAGATTGATAATTGACAGTTGGGTCTTGATATCTTTCTAGCCACTTAGACTGATGACTACTGATCCAAGAATAAATGGATATTTAATATGTACAATGTGATGATTTAATAATACATACAATGTGAAATGATTACCACTATCAAGTACATTAACACATCACCTCACACAGTTACCTTGTGTGTGAAGATCTACTCTTCACGCATTTCAAGCATACAGTACAGCATTACTAACTTTAGTCACCATGTTGAATGTTAGATCCCCAAAACTTATTCATCTTACAACTGAACATTTATACCCTTTCACCAACGCTTTCCACTTCCTATACTCTTAATTCCTGGCAACCACCTTTCCACTTTCTGGTTTTATGAATTCAATTTTTTTTTAATTCCTATGAAAGGGAGATAATGCAGTATTTTTATTTATGTCTGCCTTATTTCATTTAGCATAATGTCCTCATAATGTTTCATCCATGTTGTCGCAAATGGCAGAATGTCTTTTTGTTTTTATGGCTGAATAATATTCCACTGTATATATACATCACATTTTCTTTCATCTCTCAGTGGATACACAGACTATTGCCATATCTTGGCTATTGTGAATAATGCTACAATAAACATGAGAGGGCAGGTATATTTTCAACATTCTGATTTCATTCCTTTTAGATTTATACTTAGGAGCGACATTGCTGGTAGTTCATATAATAGTTCTAATTTTCACTTTTTCAGAACCTTCATTCTGTTTTCCATAATAGCCATACCAATTTACATTCCCACCAACAATGTAAAAGAGTCCCCTTTTCTCCACACTCTCATCAAAATTTATTATCTCCTTTTTGTTAAAAGCCATCCTAACAGGTGTGAAGTGATATCTCACTATGGTTTGGGTTTGCAATTTCCAAATGATTAGTGCTGTTGAGCACTTTTTCCATACATGTCTTCTTTGGGGAAAAAATGTGTATTCCCGTCCTTTGCCCAATTTTTAATCATGTTATTTGTGTTTTGTTATTGAGTTGTATGGGTTCCTTATATATTTTAGATATTAACAGTTTATTAGATATATGGAATGAAGATATTTTCTCCCATTCCACAGGTTGCCTTTCATTTCGTTTATTGTTTCCTATGCTGAGCAGAGCTTTTTAGGTTGATGTAGCCCTACTTACTTATTTTTGCATTTGTTGCCTGTGTTTTGGTAAAATATCCAAAAAATCATCGCTAATACCAATGTCAAAAGCTTTCCCCTATATTTTCTTGTAGGAGTTTTACAGTCAGGTCTTACATTTAACTTTATAATACATTTTGAGCTTACATTTTTATGTATGGTGTAAGCTAAGGGTCCAGTTTTATCTTTTTTCAGCTGGATATTGAGTTTTCCAAACACCATTTATTAAAGAGACTATCCTTTTCCTATTATCTGCCGTTGGTGCCTTTGCCAAAGATTAGTTGACGGCATAGGCATGGGCTAATTTCAGGGCTCTCTATTCTCTTCCAAACCCTGATATCAATAAATTATTATTATCTTAAGAACACCCACATAGATATCCATTAGTATTAAGACTCAGTAAATACTTGTGTTTAACTAATTATTAATAATCATTTGTTAATCTCCCATAGCGTTCTAGACTCTGAAATCCACCTAAATATAAAAGACTCTCACTCCCATGGTGATTTTAGGAATAATGGTCCTATTGTGCTAGGATCTCTCATCCCTAATTGCTTCTTTATCTACAAAAAAAAAAAAAAAAAGTACCATGCACATTGAAATGCTTTATTTCATTATATTAAATGAAAAGTTTACACATGGAGACTGCACAGTACTCTGTACATATGCTACACTATTTGTCCTTAAGTCTAGGGATTTCCTTTACTTGGCATGAATTATAGGAGAGGTGCCTAACACCCAGACTGAGTGAGTTATTCTAGCTTATGGTGGTGTTGGAAAGAAAAGTGCATAAACCAGAGGATGTCATTAGACCAGTGACAATGGAGGAGAAAATACCCAGTGCTGACAGCCCACTCACTTGCTGGCGGACTGGTGTCAACATGCTGAGCAGTACAGACAGAAGGGCTTAGGAAGGAGTTTGCTGCATCTGGTGAGAAAGGAAGTGTAACAGCAAAAAGAGAACAAAATATTTTATGTCTGTGTTTGCTCCACCTAGGAAAAGCAGACACAATGAATCTACAGTATGTATGGAGAAGGAACTAACCACATGTATTAATACAGTCTTTGTGCCTCAGCTGTAAAACAGGTTCTGGGCTTGTAGTTAAAGTGGCTGCACAGATGGGGCCTTTTCCCCTTTCTTTGCAATATTCCATATTCTAATTATGACTTGCACTGCTTCTGGCACAAAAGCAAGGCCACTGATGTGGCCCCAAGAGTAGGCATGATAAAAAGCCAGGCCCATGAACTCATGTGGCTGCTCTTTTCCACTTCCTTTCTCCTCCCTCAGCTAACTCAGTCTGTTTTTTTTTTTGACAGCATTTGGAATTCTTCAAGCTGTCTCTGGTTGCTTTTCCCTCGCTGAAGAAAGATCTAGTCTTCAGAAGTAACTCTATAGTTACTGGCAGAAGCAGCACAGACTGATTAACAATGTGGTACAAAAATCTTGCAAGCGTATAAAGTGCTAATAACTGATTAGAGTAAAAAGGAACTTGTAACAGCTAATGGAATTGTGCAATATTCTACATAAAATCCAAGCACAAAATTTACATCATGTGTGACAGGTTTCCTCACTTCGTGTGGTACTTCATTTTGTCCCTGAATGTCAGGTTATCCATTTTAGTCCATAAAGGCATAATACCATAAAATTAATAAATATTACTAAGTAGGATGTTCCAAATCATCTTATTCTATTTCTCTTTTTGCTAGTGGAGCCTTGTAAGTTTTCTATTCTATTTAAATTGGTGTTTAGCTATTGAGTATTAGAAAATGCTGAATTTCACCTTAACATTCCATTAAACTTTTATGAATAACAAATGTTCTTAAAAGTAAGTGATTCTCATGTAAGCTATTATAGCTATACATATAGGAAAGAATCCTATACAATTTGTACTCACGTTTTAGCTCTTTGAATGTACTAACACAATTCTCAGGTAAAGAGCCTTGTATTTCCCCGCAATCTTTTTTGAACATTTAAAATGAGTTTTTCCCCTTTTATATCTTGTAGTCTTTTTCCTCTCTGAGATCTCAATCATGTCTTTAGCCATGGGTAATCAGGAGCATTGTGATATCTATTTATTCATTCAGTTATGCATTCAACAAATATTTACTGAATGCCTGGAAGTATAGTAGTTAACACAAGAGAATAAAGTCCATAGTCTACAAATAGGAGATAGATAATAGATAAAACAAACAAGTAAAATATATAGTAAGCTAGATATTGATAGGTATTATAGGGAAAAATAAAAGAATATAAGTAGGGAATGGAATTTTAATTGTCATGGCCAGGAAATGTTTCAGTGAGGCTATTTATACTGCAAAAGAGACAGGAATCTAGTCATGTGCATTTATAGTAGAAAACTGGAGAGGAAACAAGGGCAAGAGTTTTGACTATACATAGAGTGTGAGAAGAAGAACAGACTGGCCAATATGATCAGAATGGAGAAACGAGCAAAAATGATCACAGAGATCTAGAGAGATTATGTGATCATGTAGACCGATGTGAAGACTTTGGATTTTACTCCAAGGGAGATGAGAAGCCACTGGAGTATTTATGTAGAAGAGTGACATGTTTGAATTTATGCTGTGTAAGTCAGCTATATTGATATTGAACTATAGGGGTAATGAATGCAGAGATGGGGATACCAGCTAGAAGGTTAACACAACTATTCATTCAAGAAATGATGGACTTGGACTAAACTGATAGAAGTAAAGGGAGTGCAAAAATGTTTGGAATGTAGATGTATTTCAAAGGTAGAGGGAGAAGTACTTTGTGATAGACTGAAAGCCAGTTATGAAAGAAGGGGAGAGATTAACTCCAGTGATTTGGGCCTGATCAAATGGAAGTGTGGAATTGCAATTACTGATATGGAGAAGGCTCTATGAGGAGCAGGATTGGAGGGAAGGGGAAGAGTATGACTCTAGAGCTGCCAGATTTGAGGTGCCTAATAGATGTCTAAATGGAGAGATCTTGAGTTGAGAAAGAAGGTCTAGGATAGAGATATCCATTTAGGAGTTGTCAGTGGAGAAATGATTTCTGAAATCATGAAAAAGATTAGACTGTCAAAATATTGAGTGTAAGGACAGAAGGGAAGAGTCTGAGGGCTAAGTTCTGGGGTACTCCAGTAATTAGTGGTCACGGAGAATAAGAGAATTCGTCAAAGAAGCCCTAGAAGAAGGAACAGACAGGAAGAAGAAAGAAAACCTGAAGAGTGTAGCATCCTGGGATCCACATGAGAAAACTTTCAAGAAAAGTGCACGATCCACTATACCAAATTCTGATGATGGGTTAAGTGAGATAGTACACAAAAACTGATTTGGATTTTCATTGGTGATTTAATGGAAGCTATTTCATTAGAGTGGTTAGCTCACAGCTTGACTGGAAAGGGTTTAAGAGAGAAAGGTAGGAGAAGAATTGGGGACTATTAATTTAGACAACATTTTGAAAGTTTTATATAAAAAGGAATTAGAAATTCAGTGGTAGCTAATTGGGGACAGGGTCAATAAACTCATTTTTTCAATGAAAGAAACAAGAGCATGTTTGTATGCTGATAAAAATAATTTGGTAGAAAGTGGAGGGAAATGATAAAAGAGGGAGAACAATGTCTAGAAGTAGAACAGAAAGCAAGCAGTCTCCTGCCAAGTGGAGGAATTGCTTTTGCATAGGAACACCTTAAGCCAACCACTGTCAAAGAAACAGATGAGAAATAGGTGCTTAATTATTATGGTAGAAGCTCACTTTTGAGCTTCTGAGCTTCTGTGGAAGCTCTTCTGCTTGTTTCTATTTTCCTGGAAACATGGTCATCAGCTGTGAGTTAGGATTTAAAAGGAAGTATTAGGAGTTTGAGGAGAGAAGAAAGAGTAGGAAATATTTTTTTCAGGGAGAGTGGGAGAATGAATGGAGTAGGGAAATATAATATGATTGCCAGGCAGCCTTAAGAGCCCACTTGAGATTAGAGGTCATAAATTTAAAGGAAGACAATCATTATGGTTGTGATTTTCTGCAGCCATATTCAGCTGTATGGGAGCAGATGTAGAGTAGGCAGAAAGATGAATTTAACCATGGATTAACCATGGATGAAATTCTATGACAGATACAAAGCAAGGAAAGAGGAAGTAATTATAATGGAATATAAGTTGGTGAAAAAGAAAGGGAGTTTGCAGGGTGACAATGTAAAAGTAGTATGATCAAGCGATTTTGCCCCAGTAGGATATAAATATGTGTGAATTGGAAAGAAAAAGGTAATGGTCATGCAGAGAGATTCTTGAAATTGGAAGTTTTGGAAATTAAGAGCTGTTAGTAAAAAGAAACTATATGCTATAACCCTAGTACTAATTGTCCTATGTAGATGGAAGATGATCATTTTAGGGAAGATGAGGTCAAGGTACAGAGAAGCTGGAGTGAAGCAGTATCTACATAGATTTTGAAATGACCAAGGATAAAAGAGGAGTGGTTTAGGACACAGTGACTTTTATCTCTTGAAGGGAAAAGGGAGAATGATTTGGAGGTCAGTAAATGAATCCAACAAGGAAGGGTAATAAGAGCTCACAGCATGAGCTTTAAAACTGGAAAGACTGATGAAAGAATGACGAAAGATTGTCTGGAAGTGGCAAAGAGAAACAAGTGCATTTCCCCCATCTCCAGGCCCCGGAATATGAGAGTGTGGAAGAGAAAAAGTGACTAATTAAGAGGACTTTTGAAAAACAGTGTCCTCAAGGAAGAATCAATTTGTTATGCGAGTGGTTATAGATAGGTTAGATAGATGATTGATTGATAGTCAGATGATAGACTTATTTTAGGTAAATATTTTCTGGTTTCACTGTTTAAACTTTTCCCTCAAAATTCTCATAGGTCTGTTACACGGGTAAAACAAGTAATCTTGTAGTCAGTTAAATTACATGAGTGACATTACTTCCATCTTCTTTATGCAGTGAGAAAACCAAATACCGTCTTATACCTAATCAGCTTATATTATCTCAGAGGAATTAACGAAATGTAATTAGGCAGGAAATAATCTCACTTAAACATTTTTTTAGTATCAAGTGGGAATTCTCCAACAATGATAAAGTCTAATTCTCCAGATGTTACACCAAAGGTACAGAATTGAGTGTGTCACTAGGTACAATTCTGAGATGGCCACTGATAATAATTGCAGGTAGGCCATGCAGCCATGTAGACCTAAATGTCCATGCTGCATCGATCTTACAGGCATGATACCCAAGAAGACCTAGAAATGCAACGTGAGCCCACCACATTAGTGAGAAATGCTGCATTCATTTTTTTCCTACAAGAGGTGGTGTACAGCCTATGGTGAATTAACATACAAATAGTGGTGGGAACAAGTTCAAGTGTTTAATAATGAGAGATAAAAGATGTAATGAGCACTGGGTAATACATAAGCCTGATGAATCCTTGACCTCTACTTCTAAAACTAAGAATATATCATACGTTAATTAATTGCATTTAAATAAAAAAATAAAAAATAATAAGAGGTGGAAGACCAATTCAAAACTGTTTTTAAGACTGGATATTGTATCACGTTAAAATTTGTTCATTTATTCCTTCAGACAACATGTTTTGAGTGTCTAATATATGCAAGGCACTCTGCTGGCTAATGGGCATACATCAGCAAATGAACTCTACCTTCCCAAGGTTTACAATCTTCTTCACTCTTCTGGAGAATTTTTTTTTTTTTAATTTATTTCTTTGAGAGAGAGAGAGAGAGGGACAGAAAGAGAGAGTCGGGGAAGGGGCAAAGGGAGAGAATATCCAAGCAGATTCCCACTGAGCTTAGAGCCCCATGCGGGGCTCAGTCCCACAAGCCATGAGATCAGGACCTGGGGCAAAACCAAGAGTCGGACACTTAACCAACTCAGCCACCCAAGCACCCCAAGAATGTTTTTTACGTACCACCCAAAAAGGCAAGATACATGTGTGTGCCCTGATAATTACAGAGGGCAGGAATTAACTTTCATTTGGACATTTACTCCTGAGTTTATTTTCTATGCCTCTTATAAAGCCTGAAGATACACAGGAGTCTTACAAAATTTGAAAACTAGTTTTCTTAGTAAATCTCTCATGATTTTTGTGACTTTAAAAATCAAGAATAAACATCTCTGTCACCCCTAGTAAGGGTGGAGGCAGTTAAAATCAAATCAAATGTCTTTGGTTTTATTTTTTTTTAACATGAATACTAATAACACAGATTAGATTAAATAAGAATAAGAAAGATCTGAGGGTTTAAAATTTTAAAAAATGCATTTGACCATACTTCTTCTGAGAGGAGGAGCTAAGACAAAATGCAGTGGTATTGCAGAAAGAAATGAAAATCCCCAAGGCAACCCAGAGAAGGAAGAAGAGCTTCTCTTAAAGTATAAATGGGTCTTTGTTGGATTTTAACAAGCCCTCAAAGGACAGATTCCTGGAGATGTCTGAAGTTCTTCATTTAATGTGAAAATACTTTACACTTTCCCTTAAACAAAGAAATCACCCCACTGGCTAGGAGCCAGAGCTTGCACATTTTTTGAGGCACCACAGGAAAAGAGAAAAGAAGAAAGAAGGCAAGCACTCCCACATTCACCCTGGGGGAAGAATGTGCCCCACTTCTCAGAGTTCTAATCAGTGGCAGTTCTGGATCCTGATTAATGAGTCCTTCCATGCTCCTTGCTTTGCTGCCCCCTCTGCTGCTCTACAGTTTCAATTTTCACCCCAAATCTGGAAGTGCCTCCTCAGTGAAGAAAGCCCTGGGATGATGTGGCAGGAATAAAAGGGAAAAGCAGATATTAGTGCTACCTGACCAGCAGGAAATTTGAACTGTATCAACTGAGATGGCCCGAAGAGCTGTTGAAATGCAAGATAAAGTTCAGAACGGGATTACTATGTCATGTTTCTTTTCTGGGGGGGAGTGAGGGGGTAGAGTCTGAGTTACAAGTTTATGAGTCAGTGTGGCACACCAGCAGTTTTTCATTGCATCCTGCCCTGGGCCGGGACTTCTTTTGAGTCAGAGCTGTAGTGAGGCTTTCTATTTCACCTCCTAAAAAAAAGATTTTCGGTGTCATTTGGGTGGCTCAGCTAGGATAATTTATCTGTGGGTTATGATTTATTTAAATATGTGAATATGATATTCACAGACACATTAATAACAACACCTACATTGGCATACTATCCACTGAACATGTTTAGGGCTTTATACATATAAAGTAAATACATCTCTACAAGAAGGCTATATGCAGAGAAATGGAAGCACGGGGGATGTATGGGATTCGCTTATCATCTCACAGCTGAAATGGTGGTCCTTGCTTCAGACTTTGCACTTTCAAGCACTCGACCATCTGCATCTCCTTTTCAAAGAAAACCTTGATATGAATACTGATTATCATTTTCAAAGACGCATAGATGCTCCTTTTAAGAGAAACTAACATTTTATAAAAGTACAAAAGGAAGAAGTATCTAAGACAGCAACAGAGCACGGTAATTAAGAGTTAGGACTAAGTTTGGATCCTGTCTTCTGCCTGTTTCCAAGCTATGTGACCTTGAACAAATAGCAATGTTGTTAAAACTCAGTTTTCTCATCCGTAGAATGGGGATAATAACAGCAGATTTATCATAAAGAATAAATGGGGTGATGCACGTTAGGTAGCACATACCCAGGACAATAAAATTATAATAAATGGCAGCAATTAATTTAATGTCTTTAACATATACTTTTTCTAAACAATTTTATAGTGAATTTACTCCAGTGAAATCTAAACTTTCCAATGATTTCACTCCCATAATACATATTAGAAGATTGTTCTATATATTTCAAGAATTTGAAAATGCAGGGATGTTTCTGGTTACAAAAGAAGTATGAAAATTAACCCTAGCACATCCAAATCCTGGCATCAGGCTGACAACATGAAGCAAATGATGACACTGAAACGTGATTCTCTGAGACAAATGAAGACAAGTCATGCCTCCTTCTTAGTTTGCTTCCAAAACTGTCCCTCAGTCTTAGATTTCTTCTAGGTTAGTTTACAGTCACTATGTCCCCGGACTGGCAGTGGCCTGTGGCTCAGCATTGTGGCTGCAAGCACCAAAGGAAGCTTCTTGACCAGATCACTCTAAGTCACTCTATTTCGAGCTGCCAAAGACTCTGTGGTTAAGAAGAATGGTAGAAGACTTCTATAATTTAAAACCAGGGTTTTGGGGTTTTTTCCACTGGAGTGATTCAATGTGTATTGTGTGTGCACATGTGTTCCAGTACAGATGGAGGCTCAAATGACTATCAGACCCTTTGGTGTGAGTTCAAATTTCCTGAAGGTGTTGGAATGTCTGTAAAACATCAGATGCCCTTCTGCTTCAGTTTCTTTTTTTTAATAAGTATATTTTAATTCTCTGCTGATTTGACATCTCGCTTTATTTAGGGAAAGACTTGACAATATCTTTGAAAAATGGTTTTTGGCAGGTAAGCAGTTAGATCTGATTTATCTATAACCAAAGACCAGTCATTGTGTTTGTTCATTCCCTCCCCCCCACAAAATTTTTTAAATCTTTATTCTTGTTCCAATACTATTAGTCATATTTTACAGAATCATTGGTGAGCCACTGTCATCACTCATACGATTCATTTTTCCTACTTAAACTTCAGAAATTCTTTTCAGAGAACTTGGGGAATGTTATCAATGTAAACTCTGGGGTTTTATTTCTAAGCCTTTCGATAACTGCAAAGTAGCTTCCACATACTTCACTTTGCACTAAGCCCAATTGTCAGAGAGAGCAGAAACCCTCCTGCAATGCTGTACTTTGAGTAGTGGATTCTGCAGTCAATGGCTTCCACCAGTTTCTTTTGTTTTTAATGTCTGAGAACCAAAATGTTAAGAAATTGCTGTGGGAAGAAAAGGATTTGAGGCAGACATAGTCTTCAGCCAACACCCTGTATTTTTGTTCTCAATCAAAAAATGAAGACACAAAAATAGCCATCATCAGCAACCAACCCTCCAGGCAGGCTGAAAATGTAGCTGTTGATATGACCTGCCTTCAGGTGCCTATGTGGGTTCTGTTTGCCCCAATGACTTCCCAGACTGGGATCTCCTGCTCCCTTTCCCATGGCAAAAAACACCTATGATTAGAGTCATTCCTAAGAATATTAAAGCAATGCCACTATAACAATGTAATATATGATGCTGCCTCATCAATTCAGGACAGGCTCCTTATGCTGTGGTAGCCAATGACCTCCAAGTCACAGTGATTTAAAATAATAGAAGTTTTAATTTTGTCTTATGTGCACGATATGTCCATCACTGGGGGAGAGGGATTCTGTTCATCACAGTCATTCAGAGACTTTTTTCATCATCATTCCAAAAGAAAAAAAAAATCGTTAAGAGGGTCTTACAGTCACAAACTGGTGCACAGATCCCCACACTGACACATGCCACTTGTACTCACAACTCCTGAGCTAGCACCTGTTCCATGGTCCCCACAAGCACACACAGACCAGCAAGGGCTTCCAATATGCGCCAGAAGCAGTGGGAAAGCATTTCGTAAGAGCCCTCATGACTACCAAAGTTACCTCAGAGGAGTTCTGAATTTGTAAAGAGCCTTTACCTTCTTGCTTGCGAAATTCTGAAGAGTAAGTGCTGAATAAGCAGAGGTGAAGTTGAGCGGGTCTCACCAGGTTGAGAGGCTTCTTGGGATGGGAGCTCAAGGGAGAGGACTCCTGCTTGTTTGGAAACAAAAAAAACAGATGTTAAAGCAGAAATAAAAGGGAGATCAATTTACTTCACAACTTTGCTCATATCAGTTTTACTGAAAACTACATTTACTTAGTGCCAGATTTTTTAAATTTTTCAAGATTTTTATTTATTTGAGAAAGAGAGAGCACAGCAAGTGAGAGAAAGACATGAGTGTCGGAGGGAGGGGTAGAGGGAGAGGGAGAACGCAGGGCTCAATCTTAGGACCCTGGGATCATGACCTGAGCCAAAGGCAGAGACTTACCCGACTGAGCCACCCAGGAGCCCCAGTGCTAGCTTTTTTTAATGTAAATATAACATACTTTTAAAAAATAACAAAAATAATATTATATGTGAAAAAACTGTTATTAAAATGTTAAGCACACATATTTGTGTAATACTTCAAATAACAAAGCCAGGTCATTCATTATTTGCTTCAAATTAACATCAAAAGAAAATAATTGAAATATGAAATGCACATATGTACAAGTGTCTGAGTCTGCTCAGATAAGTTTATTGTAAGTATCCTCAGGATTCACAAGTATGAATAACTACTTGCCAGGAAATCAATTTTTCTTTGAGAACTCTAAGTCGCAGCCACATTTCAGTTTGTTTCATACTTAGATGTCAATATTTTCATAATTAATTGCACTTTTATTTATAGTCACTCTCTCCAAACATGAAGCTATCCATGAGTGCCAGATTAATCAACCGTCCCTTAACAGCTAATTACTTTTCATTGCTGAATAGTATTACATTGCGAGATATACTGCAGTTGTTTATCAATTCATCTGTTGAGGAACATTTGAGTCATTTTCCAGTCTTTAGTATTACAAATAAAGGTGCTTTGAACATTTATACACAAGTCTTTGTATAGACATAAGCTTTCATTTCTATTGGGCATGTACCTGGGGTGGAATGACTAAGTGATAGAAAAGTGTATTTTTAACTTTTTAAGAAATTGCCAAACTCTTTTCCAAAATGAATGTACAATTTCCTTTGCCTTGAGCATTGCATGAGCATTCCAATTACTCCATATTCTCACAAGCACTTGGTACAGCCAGTCTTTTTAATTTGAGGCATTCTGACAGGTGTGAAGTACTTACTATCTCGTTGTGGATTTAATTTGAATTTCTCTAACACTGAACGTATTTTTATTCATTATTTAAACTATTTTCTAAGGAATCTGTTCATGTCTTTTGTTTCCTCTTTGATTGGATTGTCTGTTTTTTGTTTGTTTTTTGTAATTGACTTGTAGGAACTCTACATATTCTTGATTTAAATCATTTGTCTAATAGATGGGTTTTGAATAGTTCCTACCAGGCTGTCATTTGCCTTTTCATTTTCTTAACTATATTTTTGAAGAGTAAATGAAAAAAGAAAAAAAATATAGGCAACTTACATCATAAGTTAGATATTAGCTTCTCTAAAGGAGGGGGCTGTCCCCAAAGTTGCATTACATTCCTTCTGGGTCTAAGATGCTAGGTATCATTACGGTACGCACAATGCAAAACTAAAGAAAATCATAACGAAAAACACCACAACGGCAGTGTCCCTTTCCTGAGTACCAGGGCTGTGCCAAACAATGCAGTTGGCTACTTAGATAGGAAGTGACCGAGATAGAAGCCTGTCCAACTCCAAAATTATACAACTTTTATCTTTGCCAAAGCTAGCATATTTCTGTTAGCGTTTCATGACTAGTCTGACAGCCTGAAAAACAGTGAATAAAAAACACACATTTGTAAGCTTCCACTTCTGTGAACCCAACTCTTTTAAATACTATGATAGTGAGACAGAAAAGTAGAACCATGCAGGTAATGATCTCAAAATGTGGGATCAAATCTCTCTATATTCATCTCACTTTTTGGGAATCAACCAAGCCAATGATAGAGAATTGCATCAAATAACAAAGAGGAGTTGTTTGGTTTCATTTCTTAAGTATTTTTTCTTAATGGTTACCTAACATACTTTTAAAATATTAAAACAAACAGATACACTGTGAGGAAAATAATAGGAATTTTTAAGGTAAAATTTCAAGTTTCTGGAAAATATCATTTTTATAGTGGGTTATTTCAATTATACCCTCATGGCCCTGCGTTCTTTTTCATTGGCATTTGTCACTTGGTTCTTTCTGAAAAAACAGCTGAATACTGACTTTCAAGTCAAGGAGAGTTTGATGTTCAAGTCTTAAGTACAGGTAAAAAGTTATGCATAGGGTAAACTCTGACTTCAATGTAATCAGTTAAAATTTTCAAGCTAGTGAGATTAAATAATAAAAAAAAATCAAACCAAAAGAATGTAGAAAGTTGGGCAAATATGTATCTACAAAATATGGAAAACATTATAAGAAAATAGTAAAATGTAGCTTCAAACACAAATATGTCAGTAATCATAGTAAATGTTAATACATTAAATTAAATTCCTTATTAAAGTCAAAGAGTTTCATACTGAACTTATCAACAGCACAACTCTGTGTGTTGCAAGAAATATATCTAAAAGCAAAGAAAATAATTAAAAATAAAAAATAGAAAAATGTGAAAAGTAGAAACAACAAAGCAACTGTAGTGATTAGTAACAAAATGTATTATAAGTCTGAAAGCATTAGTAGCAATAAAAGGAAAATTTTCATGGTTATAAAAAAGTTTCAATTGGCCAGAAAGATATAACAATTCTAAATACCTCGTTTTGTAGATTCAATTTTATGGGACAAAAAGTAACAAAAATTCAAGGAAAAATAGAAAATAATGTAGAATATTTTTAAAATAATAATCATATACCAAGCTATAAAGCAAGGACTAAAAATAATATAAACCATAATGTAAAAATTTTAAAGATGTCAAAACCAAATCTAGCAAAAAATAAGAATAATATTCCAATCAGGAAGGTATTATCCCAGTAATGCTAGATTGATTCAACATTTGCAAACCAATCAGTGGGTTTAATTACATTAATAGGATAAATAAAATACATTATTCAGAAAAAGAATTAGCCAAACTTCGATATTCATTACTTAGAAAAACTTTTATAAAATTAAAAAAAACTTCCTTCTAAAAAAAAACAAAAACAAAAAACCTTCCTTCTATACTAAGTGTATCAACAAAAATCCATAGCCAAATACAAAATTATAAATATTAAAAGTTTTTCTCACTAATGTCCTGTTATCAATACTATGGACAACATTTTATTGGGCTCCTAGGCCATTACAATAAGACAAAAAATGAAATAAAATGTATATGGAATTGAAAGAAACAGAACTGTTACTCTTAGGGTCAGAAAATCCAAGAAAATCTACATGTAAATTATTAGAATAAGTTACTGGATAGAAGGTTGTACTAGGGTTCTTGAGGAAAAAAACCAAAATCAATAGGAAAGAAAGACAGAAAGATTTATTCTAAGAAAATGGGGTATGCAATTGTGGGGACAGGTATGAAATCTGTAGAGTAACAGGCTGGAAATTCAGGTTGGACTCGATATTGTATTCTTGAGTCTGAAATCTTTAGGGCAAGCCAGCAGGCAGAGTTTCCATACTGCAATCTTGAGGCGGAATTGTTTCTTTTGGGGAAACTTCAGTCTTTGCTCTTAAGGCCTCTTCAACTTATCAAATGTGGTCCTCCACATGTGCTTTACTCAAAGTCTAATGAGTTAAACATTAATCACATTTTTAAATACCTTCACAACATCTTGACTGATATTGAATAAATAACTGGGCAACATAGCCTAGCCAAGTTTCCACATAAAATTAACGATCACAGTCTACCTCTTGTTGTCAACTTGGCACCCCTACACATCTCCTTAAACTGTATTTAATCTCTAAAGACATTATCAAAATCATACTTCTGCCTAATGTGATACAACTATCCTGTGTGCAACCCAGAATTCACTAATTCTTTTACCTGAAGATGATGCAAAATCTTTGGTGATAGTCACTCTTCCCTTGGTATCCTGTAACTTAAATTCTATGATATAAAGCTAACAAAACTCAAATATTATATATGATGTTAATAATCTGATATAAGAAGAAAAAATAGGATTGAATACACACGCAGAGACACACACAAATATATTCGTTACAAAATAAGGAAGAAATAGTTATAACAATTACAATTCTGCACTTGATCACCTGGTTGTGGCTGTATTTCTAACTACTTATTCCCTCTATCCATTCCATATTCTCTTAGCCCCCAGGAAGCATCTCAGTGGAGCATGGTTCTTTACCTGGTACAGTGACCCAAACATCCATTCATGAAGGTTCTAGGCCATCAATAGTCCTGCCTGAACTGTGTTGTTGTAGTTTTTTTTTCCCCCCTTATTTATTTGACACAGTGAGAGAGGGAACACAAGCAGGAGGGAGTGGGAGAGGGAGAAGCAGGCTTTCTGCCAAGCAGGGAGCCCAATTTGGGGCTCGATCCCAGGACCCTGGGATCATGACCTGAGCCAAAAGCAGACACTTAACAACTGAACCACCCAGGCACCCTGCACTGTTGTAGTTTTAATCACAGAGCATGGTAGTAGTAGGAGATGCCCAAGAGAGCTTCCACATTTCAGACATTCTCTTACTTACTTTCATGTTATAGTAGCAGTCCAATTTCCTCCTGGAAATCAATCACCCCCACCAGTATATTAACTCCCTACTTTGCCTATTGATTTACAAGCATGAGGAGCCTAAAGTGGCCAGGTGGCAGGCTTAACTTCCAGTTCAATGGAATCATGCTGTGTCTCCTGATGGAAGCATTTCTTCCTTGAAAACTAGGATCCCTAGACCAGCAAAACCTAAGACGGTGAGGGCAGGGAAGAAAATTTTTGCTAGTGAATCACTACGGGTAATTGTGAGTGGAGCTGCTTCCATTTCCACCCCTAGATTCCTGGACCCATGAGTCCTGAATATGAAAGATATAGCATCGTATGTTGGGCACTGATTTTCAAGATTCCTCAATATATCATCATATCATATCATATCATAACATATTATTTAATATATATTATATATATGGACATATAGTTAATATGTGTATACTTATCTGTGTATATATTATATACTCAAACATAGGTATATATATGTACATAGGTACATGTTTATGTGTATATATATTATATACTCAAATGTAGGCATACATATATACATACCTATCAGGGAATCTTGAAAATACTAAGAATAAAACACAAATTAAAGAATGAGTTATGAACTATGATACCATTTTATATAATATATGAAAGCACACATCACAATAGTAAATATTGTTTACAGATATATAAATAAGTAGTAAACTATTAAAACCTAGACAGAAAAGATACACAAAATGCAAGGAGAGGGTTATTTTTGAATAGGCAAAGTGATATGATTGGAGAGAGTTATAAAGAGACCTTCAATTATAAAGTTGTTATTTGAAAAATTCTGAAGCAAATATGGGGGGAGGTAAACACACATTTTTCAAATGCGGCATGTGAGTCAATGGTATGGACTGAACTCTGTCCTCCCAAAGTTCATATACTGAAGTCCTCAATTAAATATGGTGATATTTGGAGATGGAGCCTTTAGGTGGTAATTAGGTCCAGATGAGGTCATGAGGGTGGAACCCTCATGATGGACTTGGTGCCCTTATAAGAAGAGACATCAGAGAACTGGCTCACTGTCTCTCCACCATGTGTGACTACACCCAGAAGGCAGCCATCTGCTGGCCAGGAAGAGAGCTCTCACCAGAAGTCTACCCTGCTGGCACCCTCATCTCAGACTTCAAGCCTCCCATAGTATGAGAAAATAAGCTTCTGTCTTTAATCCACCCAGTTTATGCTATTTTCTTACGGCAGCACAAGCTAAAATAATCAGTATATTATTTGTAATATAATTCCTCATATTTAGAAAATCACCCTCCTTTTAACAAAATTCATTGCTGTGAATACCAAGGTCATGTTGCGCAAAGAATACATAGGGAAATGGAATAACACAACAATTAAAAGTCAGTGAAAGCATTCTTCAAACTTAAATTATTACATAAGTATCACGGATTATGAAATCCGTGAAGGCAGGAATTGCATGAAAATCCCCAGCGCCAAATGCAATACCTGCCATATACCAGAATATGAAGAGCATATAAATTAAACAAATTATATAACTACCCAAGGAAATAAACTTTACAACCAATGTTCTTCTGAAATCCCATAAGAGATAAAGCTATAACAACAGCAAACAAATATTTCTTTTCAGGGACTTATTATCATGTAACATGTTTTCCAACTTTTAAAGTTACTATAAGTAACATGGACCTCTTGGTCTGATAAAACCAATCTTCCAATATCCTCTTTATACAAATGACTAAATACGGCTTTCCTTGCTCTCTTTATAATTCTTTACAATTTCCCTTCCCTAGCCTTCTTTCCTTGTCCAAAATTGGATTCTTTCATACTAAATGAGGGCATGTGATAGCTTCCTTCTTTGCCTTCTTTTCAGCTAATAGTCCCAAAGAGACTATTACCATTTTTATTTTGTATCAGTCCTAAGAGGCATACTTGAACTTCTTTAGGAAAGTGATCACATTTAATTTATTAACTTGCATCACACAGAAGTTCAGATTTTTTATTGATAAGCTGTCACTGTAGAGAATCACGTCTGGAGTATGGACCTGGATAGTATTCTTAGATATGGAGCTATCAGGGAAATTTTAAAAAGGAAAGTGTAAGAATTGTATATAGAGGTCTTTTTTCCCCTTTCTTTTCTTTCTTCTTTTCTTTTCCATGCTCTCTAACATATGTATTTATACTTTCACTAACTTTCCAAACATGTTAATTCAAATTGGTCTCCTAAGTATTCCCTCCTGTTGTGGCATTTGGCTGTATAGTAAAACGAGTAGCTGCCACAGAGCATTTGCTAATGCTTCCTTCCTCAAAGGGAGATTAGTACAAATTTAAGTTTGTGTTAATCCCCACCTGAGGCAAGATAGTCTCTGTTGTATTTTGGTGAATTCAGATAATTGCTACAACAGTTTGCTCTTATTTGCATGATATAGACTACAGCAAAATATTTGCACTGAGTTATTAACCTGTTTTCCAGTAAATGGTGTTTACTTATGGCCTTGTACATGTGGTATCTATTAAGAAACATCCCCACAAATGGGAGCTTGCTTACTTGTTAAATGGAAAACAAAATGTCAAAAATAATTGGGAGGAAAGTAAAAGTAAATGGCAAATGTTGACAGGCATGAGGCTTAGTCAAGTTATCAAAAATGCATATGACTTAGACGTTAATAAATGAAATATTAATAACAGTTTTTCAGGCTTGACCGGGACTATTTATGGCAAGATTTCAACATTGCTTCACACAATATGACACACTTACATTTTTTCAAGGCAGTTAAAATTTCAATTATAATGTAATACACATTTTATTAGCCAGTTAGTAATACTGTAGAATAATTGGAATAGGCAGTGAATGATTTATAAAATGAGGACAATGATTCTACGAGACCTTCTTCAATTTAAGAAGAAAAAATTAATAAACATTTTTTATATAAGGGAGAACACCATCTTCCATGGTTTTGTTATTGTTGAATTTATAGCTTATATTTCAGCTGTCTTTAAAAATGATTTGAGATGGTCTAGCATAAACATAATGCAATCCATGTTAATTAAAAATGTTTTGGTTTTTTTTTATGTTTTTAAATGTGAATGATCAGAAGCCACTTGGGAGAGGAGAATCTTAGTACTTTGGTCAAAGGATAAAAGTGGTATCTCATCAAGTGTTTTCTGCTCAGAAAGAGAACTGTCATTGCTGTCATCACACGTGACATCAGATCCAGTATCAAAAATGTTCAACTATCCTTCTGCAAGACCATGCTACTCAGAACTTGAGCAAGAATTCCCTTTGGGAAATTGTTTAGCACTTACCTCATTCGTAGTATGAAAAAATGATGGGAACTGACATGACGCCAAAAAATGTTGCTACCACTAATAAGTAAGACTTTTGAATTATGCCACCACTCAGTCCTTGATGTAACAAAGTATTAGAACACAGATTCCAAGACTGAAAGAAATTTGGAGAGGTATACTATGTCTATGGATAAGTAGAAGAAAGAACTGGAAAATACCTATAACTTTGGATCTTTAATTCTCCAACTCACCAATTTTCATTGATAGATGATACAAGAATACTGTATTTCTGTTTTTTATTTAATCAAACTAATTTCAAAATTGAGTTCCCATCCTGTAAGGATGGTGGAAAATACCACCTCAGTTTTTCTGGGAGTTTCCCTACCCAGAGTAGTACAAAGGTCCCAATGTTAAGAAATGGGAAATCTCTCTGGTCACTTGTTGGCACCTGAGATTGGCTACCCTAGGGAGGAGTGATATCTTTTGCTTTCAGGAGCCCTAGTGCTCCTTTTAGGCATATTTGGAGAGCTGAGAATCCGCTTCTCAACAAAGTGTCAGACGCTTGTGTGACCTATGGATCTTTATCCCCTCTCCTGGGTCACAGAAAACAACAACATATTTTTCTGCTTTTCAAAGGCATACCCCTGTCTTCTGCCTCCATAGAACCCCAACAGCATACCTTCACTAATTCCAGAAGAAGTCTACATTATGCAGCTTCTATTTTCTGCCCTGAAAAGATCTCCGAGAAAAAGAAAAACAAAGACAGCTCTCTGCCTAAAATGAAGAGAAGAGATAATTTCTAGGGAGCACAAATGCTATTTAATACTTAAACTAAATATTGCCAGAAAAATGATTTTAAAAAACGAAAAGTTTGTCAAAAAATTTTAATATTAACTAAGCCAAAATATGCAAGATATTTTATCTTACCTTTTCAATGCAACCCATTCTAGGAGGTCATGGAGCACATGATGTAGTTTTTTTTCCTATTAATTTTTGTTTGGTTTCTTTGAATTCAAACTAAAATTGACCTTATCACTCACTAGACTTTACTCTCTAATCTCTCTCTGATCCAGTAATTTCTCCTCCCTTGTCTGCACTAGTGATTGCACTGCCAAGGTAAGTCCTGAGACATCTCTTAAAGCAAACAAACAAGCAAAAAAACCAAAATAACTCAATCCATGTAGGCAATCACTCACAGTGCCCTCTATGCAACCTACAGATCCCCATCTCTCTGTTTGTATGTAAAGTACTTCACTAGGATATGGTATGGCTCTTCTTCTACACCTGGAGAAACCTCCAATATTCTCTAAGCCCAGGTTAAGACCTACCTACCTTCTTCAAAAAAGTGTGCCTCAATTTTTATTTACTTATTTTTTTACAGACAGTGGCTCCTCTTATCTGAAAACTCCCAACTTTACTTTTCTTCCACCATTTATTATTTCCCTGAGTATATACTTGTTTTAGCCATCTTGTTATTGCACTTCTCATATTTTTTTAAATTTCTTGCACTTCTTGTATTTTTAAATCATTCATAGTATTGATGAACTTTTACCTATGTGTTTTTAGACCATGAGCTTTGAGTGTGAGGCTATGATTCTTCTTTGTAGACCCCCATGCATGCCCTGTGAAACTGTTTCATCCTGTCTTCAAGATGTCTATGAGTGTACGGCCACACCTCAGCCTGGTGACTATGGAAGAATTTAGAGAAAAAAATGTTTACAGCATAAATTAACATAGAATAAATTAGGCAAGCATAGTTATTTGATTCCTTTATAATTTTCACATAATACATTAATATTTTAAATGTGTTCCAAATAAATGCATATATATACATATATGTATATGTACAGCTTTTCTTATCAATAAAATGGCTTAGTACACATCTTGATTTTTTTTTTTATACAGACTTGGAGAAAGGGATCCCACATTCTTCTGGAACAGAGAAATGGGAAAATCAGTTAGTGCGGGGATATCTTTTCTCCAAGAGAAAACAGAAACCTTCCTCCAGCAACCAAAATCCAATCCGATTTTGAAAAGCACATTTTATGCATATAAAAATGGATAATACTTGAATTATCCATTCATCAAAGCATTAAACTCAAAAACTAACTTCTGCCCTCCAGGATGGCGCCATTGCACATTTCTGCTCCAGAATAATTCGTGTGGATATATCTGGCAGCCAAACATGAAAGTGTGGGTGCTGAGTGGCTGGCAGCTGGCCCAGTATTTAACCCTGCTGTTTTAGAATGCCATAAAATAAGCACAATTTAATCTTTCCAAATCATTTGGTCAGTGACTGTGATTTCCACAGAAAATAACTTCAAAGAAGACAGGCACCTTTGTTGATGCTTGTTTAAGCAGCTTTGAGTGCCAATGTATTTAAGAATAGGAAGCACAAACCTCAAAGCCTGTAATACATTCTTGGGATTATATACCAAGGGGATGTATAGACTGGCCTATTAAATTTCCCTGGTGGTAAGGATGTGCTTAGATTGATACAAGTAAGAAATTATGTCATCAGATAAAAAGGATGGCTCAGTCTGTAGAGCATGCCACTATTGATCTCAGGGTTGTAAGTTCGAGCCTCATGTTGGGTGTAGAGATTACTTAAAAATAAAATCTTAAAAAAATAAAAGTCATGACAAGCAGATAGATACTGCTTGTTAAAAATCTATGGAAGTAGAGACCTTGCTATAGATACTGAGAAGGGACTGTGGTTGCCAGAGGTGGGGGTGGGTGTGGATGAAATGGGTGAAGGAAGTGAAAAGGCACAAACTTCCAGTTATAAAAGAAATGAATCATGAAGATGTAATGTAAACATGGCAACTATAGTTAATAGCACCATATTGCATGTTTGAAGCTGGTAAGAGAGTAAACCTTAAAAGTTCTCATCACAAGAAAAAACAATTTTTGTAACTGTGTGGTGACAGATGTTAAGTAAACTTAATTGTGATCATTCAAAAATATATACAAATATGAAATCATTATGTACACCTGAAACTAACATAATGTACATTAATTATACCTGAATTAAAAAAAAAACAGAGACTTTGGTACAAAAAAACATAAATCAGTGTATAAAATTGTGATGTTTACTCGTGACCCGGAAAAAACCCAAACAGTTCTTTAGGATACTCTCTGCAATAACCTCATTTAATTTATGACATGGATCTGAAATAAAGATTGTATCCTTATGTCTTATGGTTAGTCGGAAACATAATAAACAACTATTTTTTAAGCTGTCATTTGACAGTTTTGGAGAATATTACATGATTTATTTCAATAACTGTATCCATTTTATGTGGAGACAAACTCTAGGGAAAGTAACTGATCTCCCTTGATTAAAGCTGAGAATCTATTTCAGATTAAGGAAACCAAACTTTATACATTCTATCATGTAGGACCCAGTTATGATAGTTAAAAAATTTTGTTATCGTCAGTAAAACTCTGAGGTATGGTTTATTATTAAGATCTTCTCATCTTCTCTTGATTAAAACAAAATGTATGGAAGAACAAAAATGCATTATTTTCCCAACGCATTTATCTAATTTAGACTTACACATACACAGAGTAGTTTAAACCAAAATTACTTCTGGGATGCCTGGGTGGTTCAGTTGGTTAAGCGTCTGCCTTTGGCTCAGCTCAGGATCCCAGGGTCCTGGGATCAGGTCCCCAGTCAGGTTCCCTGCTCAGCGGGGAGCCTGCTTCTCCCTCTGCCTGACACTCTCCCTGCTTTGCTCTCTCTGACAAATAAATAAATATAATCTTTTAAGAAAAGAAACAAAATTACTTCTTCTAATATCAATAGCACAAGGCAATTTACCTTCTTTATCTCACCACTGAAGACCAACATAGATAAGTCACATTACATATTTTATTAAGCCCTCTAAGATCATTTCTGTCATTAATTTTGTCCATTATTTGTTGTGTAAATATTCTTTCATTTTCTGATGACAATTTTTAATTCTCTTCTCAGTCTCTTATATAAGTCAACCCACTTCTTAGATTTTTAGTTCCTTGACCTCTTTCTCTCATACATTCATTGCCAATCCATATTTATTTTCTTCCCTACTTGAACTGGGCTCCATGATTTGTCCCAATACTACTCTCAAATTCCTTGCCCCTTGAATATCTTTCTGTTTTACTTTTTAGAGGGTCAATTTCTATCTCTGGCTTATTCCAACCAGTTACTTTTTCTGTTACTTTCTACCAGTGATTACCAGGAAAAATAAAATGTCCTAACTCTATTAATAAATGCCATTACAAACATGATATTAGCTGGAGCTATCTTCATAGGAATTCCCATTTCACCATTTATGTTCTTCTCATACCTACCTGATTCACTCTTTACAAAACATCCATCTTCCTAAATCACAGGGCAAAATTTCCTCTTCCCACACCCCACAGGGATAGGGGTCTGGATCACCCCACGAGGAAAGCAACCTAGACTAAGAAAGCTACTCGTTGAGGGTGAGGGGCATCTAAAACAGGTGGTAGAGGAAGGGATAAGAGTATTAATTACTCTCTAAAAGTTGACTTAATGAATAACCCCAGAATAAACCTAACATTTTCTGATTCTTCATGTAGTAGGAGTCTTACCTTTTCTTAAAGAGTGATGTCAATTATTCCTACAGTATTGTGATTCATTTGCTTTCCTCATGGTCTCTGGCATAAGGAGCCTCAAGTAACTGATTGATAGCTGTACCACAGAATTCAATGGGACTATTACTGTGTATAATGATGGAAGAAGTCTCTTTTGAGAACCAGAATCTCTCGATTCACAAAGCCTAAATTTGTGGCAATGAGAAGCACAAGGACCCCAAGTTTGTCACTGGGAGTGATGGTAACGGGGAATATTCTTACTTAGACTACTTGGATCCCGGATCCATGTGTTCTCCTTGAAGATGAAAACCTAAGATAATGGTTTGATATAGAGTGTCCACTCAGCCCTGAGAATAATCAGTCCTGGAGGAGGATCCTCGGAGGATATAATTTCAAACTTGTGCCTCAGCTGTATCTTTAGGAGGCCACGATGGTGTGCTCCCAGGCTAGTGGCTTCTGTGTGGTCTTATATGGAAAAGAACCAATGGATCGCTTGGTCATTTTCCTAATACTATACCTCCTTTGATATAATTATCAAAATTATTTGGTATTATTTGTGTATAAAACACTCTGTAAGCCCTCAGATAGTGGGTCCAGAGAAGGCTCTGCTGGCATGAAAGTCAATCCCATACCAAGGGTATGTGTCAATTATAGTCAAGATGAATTGTTGTTACTTTCAAAGTGAAAGGATCCAATGTAGCCAGCCAAGAAGCCGACTGGAACAGTGGTGTAGTAGAGTCCAGGACTGATTTCCTTGCTGACAATGTGGACATTGAGCAGGGACAGTCATTAGATTAACACTGGTAAGTGGGAGCCCATGATCCAGAGCCCATGCATAGCCTTCATGACTTCATTGTCCACTGTGCCAGCACAAGGGTGGATTATGATGAAGCCTCGGTGATGTCTACTGGTCAAGTCACTGTATCAATTTGGTTGGTTGGTGTCTCTTCTGTGGACGGTGTGTGTGTTCTCTGATAGATATTGACATATGAATCAAAGGTCTTCACATTTTGTGCTTGTTTCATAAGTCCAAATATATGTCGCTTCTCCAGATCTCCTTGTCCTCAATTTTCCATTCTTCCTTTCCAATGTCCCTGACCAACCAGCTGGGCTATTGCCACTGTCTATGGGTGCATGGGACCTTGAAGTATTTCTCTTTCCACACAAAGTGAATACCAAATATAAAACTCCTAGTCTACTTATTGGGAGAGTTTTCCTGTACCACTGTCTTTCAGGGAAACCTCTGCTTGGAGTTGTGATTCAGCCATTCGTTTTCAGCTAACACCAAGATAACATACCAACCCCTTAGGGAACTCATTACTAAGAGGCATTCTCCTCCATCAGCTGTTTATAAGTGACCTTCAACACTGCCATAGGTATGACTTGGGGCAGATCTGCTGGTATAAGAGTGGTAGATAAATGGGATGGGGGAGGGGGTTGAATTTATTCTCTCTGCTTACACCTGACTCTGAATTTACCATTTCCATTCTACGACTAGAGGTCCCTCTGACCGTATTACTTAAATAATCTGAGAAAACATAGTTCTCTGACTGCTTGATCACTGGATCTCACAGGGCCAGAAGCTCCATTCCTACCAGGGCCCAGTTATATACCAGGAGCTGACATTCAATAGGTATGGAGTTCACTGTAATAAATGATATGTTCTTGTTCCAGAAACCCAGGGGTCTATGTTTTAATATTCCCATCAGTGATACCTCTGGTATTACAGTACCACAGGGGCAATGTTTTCATTCTCCCAGTACAGGTACTTCTGGTATCACAGTACAATATGGCTCAAGTGGCATTGTGCTTACACTATATTATGCCTTTTCCTGCTTTGAGTCCCACTAAAAACTGGTAGTCTTCCTTCATCCAGAAGATGTATTGGAACATTATTCCTCCTAAGTGCTGAAGATGATAGCTACAGAATTCAGAGTTTTTTTCAGAATAGTGAGTTCTGTGCTTCTTTCTTAGTAAACTTATTTAAATTAAAGATATATCACTATCAGCAAACTTTGCTTTGGGCTGGTGGTGTATGAACTTGGACAGGAACATTTTTACCTCTTTATTTAGCATTTCCTTCAACTATGCTCCACAGTTGCATTAGGCAATACCTGTTACTTTTCATTAATAGAAATCATAGACATTTTCATATCATATTATAGTTATCACATATATCTTGAATTATTCTTTTTATACATTATTTTAATATTGTGAGTTATTAGAACTGCCTCTAGCTCTTAATTTTTAGGAATTTAATTAAATAGTACATTTATTACTGCATCAAAGATGCATGTTAAACATATTTGATATAATATTTCCTTTATAGTTTTATACATTTTATATCTCTTATAAATATTTTTACTCTATAACCTTCTACAGAATGCCACAGAGGTCTAGTTTATAACATAGAAATGTTCAGAATGCTGTCTCAACCAAGCTTCTCTCTTTAATGCATGCTCCTTTATGACGTTCAGGCTTCAGCTTCAATGGCAACTCTTCAGAGGTCTCCCTGACCACCCACCCTAAAACAGCCTCCTGGGTGCTTTTTACAACATCCTGTTTTTGGATTTTTTTTCATCTCATGTTTATAAATGCCTTATATTTCCTCGTTCACATGGCTGTTGTTGGCTCACACTTGATCTGGTTGACATTTCCTTCTTAAATGTCCCACTCTAACATCTCAGGCTTATCCCTCTGGACTTTCTTCAGTGGATACATTTCCTTTAAATGATAATTTTCCTTAGATTTTGTCCACTAACACTTCTTTATTCTCTAATTCATTTTCCTATGTAGATAACTTCCCCCATGGCCACAAGTCCAAACATAATTAAAATGTATTATTCCCAAGGGGATATACAGACCCATAATCCCTTATCTGTCATCCTGAAATCTCTAAAGCTCCTTTTTTTCTACAAAACTCATTGGCAGCAAAACATTACCTGAAATGACAAAATAGCCTTTATTTACCTCATGCCCTGTGAATATTCATACATCTCACGAATAGAACTTGTATTTGGGTTATTACATGGTGCTATCAGGATCCTGCTAAAAATGCTACCTTTCATAGGACTGGAGTAACACATTACTTTTTAAGATTGAAAAACTGAAATTGAGAAGAGATCAAGACATCATATTCATATTTCTAGCCCAGATTGAGAGGAGGCAGCCTTCTTCTGGGCATTCCACAAACTTAACACAATTTCCGTCCTTTCCTATTTATCAGCCACATATCCATTCACTTCCCTAAGGACATCCAGTGTTTGGCCATGTCTGTCCAGGTTCCTACATGCACCATACTGCTCCACACCTCTGTCCTGGACAGTAACAAAGCAGAATTAATGAATACCACCCGGGGAGACTTCTGATTGGATAATTATTGCTGAAATCCTTACCATTCTAAATCAAAGAAATGCATCTTCTAGTATTTCTCTTGCTATTAGATTCCTTAAGTGAAGGAGGCACATCATTTTCCCACAACCGAACACAGTGCCTGGCTTTGTGTTATCTGTTCTGTCACTTAAGCTGAGTTCCTTTATTGTCCCTCTCATCTTTCTCTTTAACCTTTACACCAATCAATCATGCCTTCTGAATCCATCCTATCCTCTCTATCCTTTATGGAACCGCTATGTGCCCTCATTATCTCTCACCCAGTGTCCTGAGATACTGTCCACTGTTTCTCTGTCAATTCACTTCCTATATAGTCCGTTATTGTTCTAAATGAATGATTTAATTGTGTTACATGCTAATTTTAAAAGTCTTAAATGACTTTACACTATCAGTATGATGCTCAAAATTATTAGCATGGCATAAATGTCCATGATTTGCCCTTAATCTACTATTCAAGCAATACCTTGTATAATCCAACACCAATTTTTTTTTTTTTTTTTTTACTTTCCAGTAATACTTCTGTGATGTGAATCTTCTTGCTCTTCCCGGAATGTAATCCTCCATACTGATCCCACGTCGAGAATTAGATGACAAGGAGACCAGGCACAATTTCATCAGTAAATTTGTAGAAATTCTCAGGAAAAACAATAAAACAAAATCTTTTGCCATGTAAATATATCAAAGGACAAAATAAGCTTATATTGTCATTTTTTAAAAATAGCATACAAAAAGGAAATTTTCATTCCAATCTAACTTAGGTTATTCAAACTAACAGCATATGACAAAAATATCACAATCTGATCTAATTTGCAATATGAAGATCGTAAAACAATGCACATGAAAATCCAGCAATTTAAAAATTTTAATTTAAAATTGCTTTTCTTTCATGAAAACTAAGTATATTTAGTATTAGGAAATCTGTTAATAAAACTCACTACATTAATAGATTAAATGATGAAAATGGCACATCCAGCTCAAAATAAATGGATAACCATCTGACAAAATTCAATATCCACTAATAAATCAGAAATAAATGGATAGTTCTTTAATAATGTTAATTTTTTTCTAACAGAAACCAGTAAGAAGAACATACTTTGGAATAAAACACTGTTTAATTAGTATTAAAGTTAGTATGTTAGGGTTCTCTAGATAAACAGAACCAATAGAATATATATAGATATATATGAGAAGATTTATTATAAGAATTGACTCACGAGGTTATGGAGGCTTATAAGTCCCAGAATCTGCTGTCTGCAACCTGGAGAACCAGGAAAGCCAGAGGTATAACTTGGTCAAAGGCTGAAGGCCTGAAAATCAGGTATAAGCAAACGATATAAGTACCACAGTCCAAAGGCCCAGAAGCTTCAATGTCCAAGGGCTACAGAATATGGGCATCCCAGCCTAATACCAGAAAGAGAATTCAGCCTTCCTCTGCCTTTTTGCTCTATTCAAGCCCCTTCAATGCACTGGATACTGCTGCCTGTATTGCTGAGGGCAGATCTTCTTTACTAAGTCTATGATTCAAATGCTAATTTTTTCCAGAAACACTGTCAGAGACACACCAGAAATAATGTTTGCCAGCTCGCTGGGTATCCGTTAACATAGTCAAGTTGATACACAAAATTAAGCATCACAGTTAAAATTAAGATAAGCGTGTCAGTTAGCACTACTATTACGTAATTACTCCATATGTAGTCAACACATTGGTAAATAAATATATGTATATATAAAAGGAAAGGATGACACAAAATACATTGGCAAATATATACACAATATATTATTGTGTATATGTGTGTGTGTATATATATAAATATACAAAATATTAAACTAGTAAATATATATCATATACATATAAAAGGAAAGAATGACACAAAATTTTAATTTTTTGTATACTATAATTTCTTTAGAAAAGCAAAATAATTGCATAAATTACTAGAAATTATAACAGGTTCCCAATAAGGTAGCCACTTGCAAAATAAATTATTTTCCTTTACCAACAGTATCACATATAAAATAGATGTTCCATTCACAAAATCAATAAAAATAACATACCTATAAAGAAATTTTAAAAGTAATAGTTAATGTCCACATGAACATGATTATAAAACTTACTGAGGGACATTAAAAAAATTTTTAATGGGGGGCGCCTGGGTAGCGCAGTCGTTAGGCGTCTGCCTTCGGCTCAGGGCGTGATCCCGGCGTTGCGGGATCGAGTCCCACATCGGGCTCCTCGGCTGGGAGCCTGCTTCTTCCTCCCCCTCTCCCCTGCTGTGTCCCCTCTCTCGCTGGCTGTCTCTCTGTCACATAAATAAATAAAATCTTTAAAAAAAAAAAAAAAATTTTTAATGGGATATATATTACTGGATAGTAAATTTTTAAATATTTAAAAATTTCCTAAATTACTGTGAAAATTCAATGCATTACCAATGAAAGCAAATCTTTCTGTCTCTTTGGTCTCAAATCAAACATGAATAAAGCTAAGAAAATTCTTTGAAATATAAACAATGAGTGTGATCTGATCCTACAAAGCATTAAATTTTATTATAAAGTTAAAGTGATTAGAAACACTTGATATTGTTGTGGAAACAAACATATCAATGGCACAAAAGAAGGAATCTAAAAATAGATGCAAATATGCATGGGAAAATAATATATGTAAAAGTTGGCATCTCTACATAGTCTAGATCATTCATCAAGTAGTATTGAGCCAAAGAGCTTATAATCTGGGGAGGGGGAAGCCTGGAAAATAAACCTAGACAGCTCTTTACTTGCACCAAAATAAATTCCAAATGGACTTTAAAGTGTTATGCATGTAAAAAACGACAAACATTGTAAGAAATTATTTATAAATATCTTTCACCTTTGAGGTAGAGGAACTTTTCTAAACATGCTGCAAAATTCAAAAGGCATAAGGAAAAAATTTAATAAATTTTAAAACATAAAAATTAAAAAATATAAGGAAAAAAAGGAAAACCCTTAATAGAGTAGGAAGACAAAAATATGATAGACAAATGGGTAATAACTGCAATAGAGAGAAAAGTCCTATAAATCATAATGTAAGCAGAGATCAACATGAAAGAAAATTTATCAAAATTTCCCAAAATGACATTTCAAAGTCAAAATTATCCGATGACCTTAAAACATATAATTAGTTTCTTCACCTCAACAATGCAAAAAATTATGAATATAAACAGTGAAATACTATTACCATATGGCTGACAAATATTTTTAAATGATGAATAAGGCAAATTGGCAGTATTTACCAAAATTTCAGTTGTACATATTTTCGAATCCCTAATTTCAATTCTAAATATCTATTCTTCACAAATACACAAGTGGCAAAGATTTCTGTATGAGTTTGATATGGAGTAACTTTTGTAGTACGGAAAACCTGAGAATAGCATAAACATTGTTCTAAAGGGGAAGAATTCAATAAATTAGCATATGAACTACATAAAATACGAAGCCATCAAAAATTAAATAGATACGCATGATACATTTGCAGGTGAAAAAAAGGATACTGTAGAATAAAACATAGAATAAGATCCTATTTATGACTGACAAGTAACTTTTACATATTTTTAAATATTTTATTTATTTATTTGGAAGAGAGAGAGAAAGAGAACACATGGGTAGCGGAGGAGGTGGGGAGGAGCAGAGGGAGAGGGACAAGCCAACTGCATGCTGATCGCAGAGCTCCATGCAGGGAAAGCAGTATTTAAATTAAGAACACACGCCTACATTGAGATTTTTAGAAATGCACAGTGTGGAGGTCCCTTAAAAAGTTAAAAATTGAGCTACCCTATAATCCAGCAATTGCACTACTGTGTATTTACCCCAAAGATACAGACGGAGTGAAGAGAAGGGCCATATGCACCCCAATGTTCATAGCAGCATTGTCCACAATAGCTAAATCGTGGAAGGAGCGGAGATGGCCTTCAACAGATGACTGGATTAAGAAGATGTGGTCCATATGTACAATGGAATATTACTCAGCTATCAGAAAGAACGATTTCTCAACGTTTGCTGCAACATGGACGGCACTGGAGGAGATAATGCTAAGTGAAATAAGTCAAGCAGAGAAAGACAATTATCATATGGTTTCTCTCATCTATGGAACATAAGAACTAGGAAGATCGGTAGGAGAAGAAAGGGATAAAGAAAGGGGGGGTAATCAGAAGGGGGAATGAAGCATGAGAGACTATGGACTCTGAGAAACAAACTGAGGGCTTCAGAGGGGAGGGGGTGGGGGAATGGGATAGGCTGGTGATGCGTAGTAAGGAGCGCACGTATTGCATGGTGCACTGGGTGTTATACGCAACTAATGAACCATCGAACTTTACATCAAAAACCAGGGATGTACTGTACGGTGAATAACATAATAAAAATATTATTATGGGAAAAAAAAGAAATGCACAGAGATGATAGTAGTGGAGAGGGGAGTAAGATTGGTGTGTGAGCAGCAGGAAGGGGAAGGAAAAGAACAGTAGAGAGAACAGTAAAAATTGCCTTTGAATCTTATATATAGTTCTGTATTGCTAGGAGGGTTTTTGTTTGTTTTTTAAATTAGCAAATACTATTTGTATTATTTTTTTAAAGGAAAAGAAAAAAAGAAATTGTGCTAATGCTCATGTTTGTATAGGAGTGATAAAATAGGCATCCTCTTGACAATTTTGTTGGCAATGTAAATTATAGATTTTGGAAAGCATTTGGTAGCAGCCTCATAAGTCTAATTATATACATACATATTTCTCTCCCTAGATATATACTATATATTATATATAAACCCAAGTATGCTTAACTGTTTATGAGAGAATACGCACTGGAGAACTGTTTCTAATAGTCAAAATCTGGAAACAACCTAAATATTTTATCAATAACGAATTGGCTAAATGAATTATGACTTATTTATGTAAGGAATTATTATTAACAGTGCAATATTAAAAATATTGGTGCATATGGGGTGCCTGGGTGGCTCAGTAGGTTAAGCCTCCGACTCTTGATTTTGGCTCAGGTCTCAATCTCAGGGTTGTGAGATCCAGCCCTGTGTTGGGCTTCACACTAGGCATGGAACTTGTTAAGATTCTTAAGATTCTCTCTCTCCCTCTCCAAACCACCCCCCATATATATATACACACACAGACCATATGCATATATATATGCATATCTCCATGTATTGGCAGAGAAAGTGGTCCATGAATTAGTAAGCAAAACTAAGAGGTTGCAGGACAGGACCTAAAATTCTATCTAGTTTTATAAAGTAATAATATTTTTTTACATAATAAAGATATGAACTGTTAATGTATACCACATTGGTGTATACATGTATAAATCAGAAATAATATACATGAATCTGGTAACATATATATGTTGTATATTAATATACATATATAATCTTTGATATATTTTAAGGCTGAGCTTAAGGAAATTCTCTAAATTTCTGCTCTCCTATTGTTAAATCCTTTCAAAAAATTATTTAGTACTCTTAAAATTAGAAAAATAAGAATATATTATTGATAATTTCAAAACTACCTAAGTTTTTAGAAGTCCACACAATGTTTTAATATGAAGCATATCTGGGTGAAATTAAATATATGCTATCTTCTTTGCAAAAAGTCAAATGATACTTTAATATATGTAAGTACCTATTAATTTGCTGTCACTCTTATTAAAATATAAATACCCAAGAGCTCAAATATTGCCTAGTTGTACAAATCGCACCACTCATTCAGGTGATGTTAAAGGGTAAGAACACTTCCACATTATTTTCACAGAAATTAGCTTATCTCTGTGTAGACCTTCATACTACAAATATTTGCATCAATGCCCGTATCCTAAAATTGGTATTTTTCCCTCAGTCAGTAACATAAAAATTGCACTTAATGACAAGATTTTCCATCCTCATTTCTTGTGGTTGTACTTGAGAATTTTTTCTTTTGCAGAAGTCCGAATGTAGAAACAAATGAGCCACATCATTACTAACCAACCCACCTTCCACCTTATGCATTATGTGTCCATTCTTAAACAATTAGAGTTTATATTCTCTTGTGAAAAACTTGATTCCCATAAGGTATTATGACACTGACACTGAAATTCACAGAGATAATATTTAAAAAGAGTTAATTATGCTTTCAGAAGATTTTATCTTATTTCAGACTTGGGTCATACTTAAAATCTTTTATCAGTGTTAGTTTGTGAGTTAAGGAAAAAATTAAATATAAAAATTTAGTTTGGCAAGGTAAATTTCATTTATTTTTATTTTTTAGTAAGGTACATTTTAAATATAAGAAATCAAAGTAATATATGAACTGAATCTAATATATTCAAGTTAGGAAATATGTTAAATATCTAATTTATACTGGATTGAAAAGAGGCCATAAAAGCATGATAAACATGATTTTCTTAAACATATATTGAATAAAAGACTACCTTAATGATAACGTTAATGTTTTGGTTTAATTTGGACTTAATTTTGGAGGTTTTAGTTACCTATATAATATTTATGCATCTTACAAACTCTAAATAATTTCATTTTACATAAAGTCACAAGAAGGTAAAACTCTAAAAACTCAAAAACTCTAAAATTCAAGTTGATAAGAAAATAACACCAGGAAATAGATAGGTAGGTAGATACATACATACATATAGACAGACAGACACATACATACACGTATTCGTTGGAGGCTCTATGTTATAAAGTCAGAGGTTGCAAGGTAAAATATATAGATTACCATTCCTTACTACTGCATTATATATGTGTATACATATAATACATACATACACATAACACACACACATTTAATACTGCATCTCCTGGACTCTAGAAGCAGAATGCCACCCCACAATCACACTCGCCCACACTCACCCTGACTTAGCAGTTTAAAGGCTAGGCTACTTCATCCTTTAGGGCTGTTTTTTAATTTTGAATCATTTCCTCTAGCTTTCCATGGTAAAGTATATTTTTTAATATTTTATATAAAAAATACTGAATGGCCTTATTAGCTGCAAGCTATAAATGCCACAAAACAGATTTGGAAATTGGAACATACCCAACATAAATGGTTACCAACAGTGAATAGGAAGGCATACGAAACAGGGCCGTAAAGCCACCACACAATATGAGGAAAATCATTAAACGATCTGGAAAAGCATCAAGATGGCTGGCCTCTTTGTAGTTCCAGCACAAAGACTGAGACTTATTTCTAAATATTTTCCCTGGTGGGGAATAACAGCTTGAAAATAATCCCAGATGTATTCATTTGTGTAACCATTTGCTTCTTGTAGCATATAGGCATGGAAAAATTATTGAAGGCTTCAATTCTGGACTTGTATTTTTTAAATGTCAGGCTTTTGAAAAATAGCACCATTTTTCTTTAAAACCATTCATTTACCTGGAATGTTGGCCAGCAGGCCTATAATATGGACTTGGTTTTGTTAAGATTGAAAAAATGCCCAATGGCGAAAGAGGAATGGGCAATTTTAGTGGATATAACTAAATATGAACCCAAACTCAAATGAGCAAATGTCCAAGCAGACTAAAAAACAATGTTTTTATGCTTCTAAGCTAGCCAAGGATTTCTAGATCCTGTTAAACATAAATTTAGAGAAAGAAAGTAATCTAGAAGGTTTTCTTTAAAGATACTGGAAGCAAAGCATTGGAAATAAAGTTTAAGACAGTCAACTTTATACTTAGGCATTTTTGTTTCCCTTGAAAGTATCCTCTCATTTTGAGATTATTCTAGATATTGAGATAAGAAGTCCAAGAGCTAAATGTCATTTTTAAAAATGAATTTTCAAACACAGATAGATGAAACAATTCACAGTTCTTTGCCAATTGTTGGCCAATTCATTTAAACTCAACTTTTCAAAGTTCTAAAAATATATATAATTCTAAAATTTAAAAATATACCTTTAAAGTAGTGACGGTTTGACCTCAGTTCTGTAAATTTTCTGTTAAGTATTAATTCTGCTTTCTACATATGAGTATACATTACTTTTTAAGTAGAGTCTCTTATAAGTGTGCTGTGTATGCCTGTGTGAGTATGTATACAGAGAAAAAGAGAGTGAGATTATAATTCAGTGGCCTTTTCTTCACTTGACCAGATTTTGTTTTAAAAATCATTGGGGAATGTCTAACTTTTGTTGGTAGGCATTCCAGTGTTAAAATAAACAGTGGGTATTATCATTACTATTGTTATTAACTAGAGTGCTGTTCAGAATGGGAAGGGGTATGTTTGAACCGTCATCCATTTTACAAATATTTAATGAGCACCTATAGTATGCCAGCCACAGTTCAGCAACTAAGGTTTCAACAGTGGCAATGAAATCTCAGTACCTCACTCCTCTGGAATGCTTCTTCAGAAAACAGAAAATCATTTTCCGATTATCAAAGGAAAACAACTGAAGACAAGAAACAAGTAGGAGAGTATGTCTTCGGATTTCTACAGAAATCTATTTTATAAACATTGCATCGATCTCATAATTTATGTAAATGATTTGCCACCTGTGCATGTGTAACGGATATCCTATACCTTAGAAAAAATGTCTTTGACTCAAGTGATCTTTTGCTTGGAGACACACTCTAAGCGACATGATGATGACACCAGAAGGAATGGATTCGATTAATTTCAAGTGAAAATAAGGAACTCAATCTAAACTATGTAAAACTCACCTCACTCTGATTTATTGTTCTTTCAGACCATTGAAGCTGCAAATAAAATTTATGAGGGAAGAACAATAAATTAGGATTGGATAAAGGCATAATTTTTGGCCTCAAGTTGCTTGTACAGTTAGATTTTAGCACATAAAATTGGGAGCATAATACTAACAAGTTAATAAAATCAGCCAAGTGCTGACATGTAAAAACATTTTTTTTTTTTTTAACAATTGGTTGGTCCGATCAGTTAGCCTTGTTGACAACTTGAAATTTTGAAAACCTACAGTACTTATATCCGATGAACATTAAAAATGTAGAAAAGTTCATGGATGCATGCAACAGAAGTTCACTGGTCTTGGAATACATTTGGGGGGGGGTGGGGAAGTTGCCTTTAAAGTTAAAACTGTAAAATTACCACATAATAAAAGGCTGTGCTTTGAACACTAATTGCCCATTTATTTATTTATTTATTTTTAAAAAACCTCCTTTCCTATAATTACGGTGTGATGTATAAACTTTCTTTGGTTTTACTGAGGTGTGTTTTATATATTTGCAGTTCAATGGCTCTTTTCCATTTATTCTTGATTTTAATTTTACTAATATGCATTAGTATCAATCAGGCATCACGTCTACGAAGATCCCTACAGCGTTTTAATTGAGAGCAAATTGCCTTCAATAAATGGGGCCTCCTACTGGCCTAGAAAACTGGCCCACCCCAGTGGCTGGGCACAAATGCTCATTGAAGAGTTAAACCGAGGCACGATAGCCCACTTTGTCGGCTGCCTAGAGGGACGTTGTCAAGTCTGGGACCCTGCTGCTTTATTCCTATAACTGTGTTTTAGAAACACCTCACAAGTGGAATTGTGGTTGCCTCATCCAGAAAATGTGGAAAGGATTAATGTGGCATGTAAAACAAATCACTCCTGAGCTCAGCTGAGAAAGTGGGTATTAAAAGCACTCCAGTCAAAAGAGCTTTAGTGAGAGGGTCACGGTGATATACAGTCCGCATATGTTGGGCTGGTAATGCTGCAGGGTGTTTGGAAATGGTAATGGTCCATGGGTGTAAAGTCTTTCAAGACCTCTTAAAGACACATGTGTTTCTTGAGCGTGTTCTCCAAACAAGGACCTGTTATGGGTTAGATTCACTGAAGCTTTTAAACTTTATTGATTGGTTTGTGGGATTCCAGGTTCACTCACTGCTTAAAAAAAAAAAAATCTGTTGATAAACACAGGCAAGAATCCCACTTTAATCTTAACCTTATGAATCAATAAACAATGTGGGATGTTGCCTCCTCATCGATTACAGTGCACACTGTTTATTTTTATCATGGAAGTGCTTGCTAGTTTTCAGAGTTAATGGGCGATATATCTATGTTGTTCTTCTAAATCCAGGTGCTTTGTAGATTTATTTTGAGGGGGAAGAAAAGGGAAAGACCTGAAGATTTCTTGCTATTTGAAATATGAACCATAGCCTTAATAAAAACTTGTGGGTTTCAAGTTGAGAGAGAACAAATAAACCTGCTAAGTGTAATCTCATAAACTGGAACAATTTTCCTTGGTATTTCCAATTTAGGAAGGAATTCATTCGGATCTCACATTATAATGCAAATATATAATCATAGCCACAGTCTGATGAACTCTTAAAAGAAATGCAATCTACTAGTTTTCTACATGTGAGTAAATGGTTTCTGCCTATTCTTCTCTGTTTGGTTTATATTTGCACTTTTTTATGGGATGCTTCTATTTTTCTTTCCTGGAAGGTTATACCTCATCAATTTATTCATTTTTCTTAATAAACTACACCAAAGCATCATGCAAAATCTTTGAAAAGATGAAAGCACAGGCAGAGGTTGCAATAAATAAGGAGTGATGCATTTAAGTAGTTGTCAGCACGTGTACTCAAAACAAGCATGTGTTTTTAGGTAAGACCTGGGAAAACATCAAGACAGGTTAGCAGGAAGTACTAGTTAACTAACCTAAAAATCTCATCAGTAAAACTAAACAAATAAAAATATTATGTGAGACTGGAAAAAGTCAGGGTGCTTTTTGGATTTGGGTTCAGTGCTCCTGAGTTTGACCCCAACTTACAACCATGACTGTAAATATTTTTTCACCAACTTCAAGCATGACATTATTTGTTACCTTTACTTTACTGCAGGCCTGGTAAAAGTCAAGATCAATAATTTCTCAGGAACATTTCCACTCTACACTGAAATTACAACCAACCTGAGGGACACAGCAGATATAAAATTTCTTGCCATTTCTGTAAAACTCATAACGCATCACCATTGCTTTGTGTTTTAATTGAACTTCCCCTCTTAGGCCCATTCACATCATTGCTCTCTAACTAACACATTTGGCCAGGAGGAAGGTGGATAGCAAGAGTTCATGGTCATTGCATTGAGTATGAAATGGTTATGGATAGAAACAAGACAAAAACGTTCCAATATAATAGCAAGATGGTAATGACATGTGAAGGTGTCAATATCATTGTATTTTAGTAGGCAAGCATTGAATATTACTTTATAATTATATAACTTTATAATTTACTTTATGATATTATGACTATGGCTAGTTTATATTCAAAGAAACTTTGCCTTCCATGTGCGTGATTGTGGCTGAAAAAGACACACATAACTTTACAAAACGCTTTGCATATAGGAGTCACTTTTGTGCACGGATTGCTTGTATAGGCCTTTCGAGCTTCGAGTGCATTTATTCTATGTGAAAAGTCTTCATAATCCACAGGTAAGCATGAATCTGCAGTCATGTCCTCCCAATTTGTTATAATTACTGTTCCAGAGGCTTCCATGGCAATAAGGTATTTCTGCATTATATATAAATGGATGCAACTTTTATGCTTCCTATTGAAACCATCAGTTACAAATTTGAAACCATCAGTTACAAATTTGAAACAACTGAAAACTTACTATTCTAGGTTTAGAATTTTTCTGAATAAGTTAAACATCCAGAAAGTCAAAGTGCAATGCTTGTCCGTTCCATATTATTGCAAAAATAATTTCTGTTCATATCAGAATGATGACAGGAAACGGATGATCTTGATGACAACCTTTCTTCTGTTGTTAGGTGTGTTTGAGGCTGTATGTGCACATGACATTTTAACAGCTTTAAACTAAAAATCATTCTGGGCCTGAATGACAGATTCTGAGCTGTCTAACCAGCACTGAGCTGGGAACTCACTGACACTCGTCCCCTGTGCTCAGTGGTCCTGACTTTGAATGCTTCCTCAAACACACTAATTGGGGACCTGGACTATGTTGAGTTTGCAGGTTTCCACATCGCCCAGACAAACTGCTCATGAGGGCAGACTAACCCACACCAAGATGTGCTGCACACCTGTACAACAGATGACCAATTTTAAATGTGCAAAGAAAAACCTCCACAAAATAATATGATGTTTCCTTCACGTGGTGTACATACAATTCAGACAGCTAAGGGGCTAAAGCATGCCATTTAGCTGTAAGTTTTCATTGCTAAAGACATTTTATAGGGCTTAAATTTTATATAGTCCAGTATCAAGTAGTACTCCTAATTGCATGACTTCAAAGTAGACATGTGAGCCCTACTTTCATATTATTTTAGTGGTAAGCAGTCGCTGCCCTTCCAATTGTTCCTATGAGGTCCTATATTAACATTATTATTGGGGATTTTATTTAACTTCAATTTTAGTGAAAACTATGCCTCCTTTTTTGAATGGGAGTTTGAACACTGAGATTAAATTGATAGAGAAAATCAAGTCTGAATCGGTTTATAGCCCAGAGGTACATTGTGAATCCCATAAAGCATTGTTGCAGGAACCTGGTTAGTGTTCTGTACACCTGCTTAATGTTTTTTTCATCATCACAAATGTCAAAGTGCTCAGTAAGTCACTGGGGTTTGAATGACAGCCATGCGCTAAGCAAGCAGTTATGTTTTTTCACTACCAAATTGGACCATAAATGATGAAAAAGAGGTCAAAAAGGAAGTATGGAACCATACAAATTTGAAAGGGGAAACTGCTAATAGCCATAAACCCGGTGCAATCAAAGGCTTGGCAAGTCATTGCAAATTACCTGCTCCGTGAATTACTGATCACACTGCATTATGATATAGAACTTTCTAACTCCTTTCATCTGCAGTAACAGGGCTTCTAATAGCTCACAGATCAAAAGCAAAACACTGCCAGTGGAATTTTGATACAAATACACCAAGGTTGTACAAGCATAATGCATATGAATAAAATGTTAATATGCATCCAACATTGCATCTGGTCTGATTATTTAATATAGTATATGTATTTTACAAACCAAAGTCACTAACATAATATTTATAGAAAGAGATGGATGGTAAGATATGCTGAATTTAAAAGGAAGATGAAATTTTGCATGATACTTTCACTGGGTGTTAATGTAGGTTTAAGCAAGATCTTGGCAATCTTTTAGATGCAAGATGTCAAGTTCCTAAATCCTTTTCTTCTAGCTCAAGACTCAGACACATGGGAGTCAGGGGTACTCAAAGTTGCCCCTCCAAATATTTTTCCTATTAGGGAAAATATCTGTATCAATAAGTTTCTTTTGTAAAGATGCGAAATGCCCAGGAAGGGTGAAGTTTGTTGGTCATTTGGAAGCCACTTTAATCAGATTGCTTTCCTCCTGCCCGCTTGCTGGAGATCATGGGTACTGAATAAATGGACACTTTAATTCTAGATAAATAAATCCAGGCAAAAGAACAAACAAACAAAAACTTTAGATCCTAAGACATTTTATAGCAAGGATTTGGCTGAAGTACTGCTAAACTAGACTTTGCCCTGATGCACCTGGTGCCTGGGTGGTGGTAAAGGGATAGAAGCAGACAAGGTAGATAATTGCAAAAGAGAGATGCTCAGTTATACTTGGATCCTTTATACTTGATAATAACTGATATGCTTGAAAGTAAAAATCATTTTCTTGTTGGTTCTTAGATCTATGTTCTTATATAACCCACTGTGATTCTTTTGTAAGAAGAGTTTATTTTTCTTTTGTAAGAATTACTCATCAACTTGTGTTATTCCCTCTCATGTTGAAAACTGAGTGATTAAGAGAGACAGCTTTCCTATCTTTATAGGAAATACATATATGTAGGCTCATTCACATAAATAAAGAAATACAGATTGCAATAATGCTATAAAGAGTATACACAGAAGGCCAAGAGGGTTTCTGAATGAGGGTGCTATTTGAGGTAGGATGATCAGGAAGGCTCCCCAATGAAGTCATGTAAAAGTTGGGATACGACTAATAAAAAAAAATAGGCTAGTAAAAAAAACTAGGTAGACGGAGAAGATATGATTGATGGAAAGAAAAACAAGCATAAAGGCCCAAACTGTGTGTACAGCTGAAAGTGATTGAGAAAAAGTAAGAAACACACAATGTGGCTGAACCACAGTAAGCAGGGAAGAGAACAGAAAATGATAACAGATGATACAAGGCTGTGAGTCAGAGTAAGGAGAAGAGCAACACATTGTAACTGGCTATTTTGGGGAGAATACTGGATCTGCGAGAAAGAACTGAAGCAAGAAGACCAGCCAGGTCAGCACTGAGCTGCCCAAGTGAAGGATGATAGTGGTTCGGTTAGAGTGGTGGCAATGGAGGTAAGTAGAAATGAAAGCAATGTGACTCACACCCACCAAGTCCCCAGAGAAATCTTGAAAGGCTCTCAGCCTTCTAGTCCTTGTGGTATAGTAGCCCAACCCTCTGGTTAAAGTATTTCAGTCAATAACTCTCTACCCTCAACTCTCCAAGCAGAAATGTTGGTTCTCCCACTAGCATTTCCTTGGTGAGGAAAGCATATAAATTGGTGAAGTACAATGTGTGTGTGTGTGTGTGTGTGTGTGTGTGTGTGTGTGTGTGTTTTCTAACTATTTAATGAGCGAAGTACAGAACTCAGAGACACGTATGAATTACTTCTGCAATGTCTGTTTTAAAAGTGGTTTCAAATCTTTGTGGCATGAGGTGGGGTTATATATCCATTGGTCAATAAATTGCAGTTGAGGAAATCTGAGCTGCTGAGGTGAAGTTCTATATATTATGTGTGGGAAGGAGGGAGAGAGGGAGGTCGGTTGGTTACTAGGGCAATGGGTGTGAGATTGGGGAGGGGTTTAGAAAAAAATGACTCAATTCTCTTCTACACATTTTTGCTTATTATTTTTATAAATAGCATGCATTCATGGCTCTGTATTTTGTATAAATGAAGAAAGTTTACTTTAAAATTATTTTAAAACTTTTGAAAAGTGTGTCTGGAGACTTTCCGCAATCAGTATCAGATCAAAAAAAGAAGGAATGAGCATGGAGCAGAAGAGTAGACCGGACAGATTAGAGGCTCTTTGAAGGACTATCTGTAACAAAGAATTTTGAAAGTGCTCACCCAGCCAAGCCCAGGGCAAGGGTTCTTGGAGTAGCAGTTGGTAGATGCTACTAGATAGTCCTGCCTGTATATCATTTATAATTGCTATTGATATATGATTACACTGTGAACCACATACAGTTTGCTATAGAGTACAGGTCAGTGTTTATCAACTCTTTTGTGTTTTATAATTTCACATGAGAGGAGGAAATCTTTCACTAGTAAAGGGAAGAAGATGAACAACATTGGTCCATCAGTTACTGACACCAATAAAAGGAAGACCAGTAACCAATATGTCTTGCTGCAGGGCTTCCCTATGCCTTTCTTGTCATGGCACACAAAGAAAATGACAATATTTGTATAGTTCACTAGAGGAAACTAGAAGGGATTTAAGAGTGTCTATAAATATTTTTTGGGGGGCGCCTGGGTGGCACAGCGGTTAAGCGTCTGCCCTCGGCTCAGGGCGTGATCCCAGCATTATGGGATCGAGCCCCACATCAGGCTCCTCCGCTATGAGCCTGCTTCTTCCTCTCCCACTCCCCCTACTTGTGTTCCCTCTCTCGCTGGCTGTCTCTATCTCTGTCGAATAAATAAATAAAATCTTTTAAAAAAAAATAAATAAATATTTTTGGGGGGATTAAAAAAGCATTATATTTTCTTGACATATTTAATTACAAAGACACAAAGCATTAGAGAAAATATTAAATGTTATATTTCTACCATACTTGCAAATAAAATCTTTTCAAATTTCCTATGAAAAACTTAACTTTCATCTTTTTTTTTTTTTTTTAAGTAAACTCTACCCCCAACATGGGGCACGAACTCACGGCCCAGAGACTGAGAGTAGCGTGCTCCACCAACTGAGCTAGCCAGCTGCCCCTAACATTCATCTTTAAACCCCTGCATTTGGAGAACTCATCCAGGTCTTTCACTGGCAAGCATAATTAATATTGGCATTTTGGAGGGCAAAATGATTGTTAATCCAATTGAACCTCTTCATATGTTATTTCAAACTTGGACTCAGAAAGTATATATACATGTTTAGAGCATGCAACAAGCTTAAATGTCACTAAGAGAACATGCATGTCAAAAACTGACCTAAGTATCCCATTTATGTGAAGACAGAGATTGGGACTGCCACTCACAACTGGGCTTAGTAAGAGTCCTTGTAAAATTTCCCAGCCACTGTGGGCTGTATGTCATGGTCTTTGTGTATCTGAGACCTGAACTCAGCTATAAACTGGTAGGGTCCCACAACTAGCACACCATGAACCTGAGTCCTGAAGAGTTACATACCCACGGATAGAATACCTAATAGCATGAAGAAAGACTAGTCAGATGGTTAGAGGGCTGTAGTTATTACTAGCAGGGCCTTGCTTCAAACATAGTGTTTCGTGGTCATCATCCAAGGATAATTTCAGTGTTGCTCCGCATTGGAGGCTACTGAACCAGGATGCCAGCCACCTTTGGCCCTACCTGCTGGACTTTCCAGGCCTGAGAGAATAACTTGCTGTAAATCTGCAACTCAGTGCTGAGACCACGTGCTAGAAAGTTTCACTTTACAAAACAGTCACTGAACCAGGAAGCTACCTCACTAGATGCACACCAGACTTTGGGCCATATAGGCCCAGTAATGCTCCAATAGAGGTATAAGCCGAGAGTTCTCTTTGATACACTCATTCCAATAGGCCAAGGGGAAAGGGAGAGAAGTGCAAGGAAAGAGAAAGGATAAATGACTGCTTTTCCAAGAGGACTACTGCATTTTCTCCTTAGTATATATTTCTGGCTGATACTTACAGTATAGCATGTTCTGACCTTTTTCAGGAAAAAAAAATACAAAAATGCTCCCAATTCTTTATTTCTTCCCTACCCTGCAGAAGTAGGAAAAAAACAAATTAATTCAGGCAGTACAGTTTCATTGCCTTAGATGATGGTATTAAATTTATAAAAACAGAGAAACAGGCTTATTAACTGAAGGGATAAGGAAAGAAAAATTAGTATTTCACAATTTTGCTCAAAACACCTTAATATTTCTCTTTGATATATAATAGCTGATGTTCCCCAGATAATCAACTTGCATATTTAAAAACACTATTGCAGCTATTTTATCATAAAGTAACTTATCCAATATTAAGTTAGAATTTGGATCCCTCTGACCTTCAGTCCTTGCTTTGTTTGCCGTACTCATTGCTAAGCTTCCTGCTTCATACTCATGGAATGTATTTATTTCCATGTCTCTTTTTACATGGCCCAATGCACATCCAGAGGTGTCACAAAAAAATAATATATCAAAACCAAAAGAACATGTTTTTGCATACATCCATGTAGCACATTATTTTTGAACCACAATCTATATTTTTCCAGTGTTTTCCCATAATGTATATTTTCCTCTGGAAAAGAGAATTTGAAAAGAATTGCCAAAGCTGTCTTGGAACTTCCACTTTAAATTCAAAACAGATCCCCAAATGTCTACTGGGATATATCTCTAGTATGACTAAGAATGTGCACCTGTGATTACCTAAACCAGCCAAAGAATGGCACCATTGCTTCACATAAATGTAGTCACAGATATTTTTTATATGGTTACAGAATTTTGTCATAAATCCCATGGCTCAGTGTAGAATTCTATCTGTCCTACAGGTCCACTTTTTGCCTTTAGATAACATTTTACAGCAAAAGCCTGATGTATTGCTTCTGTCACCCTTTGACCACTAAAGGAACTTATAACAGCACAATGGGTGAATAATAAGGAGACAAAGGGAATTCTCTGCCCTTCTGGCTCAGCCCATGCATATGGTCATAATTTTCCAACTTTATGATAATAAGGGAATGCATTTATCATCCCTCTGCTCCTTCTCAAGTTGATCCCCCATTGTTAAGTTTAGCATTTGGCTATTGATTATACAGAATTATTAAATAATCTGGAGGGCAATGAGTGAGATGGCCACTTGAGTTTCACAAGGAAATAATAAATGGTGGAGAAAGAGTGCCAGGTTTGAAGGACATGTTCAGAGAAACGTTAACCAAATCAGATGATTATCTTACAATTTCTGAAAGTTAAACTGAAAATTAAAGATAGCTTGAGAGGTCTCAGGCTGGTTTGTGCTGTCATGTTCTGCTCCAGATAAGATAAGCCCCTATCAGTGCTTGGGTAACTGCAATAAAACATAAATTATTTTCTTCTTTAAAATTATAGACTGTACCTAATAGTCCTTTACCTGATTTATTTGTATGTGCTATGCAATTTGGATAGTTTTATACGACTGAGTTTTAGAGAAAACTAATTAAATAACACAGTGATTTCACTTGTATTCAATATTCTCAGTTTTCAAAATGACGCAAGGAAAAAGAACAATCCAATTTTTTTAAATAGGCAAAAGTAATGACCAGCTTATACAGGAAGATAATCAAATGACTGATAAGCACATGAAAAATTGTTCAATGTCATGAATCATCAGAAAAATGCAAATTAAAACCACAGATACCTCTAAATACTTACCAGAAAATCTAAAATTTAAAAGACTGAAAATGCCAGATGCTGGCGAGCTTATGGAGTCACCAGAATATTCATACATTGTCGATGAGAATGTTAAATGGTACAACCACTTTGGGAAAGTAACTGGCATTTCCTTTATAAAATTAAACAAACGTCTACTCTGTAATCCAGCAATGCTACTCTTAGGTATTTACCTAAGAAAAATGAAAACATGTGTACACCAAAAAGACTGGCACAAGAATATTCACAGCAGCTTTATTGCTAAAAGCTTAAACTGAAAACTAGCCCAAGTTTTCATCAAGGGAAGAATAAATAAACAAACTGCAGTACGTTCATACACTGGGATATTACCAGAAATAGAGAGGAACAAATCATTACAACAACATGGATAAATCTCAAAATCATTATGCTGAGTGAAAGAACCATTACATAAATGAGTAGATAGTACATGATTAAATGGAATGACCATGAAGTCTAAAATGAGTAAAACTGACCTATGCTATAAAAACTGGAACAATGACTAACACTGTGGACAGAGGGCTGAGGATTATGTTGGATTTGACATACTAATATTCTATACCTTTAAAGACATTTTAGTTACACAGATGTATATACTCATTAAAAATCATGAAATGAGTGGTTGCTGGGAAGGAAGATGGTGGAGTAGGAAGACACTGAACTCAACTCCTCCCATGGACACAGCAAGAAAACAACTCATATATTGCAACTCTCCCTGAAAACAACCTGCAGCCTTGTAGAAGAGATCTTCCGCAGCTAGCCATGGAGAGAAGGCCACTTTGAAAGTGATAGTGGAGTGGAGATGTGGTTGGGGGCCAAACCTCCAGTGTGATGAGCCACAAATGGGAGGGACATCACAAGCATGGAGGATCAAGGACATCAGACTCCACACTAGGTACCCCTGGCCCTGGGGACTTGCACTGGGAAGGTGAGTCCCCATAATGTCAGGCTTTGAAAATCAGTGGGGCTTTATTCCAGGGTCTTTAAAAACCAGTGGGCTTGACTCCAGGAGAACTGAAGGGCAATAGAAAACTAAGTCCCCACCCTTAAAGAGCCAACACACCAAATAACTAAGCCTAAGACCCAACATAGAAGTAGCAGTTTGAAAGTGCCTGGAGGAGCACTTTCATGAAGGAGACCTAATGACTAGTTTTATGACAAGTGCCAGAGGAATAGACATTGATAGGAACTTTCTCTGGGAATGAAGGAGCAGGTGAGCACCATTTTTCTCGATAGCCAGACACTTGTGGGAGCCTGTGTTAACATTCTCCATCTACCTTGCTAGCACTGTGTGCCATACCCCAGCACCCCTGCCCAACCCAACCTTTCTGTGCTGGTAGACACCACTCCAAAGCAGCTCCCATTCCTCACACCTGGCAGGCAACCCCAGCTGGGACCCATGCCCTCTAAAGCAACTCCTGCCCTGGGGAGGAGGGGGAAGCTAACCCCACACACCAGTGTGCCTACAGCTCCTGTAGCTGAGTTTCTCAGTTGGCCAGAAAGGGAGCGAATGCATGCAGGCCACATAGAGGACACTCCTGGAATGCCTGGTCCTAGTTAACAGGGAGGACTGTGCTACAGAGCACCACAGGACTCCTTCAATACAAGGTCACCTCTATTAATACCAGTATATGTATGTAACCTATCTGATACTTAAAAACAAACATGGAGAGTTAGACAAAATGAGGAGACAGAGGAATAGGTCTCAAATGAAAGGAAAAGAAAAAGGCACAGAAAAAGAGCTAAAAGAAATGAAGATAAGCAAGAGAGTGGATAAAGAGTTCAAAGTAATTGTCATAAAGGTACTCACTGGACTTGAGAGAAGAATGGATGCACTCAGTGAGAATTTCAACAAGGAAAAAATATTAAAAAACCAGTCAGAGCTGAAGAGCACAATAACTGAAATGAAAAATATGCTAGAGGGAATAAACAGCAGATTAGAGGACGCAAAAGAATGGATCAGCAATCTGGAAGACAGGGTTATGGGAAGCAACCAAGCTGAATAACAAAAAGAAAAAAAGAATATTAAAATATCAGGATGGGTTAAGAGGTCTCTACAACATCATCAAGCATAATAACATTCACATTATAGGAAGCCCAGAAGGATAAGAGAGAGATAAGGGGACAGAAAACCTATTCGAAGAAATAATAGCTGAAAATTTCACTAATCTGGAGAAGCAAACAGACATGGAGGTCCAGGAATCACAGAAAGCCCCAAACAAGATGAACCCAAGGAGGTTCTCACTGAGATAATAATAACTTAAACGTTAAAGATTAAAGATAAAGAGAGAATCTTAAAAGAAGCAAGAGAAAATAAACAGTTACATGCAAGAGAAACCCCAGAAGTCTATCAGCTGGCTTTTCAGTAGAAACATAGCAAGCCAGAAGAAACTAACATGATATATTCAAAGTGCTGAAAGGAAAAAAACTATAACCCCAAATACTCTACCCAGCAAGGTTATCTCTCAGAATTTAAGGAGACATAGAGTTTCTCAGAAAACCAAAAGTTAAAGGACTTTATCACTTCCAAATCAGCTTTGTAAAAAATGTTAAAGGGACTTCTTTAAGTAGGAAAAAAAGACCGCAACTAGTAGAAAACTATGAAAGAAAAGAACTTCATAGGAAAAAGCAAACATACAGTAAAGGTAGTAGAATAATCACTTAAAAAGCCAATGTGAAGTTAAAATGAAGAAGTAGTACAATCTACAAATATGTCTACAAAAATTAGTCAAGAGATACAAAAAATGAAAAGATGTAAAATATGCCATATACATAAAACATGGAGGGAGGAGGGAGTAAAAATGTAGTGCTTTTATAACATGTTTGAACTTAAGTGACCATCAAATTAAACTAGACTGCCATACATATAGGATGTTGTATGTGAACCTCATGGTAACCACAAACCAAAAATTTATCATAGAAAAATAAAATAAAATTTGAAGAGAAGGGGATCCAAGCATAACACTAAAGAAAACCTTTTAACCACAGGGAAGAGAGCTATAGGGATTATAGGGAACAGAGAAGAACTATAAAAACAACCAGAAAATAATTAACAAAATGGCAATAAGTACATACTTATCAATAATTACTTTAAATGTAAATGGACTAAACGTTTCAATCAAAAGATATAAAGTGACTGAATGAAGAAATAAGACCTATGTATATGCTGTCTACAAAAAACTCACTTCAAACCTAAAGACATATACAGACTAATAGTGAAGGAATGGAAAAAAGTACTTCATGCAAACTGATGGGAGAAAAAAAAAAAAAGCAAGGGAGCAATACTCATATCAGAAAAAAACAGTCTTTAAAACAAAGACTTTAACAAGAGACTGAAAAAGGTCATTATATAATGATAAAGGGATCACCCAACAAGGGAATATAACAATTCTGAATATCTATGCACCCAACATAGAACCACTTAAATACGTAAAGCAAATGTTAACAGACATAAAGGGAAAAATTGACAGCAATACAATAAGAGTAGGGGACCCTAACACCCCACCCATATCAATGGACAGATATGCAGACAAAAAATGAAGAGGGAAACAGTGGCTCTGAATGACACATGAGACCAAACAGACTTAACAGATATATAGAGAACATTCCATCCCCAAACAGCAGAATACATATTTTTTTCATGTGCATATAGAACATTCTCCAGGATAGATCACATTGATAGGCCACAAAACACATCCCAATAAATTTAAGAAGACAAATCATATTAAGCTCCTTTTCCTACTACAACAGAATGAAAATAGAGATCAATTATAAGGGGAAAAAAACTGAAAAAAAAAAAAAACTGAAAGAAACACAAACATGTGGAGGCTAAATAATATGTTACTAAACAACCAATGCATCAATAAAGAAATCAAAGAGAAAAATGAGGAAATACCTGGAGAAAAATGAAAATGAAAACACAATCATCCAAAATCTTTGGGATCCAGCAAAAGAAGTTCTAAGAGGGAACTTTATACAACACAGGCCTACTTCAAGAAACACGAAAAGAATCTCCAATAAACAATTTAACTTAAACCTAAAGGAACTAGAAAAAGAAGAATAAAGTCCAAAGTCAGCAGAAGGAAGGAAATAATAAATATCAGAGAAGAAATAAATGACATGGAAACAAACAAAAAAGAAAAGATCAATGAGACTAAGAGCTGGTTTTTCGAAAAGATAGACAAAATTGGTAAACCCTTAGCAAGACCAATCAAAAAAAAAAAAAAAAGAGAGAGAGAGAGAGGACCTAAAAAAATAAGATCAGAAATGAAAGAGGAGATGTTACAACTGACACCACAGAAATACAAAAGATTATAAAAAATTACTATAAAAATTATATACCAAAAAATTGGACAATCTAGAAGAAATGGGTAAATTCCTAGAAACATACAATTTTCCCAGACTGAATCAGAAAGAAAGAGAGAATCTGAACAGACCAACAGCTAGGAACAAAAATTAATGGTTATCAGGAAACTTCCAATTAACAAAAGTCCAGTATCAGATGGCTTTACATGTTAATTCAACCAAATATTTAAGGAAGAGTTAATATCTATCTTTCTCAAATTACTCCAAAAAAAAAAAAAAAAGAAGAATGGTTCCAAATGTAATCTATGAGGCCAGCATTACTATGACACCAAAACCAGACAGAGACACTACAAAAAAGAAAATTATAGACCAACATCCCTGATAAAAACCCTATGTTCATCTCGACACATGCAGAAAATGCATCTGACAAAACATCCATTAACAATTAAAAAAAAAACTCTCAACAAAGCAGATTTAGAGGGAACATATCTCCTTAATAAAGGCAAATACACATGACAAACACACAGCTAATATCATACTCAACAGTGAAAAGCTAAAAGCTTTCCCCCTAACATCAGGAACAAGACAATTATCATATGGCTTCACTCATTTATGGCACATAAGAAATAGGAAGATCGGTAGGAGAAGGAAGGGAAGAATGAAGAGGGTAAACAGAAGGCAGAATGAACCATGACTATGGACTCTGGGAAACAAACTGAGGGCTTTAGAGGGAGGGGGTTGGGGGATTGGGATAGACCAGTGATGGGTATTAAGGAGGGCACATATTGCATGGTGCACTGGGTGTTATATGCAAATAATGAATCATGGAACATTGCATCAAAAACCGGGGATGTACTGTATGGTGACTAATATAACAAAATAAAAATTATTAAAAAAAAAAAAGGGACAAGGATGTCCATTCTCACCATTTGTATTCAACATAGTACTGGAAATCAGAGCCAGGAATTAGACAACAGAAAGGAGTAAAAGGCATCCAATTTGGTGAGGAAGATGTTAAACTGTCAATATTTGCAGATGTCTTATACGATATAACTGAGGGTTATTGGAGGGGAGGTGGGCAGGGGGAGAGGCTGTGTGATGGGTATTAAGGACGACACTTGTGATGAGCATGGGGTGTTATATTTAAGTGACGAATCACTAAATTCTACTTCTGAAACTAGTATTACACTATATGTTAAGTAGAATTTAAATAAAAACTTAAAACATTAAAAAAAATAAAAAATGAGAACACCTGAATAGACATTTTCCAAAGAAGACATACAGATACCTAACAGACATGAAAAGATGTTCATCATCACTTACCATTAGGGAAATGCAAATCAAAAACCATGAGAGATCACCTCACAAGAGTCAGAATGGCTGGTATCAAAAAGACAGGAAATAACTTGTGTTAGTGAGGATGTGGAGAGAAAGGAACCCCCATGCACTGTTGGTAGGAATGCAAACTGGTGCAGCCACCATGGAATGGCGGTTCCTCAAAAAACTAAAAATGAAACTACCATATGACCCAGTAATTATACTTCTGCATATTACCTGAAAAAAACAAAAACACTAATTCAAAAAGACATTACATGTCCATACTTATTGCAGCATTATTTACAATAGCCAAGATATGGAAGCAATCTATGTGTCTACTGATAGATGAATGAATAAAGAAGATGTGTTAGATATAAACAATGGACTATTACTCAGCCATAAAAAGAATGAAATCTTGTAATTCAAGGCAGCATGGATGGACATATAGGGTATTACACCAAGTAAAATAAACCAGACAAAGACAAGTACTGTATGAGTTCACTTATATGTGGAATCCAAAAAATAAAACAAATGAATAAGTAAACAATAACAAAGAAAGAGGATCATAATATAGAGAACAAACTGGTTTCCAAAGGAGATAGGGGCACAAAATAAGTGAAGGGAACTAAGGGATGCAAACTCCCAGTTATAAAACAAATAAGCCACGGGGATGAAAAGTAGAGTATAGGGAATATAGTCAATAGCATTGTAACATTCTTGTCATGGTGAGGATTTCATAATGTATATGATTTTCTATCACTAAGTTGTATACCTATAACTAATATTATATGTCGGCTATGCTGCAATTTAAAAAAAGATCATCAAATGATTCATAAGATTTGTACATTTTACCTTACATAAAATTTACCTCATCAGAAAAGTTAATAAATACTGAACTCTAGCTGACGACATGCATACTAAGTGTTTTGAGGTGAAGAATATTGATTATCCTCAGCTAATTTTAAAATGCATCAGAAAAATTAGATGGATGGATAGAGATACTGATAGATGGATAGGTGAAAACTGAAAGCCAGCAAAACAATAGAACATAGTGCTGATTCCTGGTATCCACCAGTAAAACTTTTAAATGTTCTATACATTTGGATATTGTCAAAATACTAGAAAAAAATCAGGCAGATATTTTTTTCCTTTCTTCATTTGCATTGCTCATGAAAACTAAAAGTTAAAATGAAAAACAACAACAACAACAACAACAAAATATTGAATATAGCTGTCTTTAAGTAGGGCTGTGAGGTACCGCTAGCTATTTGGCTTAAACCAGCATCCCCATGATTATTTAACATGGAAGTAAATGATTTTCTTACCCAGAAGAACTGTTTTCACAACAAACAGCACAGAAAACAATGAAGATTGTGGGTTAGCCAGGGAAATGTGTGATGAACCTGGCATATAGGCATCCATACCTACACCATGCCAATGGACAAATGGCTGAAGTTCTTCTATACGTAGGGGTAGGAAGACCCAATGATGAAACCCAATACTAAATAATAAATAAGGCTTTGAAGTCAGGGGCATCTAAGTTTGAATTCAGGCTCTCCTCCTATTAGCTTTGTTTTCCTGTAAACATTATTGATTGGTTATTGATTTTTTATTAAATCTTGTTTTTATTATTTACCTAATGGGGGAATTACTAGCATGTACCACTGAGGATTATTCTGAGGAATACCAAAGTACTATAGACATTTTTTTTTTAAGATTTTATTTATTTGCGAGAGAGTGAGTGAGTGAGAGAGAGGGAGAGCACAAGCGAGGGGAGGGGGCCGGAGAAGGGGGAGAGGGAGAAGCAGACTCCATGCTAAGCAGGGAGCCTGATGTGGGGCTCCATGCCGGGACTCTGGGATCATAACCTGAACCAAAGGCAGTCGGTTAACCCACTGAGCCATCAAAGTACTACAGGTATTAATAATTACTACACATATTCACACACACACACACACACACACACACCTGGAGAACAGAGAAAGAAAAGAAATTATCTTCAACAGAATTTAAAGAAAAGTTTTTGAGCAAAGGATTTAATGATAAAATAGGGAGCTGGAAAGTATTGAACTACACAGCTCCTAGTTTTTCATTTATTATTTTTTTTCACTACGTAGGTTGCAGATTTTTCCTCCCTTCAAAATTGAAGCGGTGACAGCAATGATTATTGCTAAGTACAGATTTGAATGAAAAGCCACACTATGGAATATTTTACTTTCCCTGCAAATCTTCTCACAACCTTCTCATAAATAAATGGGGCTAGAGTCAAGGAAACTGGGCTAAATCCCTCCCTTACTGCTTGGCCTGTTCCCAAATCATTCATCATGGACACAGAAGGATGGGAGCTTCTCTTTGGCATATATCTTAGGGAGGTCTGGCAGGGTTAAGGGAAAGAGACAAAGGAGCCTATGCTCAAATATCCCGGGTATTTTTGCCAATCTACTTAAAAAAAAAAAAAACCATGCACAGCATACTTTTGTCAATAAATCCTCCATGTGCTTACACTGGAGGTGCTGAAAATTGCTTGGATAGTTCAAAATTGTATCTGGAGCTTTTTGCAGATCCGTGTTCTGACAAGCGAAGTTGAAAATTTCTATCTCTAGATCCTGTAGTCAACAACCTCTGAGAATTGCTAATGGTTTTTACTGGATTAGAATTGACTGGCTCTTCTGATTTGAGTGGTATCCATTTCAATTATACTATTACTCCCTGGGCAAGGAGAGTGATCTTGTGCAGGGGCACTGGGCCAGCTTGAGGGCAAAAATATCCTGGTCCCAGGGAAATTATGCATCGTGTGTAAGAGTCACAAAATCCATGATAGATTGTTCTGTGCAATGGCTCTTAAGTCTGCTTAGGATTCCATGTCCTATTTTAAATCTTTGAAATGAAATTTCATGCCATAGGGTTCTCCATGAGAGGAAAGGTTAAAGGAAAAAAAGACTAAAGCCAATGCGAGACAGAACAACTTTTATGGTATGAATGGCTCTTAAAACTGTTTTCCTTTCCCTAAAGGAAAAAAAAAAGAGTTTTACTGTTAACTTTTTCATTTTGGGGATATAAAATTATTTATGGGGCTTAGAGTAGAAAGCCACTGTGCCTTATCTTTTCCTGGCTCCTATTCTTGAAAAAATTTTTTTTTGCCTAATTGTGGTGTGTGAGACTTTAAGTAAAAAGTGCATTTTATAATTCTTTAATTAAACATGATCAAAGTTACCCCTTTACAGTATTTGAATGAGCATTTTCCTAGTTATGTGGCACTGTCTGTATTCTTTTAACATGGCCATTGGCTCAATGTCCCTGTTGTTGGTTCAATAGTTCCTTCTGCATGGACAACCAAAATTTTCCATTCTTTGAAACCTAGTGTTTTACTATACACAGATGAAACACACCTGTTTCTGATATACAACCACTTTCAATTCTTGTTAGCTGTGAAAAATTCATGAAATGGAAAAAATCTGTGTTCCCCATGCCGGTGTTAAATATAATTTGGAGCTTCACATTGTTGATTAAAAGAAAAAAAATAGCAATCCCCTACTACGTGCAAGGAAGCTGTCATAGAATTCAACAAATCTGAAAATGTTTATTGAGCACCCACTCTGGGTCAGACTGTCTTGCATGAGCTAAAAGGTAGGCTATAAAAACAAAAACAGTTAAGTAGGGAAGAAAGGAAGTAGAGGGTCCTGAGGGTAGGATGACTTTTAAGTAGGATATCAGGGTCCCCTGTATTTGCAGAAATAAGATTATAATGGGGAAATCTGAAGGAAGTGAGGGTGTAAACAATGCAGGTCTTTGGGGGAAGACCCAGCACGGAGATCAACAAGAGCCTTCAGGTGGAAGAAAACTGAACACTCTTAAAGAAAAAGAAAGGAGGCCGGTGATGCCACAAGTAAATGCCTGAGGTGGGAAGCAGTAAGAGATGAGCACATAGAGGAACAGGGCACCAAATTATGTAGGGTCTTGTAAGCCATTATAAAGACTTGGGGTTTTTGCTCCCATGAGCAAGATGGGATCTTTTAGAAGAGTAGAATGAGGGAAGACAATATCTAATTTAAGTTTTAATATAATACCTCGATCAGTATGGTTGCTCCGTTGAATATGTATACACTCTAGGATGTGAGTGAAGAAGAAGAGAAACCAGTTAGCAAGCCATTGAGTACCTCAGAGGAGAGATGATTATGGCTTGGATGAGGGTCATAGACATGGAATGGTGAAAAGGGTCAGATTCTGAGTATATTCTGAAGAGAAAACGAGAAGAATTTGTTGAAAGGTCAGATGAATGAATTGAGAAAGAGATGAATCAATGATGATTCTAAGATACTACTTACCATTTGCTAATGAAGGGAAGATGGGAGGTAAAGCAGATTGGGGGGGGGGTTAGCAAATTGGGATTTCTGTTTTGGACATATTACATTGGAGATGCCAAGTGAAGATGATTCCTCATGAAGGTAGAGACAACCATCTGGAGTTGAGGGTAGAGGTACAGGCTGGACATACATATTTGTGAGCCATCAGATGATTCATACATATATGGGACCATAGGCAGCTAATGGGTTGAGGGCTGAAATGACAATAAAGTGAGCAGAGCCTTGCCTCTGTGGACCAAATGTAGGATAAATAACTAGCACTTAGCCACTACAAGGTTAACTGCTGGTGTTCTGTTAAGAGTCTGGACTGATGAGCCAATACCAAAAAACAAAAAAACAAACGAAAAAGCAAAAAACAAAGCAAAAAAACACAAACAAACAAAAAACAACCCCAAACTAAAAACAAATGTCCACTGAGGTCGGCGGGGGGGGGATTGAGAAAGCATGATGTCCTAGAAACCAAGTGAAAAAAAAAATTAAATAAAATGAGGATTATATGTTGTGATATATGCAAAGAATTCTTTAGCTTACAAAGAAGATAAAAGGATATAAAAATATTCCACTTTTAGTATAATAAGCGGTAAGTGCTACAAAAGATTTTAAACCCAATGATGAGAGATGGCCGGAAACATGATTGATGAAAGGAGAGGAAGAGAAGAGATTTATGTTAGAGGGAACATATTATAAAGAAGTCCTGAGAAGGGAAAATGTGAGATATATTTGAGGCATAGCGAATAGTTCAAGCTAACCTGGGAGTATAGAATGTATAGCTCATTTTCTTCATACTTCTGAGGCATGTTTCCTGGGGCCGAAAGATGTTCAGAATTTGCTGCGTGTGCGTGCGTGTGTGTGTGTGTGTGTTTACCAAATCTCCAGAAACAGTGGGTATATGAAGTCAACGTAATATTGAAACTTACTTTATTTTCAATCCTTTACCCCAAATCTAACTCTCAGCTACCGAATTTTGTATTTTCATCTGTAAATATAATACTAGTTACGTAAAACATCTATCTGTTTAGCATCTGTGGAGTGCTTGTTCTATGTAAACTCTGATGAAAGGAAAAAGAAGACCAACATAAATATGCAAAAATATTCATTGCAGTGCAAGTCTCTACTGTGGGCCAATTGTGGAGCCGGGAGGGAGAAAACAGAGAAATATGAATAAGATAAGTCTCATTCTCTGAACAGTTGCATAAATTTATTAGGACACTCTGCCTTCATTGTTGGAAAATGAAAATCCATGCTATAGATTTGGAGTTTGGCCTAGCATAATCTGACCTATGCTCCAATTCCTCCGTGGAAACAGACAAAGCTCTCTTGCCTACAATCACATACAAAATTCCTTAGGGATAACAGTCATCATCTCTGGGGTCAGAACATCTCATGGCATTGAAGAAAGGAAAGGATAGAAACACAAGGAATCACACAAGATTTTATTTTTAGTAACAGAAAATAATATATTCCATTCCTCCAAGATGAACATGGTAAATTTTCTTACAGATTTGTTAATGTGAATTTTAATTTTAGGGCCAATTTCACAGGCATTTCCCCCATCTTTGTATTCCCAGTGGTATAGTGGGATGAGTTCAGAGGACCTACTGTCCAATCCAAACTCAGACACCAATTCACCCCTTAGTCTCTTTATAGTTCAGGTGTCTCATTTGCAAAATTAAGAATGAGGACAGTGGTGTAAAGTGAGAAAGAACATTTCGGAGTCATACAGACTCAGTAGTTATATGATATTAGGTAAGCTACTAAATGTCTGAATTTCAGTTGTTAAACAGCAAATTAGAGAGAATAACAGGTCCTACACAATGTTGTTACGAGGATTAAAAGAAATCATGTACAGAAAATTTCTGGCACATAATAGACATTAAAAAATGTTCATTTCCTTCCTTCTTTTAACTCGAGTATTTCTGTTCCAATATGTCAAGACTTAATTCTAGAAAAAAAATTAGGAAAGAAATTATAGAGTTTTACTACTATTAGCTGTTTTGAAACTTTTTTTTAAATTGGCATCCAGTCTGTCTTAGAGCAGAAAGACAGCTTCTTTCGTCGGGGTAAAAATAAAGAACTTACAGAGAGAACGTACCACATGAACAGTGAGAAAAACAAAATGATGCTCCTCTTGAGAGAAGTCTTAAGATTATTTGGGGGGAAATAGAAGGAAAGAAGGGAGGAAGGAATTTAGTTGATACATAGTTTTAGAGCCTATAAATTAAAATTTAACCATGTAGGAGAAAGGTTTTTGCTGTGTTGCCCTCCCCATTAACATGGGTTAGGTTTTATGGCCGGTATGACACCGTCGTCTTCCTTTTTCTCAAAATGGAAAAAGAAATTTTTTTCATGAAAGTGAGAATTTATTGCAGGAATGTCGGCTCAGTGAATGAGTCTATGCTCTATGTAAAAGGAAATGTATACTTTACTACTTTGACCTTTCAATATTTTTCATATTTTGTCTGGCTACATATTGCAACCATTCCTTTCAGTTAGCAATTAAAGTCAAATTTGCAGCTGCCTTTACAAAACCAAAGCTTCCCTCCTACAAATGAAATTTTTAAAGTCCTCTTGTTTGATCTCCAGTATCATACAATTTGTTATGTGAGACATACAAAATACCCCAAGTATGAAGAAACACAATAGTCACTGTCCCTTAGCACCATCCATCACTCAATGTTTTAGTTTGTCATACAGTATAAAAAATAAATGAAAAAAAAAAAAAGAGGAGGGGAGAGGTAGCAATAATTTACACCTGTCTAGAAAGTTTGGCACTGCAGCTCCAAGTACAGGGAACCATTTACAGGAGAAAAAAATGTAACCAGAGACTATATAAGTATGGAAGATGAGATCATCTACCAACAGCAATCTTTCAAATTCATAGACACTTCTGGATTCATGAGGTGAGAATGAGCAGTGCAGAGTACTGTAAAATTCATTTGTAATGTTTGATTTTGTTAACACGCATTCTCAAGCTGTCTTTGTTATATCATTCCTATTGCAAGTGAAAAAAATCAGTATGGACAATACCCCTATCAGTTGAAATCAGAATAGTCTTAAAGTCAGAAAAACAAAACACAATATGTAACTCCAAAATGTTATTTAAAAGAGGACAGAAATGTAAATTTAGGAGAAACTTGCAATCGTCTTTTTTTTTTTTTTGCAAATATTTACCTGTTCTTTTAAATGACTAATTTGAATTGATTCCAATTTATTTTAATGTATTTATCTTCTATTGAGCATAACCAAAATTTGTCTCAAAGTATATATATTTTTAAATTTTATTTATTTATTTAAGAGAGCCAGCAGGAGCTGGGGTCCTGGGGAGTGGAGGTGGGCAGAGGAAGAGGGAGAAGGAGGCTCCCTGCTGAGCTGCTGAGCAGGGAGCCCCCATGCAGCTTAACCCAGGACCCTGGGATCCTGACCTGAGCCCAAGGCAGATGCTTAGCCAACTGAGCCACCCAGGCGCACCTTGAAGTGTTTTTCTTAACTAAACATTTTCTTCATGGTACAAATAAATTTATCAATGATTTAATAAAAACAAAAGAAAAATAATTTATAGAAGCATGTTAGTGATCCATACCTCTCTTACATTTTTCCCATAAAAACCAACAAAGATATTATTTAAACTTCAAAATCAGAAAAGGGAGATAAAAATCGATCTTAGTAATATCTCTAGAAACACACAAATCAATACTAGGAATCAGATGATGAGAATAGGAAGGTGTTTCAGAATAAGAGAGGGAGAAGGAGTTGGCATTGATATTATTTGGGTTCTAGTGTATATTAAAAAACATTAAAATAATGTGCATCAGTAAAGTATCACTTACTCTGAAGGATTTATATAGTGATCCAGGAATTTAAAAAGCAAGTATTTGGGTTAATGAAAATATACAGGTATAATGACAGACATTATTAGAGGTAAGATCAGGAAATATGAAAGTATATGTAAGGGACTTAGATGGATAGACCAAGGCTTTTCAAATTTTGAAGTACACACAGATCATTTGGTATCTCATTAAAATACAGATCCTAGAAATTGCACCTAGGGAAGTCTGAAAGTCAAAGGATCTGTCTCACCAACTGTTGCCACCACTCTTTTATTTTCAATGGAATCCACTCTAGAAAACAGAAATAAAAGTGGCTAACAGTTTTTGTTTGTTTGTTTTGGCTAATACTTTAAAATAATCACAATGTGACATTTTATTAAGGTAAATAAATAAGTTAACTTAACCCTCAAAAGAGCTTATGAAGTAAATATTTTTATTATTTTCACTTTATGGGAAAAAAAGAAACAGGCTTGGGATATTTAATTAATCAAGTCAAACCCACAAATACAGGATTTAGAAACAGAATCCTGAACTAGTAGACCTCACTTAAGACCTAGATATTTTAGTCAATGTTGCTATAATTATCAAGACTGCTCTACTGCATTCCTAGTCCCAAACAAAGGACTAAACACAAAAGATACAATAGGGATATAATTTTGTATAAACTTTGGGGCATAGCAGGGTCATTAGCTTCCAGAACAGGATTTACTCAAGGATAACTGCTCTTGACATTAAAAATCCTAAATGCATGGTGAATAGCAGTTTTGATGCACCAAATAATCACTTTCAAGAGCCAGAATAAATAAAAGATGAGACTAAAATTGTTACTGGACTGAGTTCCTTAGATTAAAAGAGTCTAGATAAGGACATACTGGAGGCTCTACCACCCTGAACATATGGAATAACCCTTAAAGCTCCATGTTTGAAAAAATAGCCCTTAAACTTTAGAATCCCTGAAGGACTTTTATTATTGAAGGGTACACTATTAAATATTTTATGCATTCTATTATTTTTAAAGGGTGTAATCCCTCCTAAGGTGTGTTGGTCTTTGAACCAGTCTAGACCAGAATTAACTGGGAGCCATCATTTTCATTATAGCATGTTATAATTATGTTTGCTTATATCACACTGTTTAATATACTCCGTCCTGTTAAACTACATCACAGGGGCTTCGGCACCTGTTGCTTATTTCTGCCAGACTGAAAGTACACCTTTCTCTTTATTATTTGTGTGCAAGGATAAGATGAACTTGCCAAGAGTTGTCATTCTTGTACACACCTGCCAAGTGTCAGATACTTTAATATTTGAAATGCTTATAGCATATGCTGTGGTTGCTGGAGCTACCAACTTCCAATGCCCAGTACTTCACAAGAGGTTGAATCTAGTCAGAATGACAGATTCATCCGTTGAAATATGCATATGTAATCATATGCTCCTGGGTATACACCATGTTTATGTAACACAACTCTGGGTTAGCTTTGGCTGAGAATATATTTTATGGTAATTTACTACCTTATATCTTCAACTATTAAAAATCAATAATAAATTTCTTGATAATTACTGATTTGTTGGCAACTGCTTACATGAAAGATAGCATCAGGTTGTGCCTCAAAAAATAAAATTGGGTATATGGCTACAGGATAGAAACCTCCCTGTTTTAAGTTCTTTACTTTCCCTTCCTAAGGATGCCTGATACATTTCCCACTCTTCTGTTAGGTTTTCAATCCAGATAAAAGTGAGTATTGTTAAACTACAATATTCAGAGTTGAGCTAAGCTTAGAAAAATAGGGTGAAACTACCCAGCTGTTGGGGCTTGGCCAAGTGACTCTAAGACTCTGGGGACACTAGCCCACTCTCATGTAAAGCACAGCAATCAACATCCTAAAGACCAGCCCTCACTTGGATGTAACTGAGGAATGGCGCCTAGCATAAAGGTGTCTATCTTTGAATCCTACTGAGGTAACCAGCAGGATAAAGACAGAAAAGAATGTGTCCCTTTTCTATGATTTTTTTTTCAGCTCTATCCTACTAATCTTGTCAGATCTCATCAGGGGTGTGGAATGGAGGGTAAGAAGTATAGGGAAGGTTTTCTAGAAGGCTAACCTGTGACTAAAGCCAAGAAAGAGCAGTGGAGTTATGTTTCTGCTTTCATTGTTTTACCACAGTCTCAAGGACAAGTTAAGCCTTCCTGGTTTTGTTGAATTCCTGGGGAGCCCGTGACTGTATCGGTATGTTTGTCTTTCCTGTCCATGAGTATATCTAGGTGGTACCACAGTAACCCCCTTCCTTGATGAGTATCAAAATTCCAACTAAAAATCTCCTGCAATCCACAGTGAAAGTGACCTCTACAGCAGTCTTGTTTCAAGGGCACCCTTCTTCAGGCAACCTCAGGAGATAGGACAACTAGTTTTCCTTTGGAAACAGTGCAGCCACACATCCTTAAATATCTTTCTCTCATTCTTTCCCTCTCCCTCTTCCTCCCTCTCATGTGTGCGAAGAGCACTCAGAGCCCAAGCTGCTTGACAATTACAGAATGAACTACATATCTTAAGACCATTACGATTAGATGATAGATGGGTTTAGTTCATTAACTGCAAGTTTTCATGAACCAAGTGGTCAGGAACCTTCTTAGGGAAGCACCAGAATGGAACCAGGGGATTTTTCTCAAAGGAAGAATTTCTAATGACGTTATTTTTAATAAGTAAGTCTACTAAGCTCTATACTGACAGTTCATTATACTGCCTGGAATGGGAGGTCTTGCTGTGGGGCTACGGCTAACTGCATTTTCCTTGTCCTGAGTTACCTGTGGTGCCTCAGTAACTAAACCTCCTTGGATGTGATTCACTCACAGAACAGGATTTTCTCAGAGGTTCTTGGCACACCTAATTTTAACTTTTTAACTGATGCCCCTGATGACATAAAACCAGGATTGGGTTATACTTGAAGATAGAAAGTATCTCCAGGTATACTCAGGAGGAGCTCATTTTACCCAGCAAAGGAGCAGATAAGTTCCTACGGGCTACAAGTCTACTACCTCGTCAGTAGTATTACTGGATCATTACCTAGGAAAACAACACTAGAAAAAGGTCAGAGTTAGTAGCTTTCAGCAGACTCAGAAAAACACATAAGAGAAAAAGTTGGAACTCCTTCTTTTAGAGCCTATGCCACTAATCAAAGAATTCCAAAGAGAATTCTGTGCACAGTCACCATTAAAATTTAAAAGGAGATTAGAGACCCATTTCCAGCCAGAATAATTTGAACACTCTGACATGTACCATTATATTGTTTGATGAACATTTCCAGAAGAATAAAATGTCTGTTTTGACCTTTGCAGTGTGAGTAACATATGTCGAAAAGAAGGACAGAAGGCTTATTTTTATACAGATAGTAGAAAGCTGCTCTCCTTGTTAAGAAAGTATGGCAGGCTGGTTCTTTCTTTTTCCTTTGTAATTTGAAAGTCCTCCCAGATAAACCTTTGCGATATACAACTTGGTTTTGACATCCTGGCTTTATGCCTCTTACTGTTTATAAGTCATGTAAGGAAGTCATCTATCTTGACCAATATGGCTCAGACATATTTTCCATGTTAATTACACATGTTTGGACTGACACTGCAGTGATACAATTTCATTTGTTTAAAACAACAGAATGGATGGCTCTTTAACTCAACAAATGTAGGTAAAAATTCTTCCCAGAGTAAATGTAACAAGTCTGGAAATTATAACGGCACAGGCACTGGTGGCTGAAACCCCAGAGACTAAGAAGCTGATATTCTGCAAGGATCCTTATTTGGATTAAAAGCATATTGGAAAAGTACAACATAATTATCAAAAAATATATAATTATAATAATATATGTGTTAGACACTCCAACAAGATTGGTGTCCTAAAAATAATCACCAGTTGAAAAGGAAGCAGAGGCATTTTTTACTTTGACCCAATGGAAATGTTCAGATTTTGGCTGTGCTTTTAAGCAGGACATCAACATTTTTTTACACTTAACAGAACACCAGCAGTTAACCCCGTAATGGCCAACTGCTAGTTATTATCCTACATTTGGTCCACAGCTGCATGGCTCTGCTCACTTTATTGTCGTTTCGGCTCTCAATCCATTAGCTGCCTGGTGACCGCTTGCATGCAGAGGGGCCTTCGGTTAACTAAATCCCCATCAGGATCACAGCTGTTGTAAAATACGCGGTGACAAAAATATCCACGTGCAATGCATTGTAGATAAATCTGCAAGCCAATTTAAGCAAAACTTGAAAAACAAGTAAGAGGCCTAGCTGAATTCTCTGGCTTCTGAACATTGTAAACTCCATGTCCTTTATTTTAAGGAATATCCTTTGTAAATATCAACATTCGCTCTTCCTGCAGCGGATGAGCGGGGCTAAATTTCAAAATGATAGGCCCAGGGGTACCTGGGTGGCACAGCGGTTGAGCGTCTGCCTTCGGCTCAGGGCGTGATCCCGGAGTTCTGGGATCGAGTCCCACGTCAGGCTCCTCCGCTATGAGCCTGCTTCTTCCTCTCCCACTCCCCCTGCTTGTGTTCCCTCTCTCGCTGGCTGTCTCTCTCTCTGTCAAATAAATAAATAAAATCTTAAAAAAAAAAAAGAATAAAAAAATGATAGGCCCAGCTCAGGAAAGTCTTTCTTTGCACCTTCCTTTACTCAGCAGTAAGAGAATGAATGTCATGTTCAAGAATTCAAACAAATTCCTGATTTTGGCACAGTATTAATGTTAGCATTGGGTACTTATTCACAATGTGCCTCGACTTAAACACCATACTGTTGTCTACGTTTCTCCCAGCCAAGAGGCTCAGCTCAGTTGTTATGCATGTGCAAATATATCATACCACAACTGTTTGCACAGCAAAAGCTGCCAGGTCGGCTTCATCTCACAGAGTGCTTTGAAAATGCCCTAGAAATAATTTTGGGTGGTATTATAATGGTCAATGCTATGTCCAGTTATGACATTGAGAGATTATGGTGATTATGTTCCTTCTTGCTAGGAAATATTTATAAGCAGGAAGAAGATAAGGAAATGAAGGACTATACCAAAAAGAAATGGTGAAGAGATTCTTTTCTCTATTGCATCATTGAAGGCCACTCCTTTGTCACTTTGTCAAGATCCAAAATCAAGGGGCAGATGTGATCTGAAACTTTCTCAGATCAAACCAAACTCAGCTCCATGAAAGGGGAGATATTTCTGTTTCTAACTAATCTAAAACTTCGTTTGTCCCTGCCTTTGTTGATTGATTTGAATTCCTACCCCAGATTCTGTTCATTTTATTATATTGTTGAGATGTTCCTTAACAGTCAGTGACATAAATCTTTCTCCTTCATTAACTCATTCAAAGGTGTCTTAAGCACCTACTGTGCACCAGGCACTAGGGATAAAACATTAGTGAGTCAGAGTCCCTGCATGCAAGGAAGCTAGGGTTCAGAGACATATAATTTCCCAAATAGAAGAGAGAAAGATGCTTTTTTTCCTCTTTTTTCCTTCTGCTCACTCCCTAGTACTGTGGTGCCATAAATTACACAAGTGAGAGAAAAACTGTCATTTGCTCTTTCTAGCTATTTTACCAACTTGGTGAGATAGGAGAAAACTCCTGAGATACGTATATTACCAGTACGATGATGACTTACTGACTTACTATTCATTGAGAAAAAAAAATTAAATAAAAATTATCAGGTAGATACCTAGAGTATAACCAATGTATTATATGCATGATACTTTTAAAAAAAACATAGTATAAGTTCTATAATTTATCTTTCAGGAATTCACAATTAAGTCAGGAAACCAAGATTATGACAAATATATTAAAAAATAGATGTATGTGTACATACAGTTACATAATTGATGTGAAAAAGAATTATGAGTTTTAGATATGAGAGCTCTTGGTTTAGAATTGTGAAGGAAGATTGAGTTAGTTGAGATCTTCATCATCTCACATGATGTGGCTCTACTTTAAGATGTTTTTCAGAAGGGTCCCTTCCATCCACAAAATCAAGCATTGGAAGGCCTATGTGAAATCCAGAGGTGGAGTGTAAATTCACACTATGACATGGAGCCAGTAAACATATAGTACGTTTGATCAAGAACAGTGAATTCCAAAGCCTATTGTCTATTTTCCCTTTGAGCTCCTATTTTTTCTCTCCATATTTTAGCTCTCTCTTCTTTTTTCTCCTCTCTATTGTATAATGCTGTGCTGCTATTTGAAGGCAGGGCATGGTCTATAAAGTAGGGTTTTTTAAATAAAGTTAACAAAATTCAAATCAAAATTAAAAAAAAAATCTGGATTTAAATATGAACTTCTATCTGACCAACAATACCTACACAATAGATCTCTTTTCACTGATATATGTATCTGAAGCTAAGAATTAAAAATTTCTTGTTCTTTATTTTAATAAAAAAGATCAGTAAAAATTTCTTAAAATTGTGGTTTAAAGCTTTTTTTTTTAAACTAGAGATGCTCAGTTCTTATATATAACAGATGAGAAATAAAAGATGCGGCATTCAGTTCAGTTCAAAAATCACTTATTGAACATATCTATCTCCTTTAAGATGAGATATTATGAAAACAAAGAAAATAAGACAGTCTCATATGTCAAGCTACTTCTAATCATTGACAAAGTAGAAAATGAGCCAAGAGCTTCATCGTGATATAGATTGTAAGAAGAAAAAGCATCATAAAAAAATATACAGGTTGAGCACCTGACCCATACTAGATAAGCTCTCAGAAGGAAGGCATACTAATTCTTAAAAGAAAACCAAAGTTAAGGAAATCAAAGAAATAGGAATGAAATACACTTTGCTTCCAAGGAAACACCTTCCCAAAAAAACAGAGATATAAAATATGTTGAATTTTAGGGAACAAACATCTCAGTACAAAATTCAAGGGATGGAAAAATGGAAGAAGAAATGGGCAGAGAAGTCTGGGACTGATAAAGGAGGGCTTTACGTACCAGATTATAAAGTTTGGAAGTTTGGAGATAATGAAGATTCATTTAAAAATTTTATGAAAAAGAATTTCACGATGAGATAAAAAGGACATATGCTAAGCACTATTTGTCATGAACAGGAAAAATAAATACACTGAATATATCCAGAAATAAAATCACTAGGATTTCACATGGAAAAGACAGAGAAAAAGCTAGTGTCACATATGATTCCCAAGTTCTTATCTTGAGTGATTTGTTGGTTGGTAGATTTTACTACTTGAAATAAGAAACACAGAAAAAGTAATTAGATCAAGAGCATAGGTGGGAGCTTAAAGCTTAAATGGGAGGTAGGGAATTTAATACTCTGAAATTACAGAGTAGATAAGAAAAAGTGAAATGTAAATGAGTTTGTAATCATCAACTTTTCTATGAAACGAGATAGGGTTTTAGAATCTGTCAGGCAAAATCTAAAACGTTTTTTTAAAACAGATTGCACTTAATAAGAATGAATCTGAAAGTCAACCCTCCTTAGAGAAATAATCCATATTTTTAGAAAAGTGATAAGAAAAATATTACATGAGAGTTCTAACTATACATTTTCATCATTTTAGAAAATGTTAGATCTGTACCATAACCTGAAATACATTCTTCATGTAACACATAAGCTTTGCGTTTCACTTAAAAGTGAAAATACTGTTCTAAAAATCTTACAGAGTAAATCTTGGAAAATATACATATTATTCAATCTTAATTAAAAAGACATTTTATAGCCCTACCATTCACAATATTGATAGTGAGAGACAGAGATAAGAGGAGAAAATACCCATACACATTTAATAAAAATACAAATTAAAGTAATTTGATATCACTGTCAGATTGGCAAAGTCGAAGTGCTAAGAAAACAAGAAGCAAGCATTTCAAATAGTGCTGGAGGAGATAAAAGGTAATTTGTTAGAATTAGAAAATACAGATTAAAACTTTTAAATTTGCACATTCTTTTTTTTCTTAAGATTTATTTATTAAGAAAGAGAGAGAGAGAGACTGCTAGCAGGGGGGAGGGACAAAGAGGGGGGGAGAGAGAATCTCAAGCAGACTCCACACTGAGCCCAGAGCCCAATACGTGGCTTGATCTCTCCACGCTGAGATCACGACCTGAGCTGAAGCCAAGAGTTGGACACTTAACTGACTGAGCCACCCAGGCACACCAGCACATTCTTTTTATCAAGCATGTTAGTAATAAATTATGGTACATTCAAGAATTAAGCTGCAAATACGTACATCTCTACCGCACTGAAAATGAAGTAGCAGGTTTTAGCATTTTGGTGTTTTTAATTTTAAAGAAAACATATTCCAAATCTACAAATATTCAAAAACTACTCAAAATTAAATTTTTACTATTTCTCAAAAGGACTTCTGAATGGGTAATTCTAGTCATACTATTACCGTAGAAGTTCTAAAAAGCCTCTACTTCCATTTATCTTCTCTAAAATCTTATTCATCACAACTTGACAGTTGCTCCCAATATCTCTGATTCTCTATTAAAACTCTCCAAAACATTTTTCTACAACTGAGTGCTGGCCATTTCTTCTCTGTCACCTCTTTTCTCCATCTTTTCAGCTCAATTTTCTTTCCTTTTCTTGCATGTCTCCTCCTCACATGAGTTCATATAGTGTCCTAGACATACACCAAGCTCTAATTCATTAATTTCCTGGATCAACACAGCAAATACCAGTGCCTGCAACTGCCGAACCAATAGAGTATCTTTCGTCTTTAGAAGGTAGAAGAGAGGCTTGAGAAGAAGAGAGACAGCTGACAACATTTATATATTAATTTCTGAAACTATCTGTCAGAGTACATTTATCATATTTGTCCTATTTATCATAGATAATATTTGAAAATCTGATTATCCAGTAAGAATAAATTAATTTTGCTAAATTCATACAATAAAATTTGATGTCACAGTTTCAAAAAACTGTGTGTCCATATGAAGTATATTTAATGACAAAGAAATATCCATGTATTCAATTTTAAATTCAAGAAACAAATTAGAGTGTATAATTAATCCCTACACTTTTTTTTTTTACCGGATATATTGATATATCAAAATATTTTTAGTAATTATCTTTACATAGTAGGATAAGAAATTGTTTTACTTTTTTTCTTACCCTTCTATGTTTTCTAAATATTATATAATAAACATTTGTGATAAGATTAAAAATATCTGTAAAGGTGAAAATCTTTCCTGCTTTAATGTAAAGTAACATGTTAAATTTAGAGTAAGGAAATCATGTCTATTTTCATTCAAATAGAATTTTTTTAGTCTCCATTTGACATTTATGCAAAATCACGTATACTATTTCTAAAAAAAGATGGATGTAAATTATTTTTCGCACTAAATTCTAAAAGATAAAACCGTTTCGAACTGCTTTAGTTTGCTAGGGTGGTCATAACAAAATACCACAGACTGGGAGGCTTAGACAACACAAGTTAATTTTCTCACAGTTCTGAAGGCTGGAAGTTCACAATGAAAGTGCTGGCAGAGCTGGCCTCTCCTGAGGCCTCTCTGCTTGGCCTTGCCACTATGTTCTCACGTGGCCTTTCCTCTGTGCACAGACAGCCCCGGTGTCTCTTCCTCTCCTCCTAATCACACTCCTAATTTTGGACTAGGGCCTCACGCTTGTGACCTCCTTTAACCTCAATTACCTCTTTAAAGGCCCTATCTGCATACATGGTCACATTGGGGTTAGGGCTCCAACATATGAATTTTGAAGGGAGCACAACTGAGTCCTTAACAATAACTACATATACTTTATAAGTTAAAATAAAACTTAAATTCCAGAAAGACAGTATCAAAATAGTGATACAATTTATATAGTAGCACTATATTTTGTTATATTCTAATTCTTTGAAAATTTATCTATACCTTTATTATCTAAGAAACATAATTAATTGAAGATTCTTCATTTCATTAATGCTGCAAATGGAAGAGGCTGAGTGTATTTCCTTCATTTTTAATCTAGCTGGGTCACACACAAGTGTGCAAACAGATGCACTCATCTCAAATACAGAGCTGGAGAGGAAATGGTAGACTTCAGGGAAGGCATTAAAGACATTAGGAGGCCTACTCCTTAGTTGTTCTTTGTTTTCTACCTTGGATTATATCAAACAGACCAAAACTTGTATTTATAATTGGCCTATTAAAACAAAAGCAAAGTTTAGACAGAGACCATTAATCAATTCATATTTTAATAAATACATAGATTACGTAGGCCAATAAATCATGCAACCAGCTGTGTCTTTTTTCAAAAAGCATTGGTAAATAATCAGTTGGACTGAAATTAATTGCATCTTTTCTTCCCCCAATCCCTCACACACATAGTGTCACAGAGTCTGGAGACAAAGAATAAACTGAGATTTAGTCATAAATAAAATAATTCTGTCTACAAACCAAGTAGTACCTGGTGGGATCATTGGGTTCTTACAAAGAGCCAAAGCAAACCAGAGAGCTAAGAAATTAGATCACAAATTTTCCCAAGGGACATAAATATTTTTTCCATGTGTAAAAATTCATCCATATGTGAGGACTTTTATTTTTTCCTTTTGTGGGGCCTCTGTCAATAATGATTTCATTTATCCAATTTTGTTTCTCAAACTTTCATCAAATATTTTAATTAAATTATTTCTGTTTATAACACTTTGTTTGAAAAGCACACTTCCAAGAAAGTATCTTTCTTCTTCAGAAAGTAAACATGAGAGATAACTGAGAACACTTACATGTGAAGTATTCACAATTGCATCTTGCAGTGTTACCAGCTACAGTCACCATGGGTCACGTTAGCTCCTCAGACCTTATTTGCCTTAGAGTTGACAGTGTACACCCTTTTACCAATCTCTCCCTATTTCCCCCACCCTCCAGCCCCTGGCTATCACTTCTCTGCTTTTTGTTTCTAGGAGTTTGACTTTTTTTTTTGTTTGTTTAAGTTTCCATGTATATGTGATATCTAGCAGTATTTGTCTTTCTCTCTATGGATTAGTTCTCTTCACATAATGCTTCAAGGTCCATCCATGTTGTCGCAGATGGCAGGATTTCCTTCTTTCCCAGAGCTAAATAATATCCTATTGTATATCTATTTAAAAAATATATACCACGTCTTTATCTATTCACGGATGGACACTTATTTCCATATCTTGTCTATTGTGAAGCATTGCAAAGAGCATATCTCTTTGCGCAGATACCTCTGTGATATCCTATTTTCATTTTCTTGGGACACATGAGGTCGAAGGATCTAATGTAAAACATGGTGGTTACAGCTGATAACACTGTATTGTGTAGTGAAATTTTTCTAAGTGAGTAGAACTTAAATGTTCTCACCAGAAAACAACCAACCAAACAAAAAGATAAATATGTGAAGTGATGGATGTATTAACAAACCAGATGGGGGGAACCTTTCAGAATGTATGTCAAATCACCACAGTGTATACTTGAAAATCCTAAAATTTTACATGTCAATTGTACCTCAATGTAGTTGAAAGAAAAATCAAACAAAAAAACTATATTTTGCAGCTGATTCTTCTTTCTTCTCTAAGGACTTAATGAGGACTAATCCTATCCCAGCTTGCACTCCTGTTCACTTTGGTCAACCAAAGTCTGAGTCTCCCAAACCACCTATTATCTCTAGGACCGCTGACAGGCTACAGAACTTGCTAGTTAGGAACACAGATCTAGGACCAGACTGCCACTTACTGTGACCTTGGGCAAATCACTTGAATTTCCAGTGTTTCATGTTCCTTAGCTGTAAAAGGAGGAAATAATATTTACCTCATCTACTAGAGGCATTAAATGATAATAGTGTTTAAGCATTTGCACACAGAGCAGTCCCAAACAAAGAAATAGAATATATCCCCTAATCTGACCAATGCTGACCTCCCTCCCAAATCTTTTTCCTAGCCATGTGAAACCCCAAAAAAGGTAGTGGCAGCTTCACAGGTATGGGACCTATGCAGTCACACAGGACCCCACACTAAAAAGGGCTTGCATTTGATGTAATGTTCATGTGTCACCATCATGACATTCTGATTTTTGGACATGATTTCCTACACTTCCATTTTGTACTGGGTCCTGCAAATTATGTAGTCAATATGTCATCCTGAGATTCTCCTATTCCTTCAAACTCTTCTGTGAATATTATCTTTAAGTCCTGATGACATCACTTTCCTTGAAAAAGTCTAAAGCAAAGTATTTTTTCTATCATACACCATATGCCATAGGACGAGTAGGGAAGGAGTTTGGTGTGCATGGCTCCCTCCTGTTTGCAGCTTGCACATTCAGACAAAATCCCCCACTACACCTTCTTATTCTCATATATTGACTCAGTTACTCCTTCAAATTTGCTTTGGACTTGTTCTCTTCCTCTTCTCCATTCTTATTCATGCCATCATTCTTGGTGACTTCAGAATTCATGTGGATGAACCATTTCACCTGCCTGACAGATCCTTCCCTTCCTCACCTCTAATCACCTGTTCTTCCATCCCCTTCCCACTTAGTCATGCTGACATTGCACCGGCAGAACTCACTGCATGTGAAATCTTAAAACCAATCACTCTTTTCTCTGCTTGCCACCTGCTGTTGTTTCAGCTTGCATTCTCCAGCTTCAGTGAAACATCTAAAACACTGACCGCTTTTCACCCTCTATTTTTGTGTCCTGTTTCCTCTTTACCTGGCCTTGCGTCCATGTTTTCTAACTGAAAGTATTCCCGTCTAATTATTGCTTGCCTTTTGTTTTCTCTAGCATCCTCCCCTGAAAAAGTGCATACGCTAGTTAAATCCACTTTAAAACTTTTTTTCACGCCAGCTTCTGAGAAGCTGAATATAGCTGTAGATCACCAAGTAGGAAGAAAAAAAAAAACCCACTAGATTTATGCTAAAATTTTCATATGGATACCCAATGCTGGCGAACCCCCAGCACTCCTGTAGCAGATTCACTTCCTAACACTGAATCATAAACAACCTTTTATACTCTCTCCAGCCTCTTTTAAGCACTGCCCATTCCTCTATTTCCCTTCATTGCAAAGCTGCTGAGATGATTTTGTTTTTTAGCACAGGTTAATCCTGTTTTCTGCCATGCTGGTTTCTTTAACTTACAACACAGTAGTTTTTCCCCCATCACTCTCAAAAATCTTTTCTTGTTAAGGTCATTTGTGACCACCATCTTGCCAAATCTACTATTCTGTCCTCTTCTTCCATGACATTCAACAGCATTCTTTGGCTGACATCCTCTCTTCCCTTGGTACCAGATATTTGACACTTTTCTGTCTTCCGCTTATCTACCTCCCTAGTTATAACCGTCTAAGATTCTTCCCTTCTAGTATTTGCCTGATTCAATCTTCGAGTGTGATGTCCTAGGTTGTTCTCATCCAATCCCATGGTGTAAATGTCATCTATACAGGGTGAACCACTGCCCCAGTCTGCCAAGCACTAAGATGATTCCCAGGACCTGGAATTCTCAATACTACAATGCAGACAGTCCTGGGCAAACCCAGACCATTGTTCACCCTGTATCTACATGCTATAAAGCCCAAACCATGCTGTTTATTTCCAGATCTCTCTGATGAGCTGTATTTTTATTTGGTTTGTAATATACACTTCAAATTTAAATCTGTTTGAAACAGAACTCTTGATTTTTACCTTCAAATTCTTCTTCTCTTATTATTATCCCTTATCTTCACAGATGTTAAAAGGTACAGTTCCTAAGGCAAAAGAAAAGAAATCAGCAGTCATGTATGGCTCCTCATGACTCTTCCTCTTCCATTTCTCTATACAGCTGCTGCCACCCAGCTCAGGCTCCATCATTTCCTACCAGCACCACCAGAAGAGTCTCCTAACTACTCTCCTCTTTTTAACCTGTGATCCTTTCCAATCCATTCTGCACAGTGAAAGCTGGGATAACTCCAGTTTTAAACTAAGAATTTTATTTTTTTGTAAAACATATATAAAGGCTCATTTCAAGATTATTTATTTTAGAGAAAGAAAGGGAGAGAGAGGGAGCACACACACATGAGCAAGGGGAGGGGCAGAGGGAGAGAGAGAGAGAATCTTTAAACAGACTTCCTGCTGAGCGCAGAGCCAAATGTGGGGCTCGATCCCAGGACTCCGAGATCATGACCTGAGCCAAAAATCAAGAGTTGGCTGCTACACTGACTGAGTCACCTAGACTCCCCTAAAGTCTCATTTCGTCTTAAAAATTTCAGTGGTCTCCCACTACTCTAAGAATAGCAACAAAACAGCTCTCCAGGGTTTACAACAGTGCCTCTCTACCTACCTGTGGTGAGGATGAGTTTGTTTCTGATTTTGCTTTTTTCTAATCCATCATGGACTGACATGTGGTCCTGCTGCACATGACCAGTAGCAACTTGCAACATGAAATACACCAGGCAAGTCTGAAAATACCTGAACTGAGAAAATCACACATTGGAGCCTCAGCAATGCCAAGTTGCTACAAAGGTTTTAAATTTAAGTACTTACCTTATTTGCTGAGGAGAAGTGGTCTACAACCCAACTTTTATTAGTAGTTGTCTACAAGGCCCTGCCTCTCTAACCTTAACTCACACAACCCACCCACTTGCTCCCAACACTGCAGGTGCCCTGGCTTCCTTTCTGCCCTTCAAACGAGCTATCAGGCCCATGGACTCAGCTGAAAACCTTCTTTGTTCAGCACTCCACGATACAGCTTATTGTTATCCTTCAGGTCTCAGCAAGGCTGTCCCAAACCACCCTCTCTTACTTGATGTTTCCCAATTATCCTCTGAATCAAATAGAGTTTATTCCTTTTATAATACATCTCAGGATGTTAACATATATTTTAACATATAATATACATAGGTTATAAAAAATGTTTTGAATTTCAAAATTAGGATGACTAAAATAAGTACAATCACTCTTTGCTCTCCAATTCTTCCTTTCTGAGGAAACCAGTATCAGTAGGTGTGTCCACATACATTTGTTTGTTTACTTGCTTTTTAATGGAATCATTCTTTACATATTACTTTGCAATATTATGAAATAATTTTTCACCTGACTATATTTTAGACACGTCTAAAGTTTAGAAACCTAAACTCCTTTATAATTTCTCTTGAGATATGTATACATATAACTCATGTAAGCAGTTTTCCATAATGAGAGTTTTGTCCATGTTTTATTATTTTTTTATTATGTTCAGTTAGCCAGCATATAGTACATCATCAGTTTTTGATGTAGTGTTCAACGATTCATTAGTCGCGTATAACACCCAGTGCTCAACATTATGTTTTTAACTTGCAACTCTTGTTTCGTTTTTCTGTTTGCCTCCCGACGTCTCTGTTCCCCTTCTCCATCTGCATCAATTTACCCTCTTTCACGTCCACAACCCATTGGGAGTCTTGTTAAAAACTCAATGTCTCCAGTTTCTTATAGTGTGTTTTGTATGTTCTTTTGTTTTCTGCATCTTACTCTTCTTTCTCACTCAACAACTCATTGCCAGAATAACTCCAAGAGAAGTAACAGATTTTTCTTATTCCTTGTAATTGCTTTTGTAACAGGTCATAGTGTGACTATATCATGTATTTTTTTTAACTGAAGTCCATTCACAGTTTGTCTTTTCCTCCAAAAAAAAGTACAATAAGCATCCTTATATATATATATTTATTTATTTATTTATTTATTTATTTATATTTATATGGAGGTGCTTTCACTTCTCAGGAATGGAGTTGCTTCTAAGACTATGGTTATTTTAAATCTTACATTGTTAAATTGCTTTCTTAAAAGGTGGGAATAATTTATATTCCTGTAGCAAAGAATATACCGTTTCCTTCACAGCCCACCAGCAGGTTTATTAAAACTTAAATTTTGTCAGTCTGCTCAATAAAGTGCCATTTCTTTGTTATTTTAAGTATAAGAAATTTGAATTTACTCTTCTGTGAATTCCCTCTTCATATCCTTGATGTGTTTTTTTTATCAGGTAGTTTGTCTTTTTCTTTACAATGTATAGGGACTTTTTCTACGTTATAGAAACATTAAACATTCATTTTCATCTGGGTTGCAACTGTCCCCTTGCCATTTGAACCTCTGTCTGCTGACTTTATGTTAATGTGGTGGACATTTGTCATGCTTGTGGTTCCTTCAGGAAATACTGAACACCTTTTCTCTAGGTGAGAACTTCTCACTAATGAGTCCCGTCCCCTAAACTAGAAAATAGAAACGTGTCTTCACATGCTCCTTGCAGCTAGGACAAGAGAACAGGCCCCAGCCACTATTGGATTCACCTGCACTTAACTTCAACTTGGAAATGATTGAGTTTACACAGTAGCTGTGGTATCGATGTCCTAAGAAGGTAGCAGTGTGGTATCTTCTCAAAAGTAGTCTCTCAATGAGGTTTAGGTGTTTTCTCTTCCAAATTGTTTTTCTGGCTGTGCAGCATTGGTGGTCTGTCTAGTGGTGAGCATAGCTGCCTTCCAAATTGTTTTTCTGCAACATATACCTAAAATAGATGTTGTTGCTTTCAATCAAGAACCCCAACCGATAATGGTATCTAGGCATATACAGATGTTATAATTTTTTATATCAAATACATCTTTTTATTTGATTTTTTTCTGCGTTTCTGGTCATGTTATCAAGTTTCCCCTCAACTCCTATATTGCCTATATAGCCTTGATGATTTTCTTCTGAGTGTTTCATATTTAAATTTCAAATGAATTGGTAACATTTAAATGTACATACTCATATATATATTTATATACATATTTTAGTTCACATTTATATGTGTATAAATGTTAAATATTATATAGTAAATATTATATGCATAAGCAGAGAGAGAAAGGGGAGATCTGTGCTTTCCAATATAACATTTTATATTATAGAATGGAAATCTTCTATAACCTGCACTGCCCAATAAAGGAGACACTGGCTGCACTTTAAAACATGACTAATGTAGCTGAGAAACATAATTTTAAAATTTAATTTTAATTAATTTATATTTAAATAGCACTATGTCTAGTAGCTATAGTATTGATCAGCCCTTATGGTGAGAATGGGCCCAACTTAGTTTTCTTCTGGGCAAAGAGCTAATTGGCAGCCCCATTTATAAAATAAGTAATTATTTTCCCACTGAATGTGCCATATATAAAATTTTCATATACAGACACCTATTTTCTAGATTCTCTTTTTATGGCTCCATATGACTAATACCATATTGATTTGATTATAGTGACTTTACAGCCTGATGAATAATGTGAAAAGCAAGTTTCCCAGCTTCTCATTCTTCTATATGAAACTCTTCTTGGCTGTTTGCAGACATATATTTTTCTAAGCAAACTTTTATGTCATTGTACCCAATTCTAAAATCAACCTTGATGCAGTTGTATTTAGAAGCTGCTCAAATTTATAGAATATTTCAAAGAATTGGCATTTTTACTATATTAATTCTTCCCATCTAAGATCACATTTTTCCATAGTTCAAATATTGTTTTATGTCCTTCAGTAAGGTTCATAGATATTTTTATATAGATCTGATGTTTTCCTCTTAAAATTATCTGTAAGAATACTGTTTACTGTAAATAGATATTCAGTTAGTATTGTCATTTGCCTACAGATAATATAAATAAAAGCTGTTGATCTTCACATATTTACCTTGTTTCTATCTTAACAAATTATCTTATTCAAATTTTTCCTTGATTTTGGTTTAAATTAGAATCTTGAGATTTCCAGGCATACAATATTTTCATTAGGAAAAAAATTGTATTTTCCAGGGTTTATACTTACTTCAATTTTTTTAACTTACTATTCTAAAACACTGATAGCAGTAGAAATTTCCATCTTATTTTTTATATTAATTGCAATAAGAGTTTTATAATTTAGAATGATAGCTTTGGTTTGAAGGAAATTATTTTGTCAATTGTGTAGTTTACTTTCATTCCTACTTAATTTATATATATTTTTTCAAGATGTGTTGATATTACCATAAGCCTGTGATTTTTTTATAGATTGGCATGAATAATTATACTGAAAGGTTTCTAGATATTAAAAATATTTATTTTATAAGGATTTTTACATCTGCATTTGTATATAAGATTAGGCTACATTTTTTCTTTTTCTTTTTCTTTCTTTTTTTTTCTAATTTCATGAGGTTTTTTGTTAGGGATTTTTTCCAGTGGATTATACTAGGTTAAATAACATGGGGATTACCTGTTTCATTTTGTTTTGTTTTCAAAGATTTGATAGCACTCATTGTGAAAATCTCTGGTCTCAGTGGCTTTTATAAATGGCAGATTTTTAAACTCCTCAATCACTTTTATGATTATTGGCTTAAGTTTTTTACCTTCTCTTGAGATAATTTTAGAAATTTAAATTTTGTTACAGGGGCATCTTTGATGTCTCTAAGGTTTGCAGATTTGTTGGGGCGCCTGGGTGGCACAGCAGTTAAGCGTCTGCCTTCGGCTCAGGGCGTGATCCCGGCGTTATGGGATCGAGCCCCACATCAGGCTCCTCCGCTGTGAGCCTGCTTCTTCCTCTCCCACTCCCCCTGCTTGTGTTCCCTCTCTCACTGGCTGTCTCTATCTCTGTCAAATAAATAAAATCTTTAAAAAAAAGTTTGCAGATTTGTTGCCGCAAAATTGTCTGCAGAAATGCTTTATTATTTTACTACTCTTTTAATCACACCTCCAGTAATGTTTCATATCTTATTCCCATTCTTGCATAGTTTGCTCCTTTCTTTTGTCTTAATCAGGCTTGCTTCTCAAATCTCACTTGACTTTCTGTATGGCTCAAGAGTTACCAAAAGGGTGATCTCTAAGATCCAAATAGTTACAATTTTATGGCAAGCTTTTTACACGATATTTCTAGTTTGTTGTTATAAAGCAATGGCCTCTTATGAATAAGAAGAAAGTCTCCTATTACCTTGAGTCTCTAAATAGAGCTCAATCAGAAGATCTATTCACATTCAGTGATCAAAACTCAGTCCCCCAGTTAGGACCTACTGTGGGTATAAGAGTAAAGAAGGGACTCAAGATGAATTTAGTAAAGAAGGTGAGGACAACTATTAGCACTTACCAAGTTTTGGCAAGGCAGTAGAGCAGCCTTCAAGTGGACCTGCAGGACTAACTTCCAGAACACCACTCCAGAAATGATCCATCAGGCACAGTCAGTAAAGTTCAACCAACACTATGTAACAGGTTCTACTGTCATTCCTGAGGATGCAACAGTGAACAAATGAGACAATAAATTCCTACAGTAATCATGTTTTACTTCTGTGGGTAAGGTAGGGATGAGAGATAAGAAGCAAGCAAGGTAAATATGTAAAATAGATATTATGTTATATGCTGATAATTGTTATGGAGACACACAAAGCAAAGGAGGTCTGCAATTTTAAATAGGTTGATGGAGAGAAGGGTGCATGGCATGTTGATACCCAATGGAAGAAAGTTCCAGGAGGGAGAATACCTGGCATGTTTAAGAAATGAGGAGACAAATGGGGTTACAACAGAATGAGTAAAGAGTCATAATAAGGTGTGGCCACTAGGTTACGGGCAGGGTAAGAAGGTGGGGATAGGCAGAAAGGGCAATTCACATAAGGCCCTATGGGTCATGGCCAGGAATTTGGTTCTTAGTGAAGACGTGAGCTTCTGAAGGGTTTATTGGTGGAGTGACATGATCTAACTCACTTTTTAAGAGGATTCCTCTGGGTATTGAGAAGAGGG
>NW_024425563.1:57155014-57409109 GCF_017311325.1 Ursus maritimus | reverse complement strand
AGAGACATGTTGGTAGACCACTGAAATCATCTGAGTGAGAGATGATGATGATTCTCAACACAATGCCACCAGTGAACATGTTAGACATGAACAAATTCAGCACAGGTGTAGCTGACAAAATGTGCTGATCAATCGGATACTGGGTGTGAAAGAAAGAAAGGAGTCAAAGGCAACCCAAGATTTTTTTTTTTTTAATTTGAACAACTTGATGCACGAGGTTTCCATTAACAAAGGTGTAGAAGGCTACACAAGTAAGATTGGGCCAGGGGAGGATCAAAAGTTCAGTTTCGGACCTGTTAAGTTTGAAATGATTGCTACCCATTCAAGTTGAAAGTGTCAAATGAAGAACATGAGTCTGGAATTCTATGGACAGCGCAAGCACAGTTTTTTCTACTGAGATGTGGAAATAAGCTGTCATCTAGTTTTCCTAGGAAGACCCTTTATCCCTTCATCATTTTGCTCACTTTCCCTGAAGTATTTTATTTTTTCTTTATTTTATCTACTTATGTTTATTTCTATGCTATCAGATATTTCTTATGTTTTTCATATCTTAATGAGACACTCACCCTCACTTCACATGATTTTTAATTTAAAATGTAATTCAAGATAAAAAAAAGTATATGTGCAAACACTTCATTGTGAATGTCCTGGAATGTTTTTATTATTCTGTGTTAATTTAAATGGTCCCTTCTTCTCCAGAAGCTCTACTCTTTGCCTGCCGTTTCCCTAAGAAGCCATATTATTCCTTGTGCTGCTAATTGAAGCTCAGGTGCAACCTTGGGATTTACTTCCTATGATGTCAATCTCCTGAACAGTGAAAAGCTCAGTAGTTTGGGCTCTTGGACCAGGACAGAGACAGCTGGAAGATGGTCAAAGTCTTGTCGAGGTACCAGCAAAATGACTGCCTGCTCCCAGACCTCTGCTGAGGACTCAGTACACAGGAGTTGTAAAAACCCTCGCTGGAGTCTATAGTGCCCATGTCACAAGAGATGCAGGATCTTCTTGGGATCTTCTGTTTCCTGATTCTTGCCTTAGACTTGTATGTTGTGTATTCCATGCCAAGAGCACAAAGCTTCCATTTGCTCTTTCTTGACGTTAAAACAAAATTGTCAGAATGATCCATACCCCCACTTTATATGTTCAATATTTTATTGCCAACAGAGGCCCCAAGTAGCTATACAAGGCTATAAAGTGGAAAATGGAGGAAATGTAAGCTAGCACTGATTTAGCACCTAAAATGTGTCAGACGTCCTGTTAGGCACTTAACATCTAGTCCGTGTAAGTATTCCACAATGTACATAATATTGACTTCATTTATATACAAAGACCCTCGATTCAGGGTGCAGTTAAGAAATCATTCATAGTCACTCGGTGTCAACTCAGAATTTTCTGGCCCCAACCCCATGATTTTGCTATCACTTTTTACCTTTGAAATATTGTTACTTTTCTCAAAAGATCAATACATACAAATATGTCTGAACACTTTTTAAATATTCCTTGATACTTTCTGTATATACAATCTCTTGGGATGATAATGTCTCAAGTCTCAGCCAGTCTCTATCAGAGACTGAAATAGCAGAGTAAGCACTGAAAGCCAGGACTGGTTGTCTCCAAAGCACATGCTCTTTCCACTGCACTACAGTATTTTCTATAGTAAAATAGAAATGATTTTTATATTACCCACACCTCAGTTCCCCTTATTAATGTATATGTAAGAGTTGACATTATTTAGAGAAGTTATTGGACTTAAGTATATTAAAACAATTGTCTTTGTGTCTGCCTAGCCATAAGGCAACTCCTGGAAAGTTCTGACCATCTGCTGTGGCACAACCCAGGTATTGTTCAATCTGAAAACTTGTTTCCTTGAGTTTGGACTTGCCAGATGCTAACTAAAGTTGGCAGCAGAGTTGGTGATGTACGTTTGGTGTGATCTCTATATCTAGACATACCAGAACTACTCTAGTTCTTCCAAATTATGTACTGAGATGTTCAGGAATAATCATCATTCTTAATAGATTGGATCTTGTCCAGGCCCAGATTCTTGGACTTCTCTGAATCTCTTATGAAGGCCCCAGAATCAATCTGTCTTAACTGCTAAGGACCACCCAGAAGTAGCCCTTAAATTGAAGGTAGCCGTACCAAATTTCCCAGAGCTTCTTCAAGCTAAAGTGGGTCACCCAAGACCACACAGAGGCAGGATAGGACATCTAGTGGAGTTCTGGTTTGGACTCAACTTCCAAAGAATGTGTGGTGTCTCCTTCAGCATTGAGAAAGCAAGCCACAAATCTAGGGCCTACTCACTTATAGAAGTACCTTGGATGCAGTGTATCATCTCCCCACTTGGCTTCAGTGATGCGTATGAGCACCAGCTGTCCTCATCTGAAGATCACAGCCTGTAAATCCTAAACTGTGCATTACCCCAAGAATATTGTAAAAGCCATCTCTCCAATCTAGCTTACCCAATAGATTAAAGAAATCTTTAACTTTATTTCTGCTCCATTGTCTTTGTCTAATTCTGGGTAAGTTCAGAATATTTTAACCAATATTTTATATAAAATTATTAACTGGTTAATGATGTAGTACATGGCAATTTTTTAGATCATATACATGAAGGATATTAACATTCTTTGTCATTCAGTGTATTTCTGCCTGTGAATTTTGGGAACACAATCAGAAATACCTATTAAACAAAGACAATATCAAGATTAATCCTGTGAATTGACAATAGTAGGTTGAGATTTGGTACCTTTTTTTAAAACCTCATGTGCAGTCCAGTGCTTTAACTTATATTTAGTTCTATGTCTTTGTTTCACATGAGCAAAAATGGAATGTGATGAATGAATACAGTGAACTAGCCTCTAGCTGAGAATTTTTGACCTTTTGAGTATATATTACCACTGTCATATTCCAAACCTTTCTATTAAATCCCTGAGCAACCCCAAATTGATATTGTTATTTAAAAGAAATTTTTCTTGTGTAAAGGGATACTAGTATAATAACACTGCAAGTCACCATATAATCTGACCTAAGCATAGACATGCCTCTGAAAAACCCAGGATGCTGCTTTTCCTTCAACCATCCATCAACTCAATGACTGAGAATATAAGAAAATTCTGTTTATGATGTTCCAATTTCCCCCAAAACCAAGAACAAGATGTTTCATCAATTTGTGAAATATTTTAAATTTCATCTAAAATAGATAAATTGATGTGCAAGTGATAGTTCTAGTGAGAAAAGAGAAAGTTGTGCTGGATTTATTTGTCTATTTCTTAAACAAAAGGAGGGGGTTAACCCAAGAGCCATTCATCAACCACCATGTGGAATCACTTATGCCAGACTAAGCCATCAATTAAATTGGAAAGCATCGCCCTATACTTTCTAGATGGTAGAAAAATGCTTATACAACTGAGAAAGAGGGAGCAGCAAGACTGTACCTGGTTAATCCAATCCCCTGAGTTCTTCCAATTCTATTACCGTAGATTGTCTTTCATCACCTTCTGGATTTTTACCTACAACTGCACTGTAATGCCAGCATCCAGTTACATATCCACACCACTGGTTAGCAGACAGACTAAGAAATCTCTCCAATTTAGTCATTTATGTGTCAGCAAGCAGGGAGCCCCACTTCCCTCATTGCCAGAAAACTTACTTCTGCAGCACTGGAGTGATGGCCAGACATTTACAAGCCATTTTCTTTGGCTGACAATTTTGTTTTTAAACCCTTAATGGAGCATCTGCAACTACTGTTTTATTGAACTAATTTCAAATGCAGTCGTGTTTCCAGTAATCTATGACAGTTTTAAAAGTTTGAAGAGACCAGGAGTTGGAGACAACAGTACAGCAGATGTGTTTCATTGAGATGTGTTAACATCTTACTACGCTATGCTATAGACATATTTCAGGAGGCAAACAATAGGTCAGGCCACAAGAACTCCCGTTTAAATATACATAATTTCAGGTCAAATGATAAAATGAGAACACACAAGTCACCAAACTCCTTGTCCAATATGCAACCATCACAAATGTATATAAAATACAAGGGGAATGATTACAGAAGTCCTGAAAGTACCACAGCAGATGATTATTTTGAAGAAAATATACTCATTCATTAAAAAAAAAAAAAATAACCACTGAGCACCTATGGTATGCCAGGGACTGCCTTAGACTCATAGGATTTATCAGTGACTAAGGTGCCTGAGTTCGAGGAACTTCTGTTGTGGGGGGTGGCAAAAGGAGGCTAAGACAAAGCTAATAAATAAGTAAATTGCAAATCTTGCTAAAAGGTGATAAGTGCAATGAAAAGATGAACAGGTGGAGCAGGATAAGGAAACTCCAAAGTACAGGGACTGTCTGGTGACAGAATCTGGGTGAGCAGGATACTATTCGACAAAGTGATATTTGAACAAACACTTGAAGGATAGTTGGAGAATAACAATTATATTTTAATGCTAAATTATCAATTCAAAATGAAAGTCTAAAGAATTGGTCTGATAAATGGCATAAAAATCTGATGAATAGAGCTGAAGACTAGTAATAAAGTATCAGAGAGCAAGAATGATGGAAAAAATACACTCAAGTACTTCTCCCTTTGCTCTTCCCAACAGCTTTTTTTTTTTCCACAGCTCCCTTTCCCCTCATTTTGTTTTGCTCTTCTTTTCTTTCCCTGAAAAATTCACATGCTTCCTCTCCCTTTTTACATGTATTTTTAAAAACTATATGAGTAACTATACTTGTTTCCAATAATACATTACAGTTGTCCCCCCTTATTCATGGGGGATACATTCGAAGACCCCCAGTGGATACTTGACACCATGGACAGGACCAAACCCCTTATATACTGTCTTTTTCTATACATACATACCTATGATAAAGTTTAATTTATAAATTAAGCACAGTAAGAGATTAACAACAAAATAGAATTATAACAATAAACTGTAATAAAAGTTATGTGAATGTGCTCCCTCTCAAAATATCTTGTACTGTTCTCACCCTTCTTCTTGTAATGATGTGAGTAATAAAATGCCTATGTGATGAGGAAAGTGAGGTGAGTGACGTAGGCATTGTGATGTAGCACTAGTGACATTTGTCAAGCTATGTATGCTCAGGAGGAGGATCGTGTGCTTCTAGATGCAGCTGACCTTGGGTAACTGAAAGTGCAGAAAACAGAACTGTGGATAAGGGGGGCGGGGGGGACTACTGTATTACTGTTTCAGGAAACCAACATACTCACTTACCTTATCCTTGCTGGAAACACTTTCTTTAGTCATGCTGTGACAATCAGAATCATAGCAAAGACTATGTCTCATTTAATAATTTTCTTTTTGCTCCTGAAACCCTTGCCCTAAAGTGAAAAGCCATCAACTGAAAAAAAAATCATTAATTTTACAAGGAAATTATAAAGTATATTATCTCAGTCCAAAATACTCAATTTTCATAAATTGGAATATATAAACTTGTGAAAAAAGAAAATAAGTTTACATAGATAATAAATAATAATGTGAACATTAAATAAAGTTTGAATAAAAATGGTAATGAAGTTTATTTTACTCACCAAGGAAGGAAGAGATTGGATAAGATTGGATAGGGGGTGGCAGTTGGAGCTTATCTTTAGACAGGCCATTTGTTATCAAAATGGGATATGCTGGATATATTAATTTCCTAGGGCTGCCATAACAAATTATCACGAGCTGGGTGGCTTGAAAGAAATTTATTCTTTCATAGTTCTGAAAGCCAAAAACCCAAAATCAAGTCCAAAAGGCTTGGCAAGCTGTCTGAATTCTCTAAGGGAGAATCTGTTCCATGTCTCTCTTGTAGCTTCTGGTGATTGCTGGCAATCCTTGGCATTCTTTAGCTCGTAGATGCATCATTCCCATCTCTACTTGTCTTCACATGGTCTTCTCTCTGTCTCTGTATCCAGATTTCCTTCTTCTTATGAGGATATCAGTCATTGGATGAGCATTCCCCTTCCATTGTAAGTCCCCTCATAACCTGATCACATGGGCAAAGAACCTATTTCCAAATAAGCTCATATTCACAGGTACTGGAGTTTAGAACTGAACCTATCTTTTTGGTGGACACAATCCAAACCCCTGGATAAGAATTTTCCTTTTTACTCCTTCATTTGTATGAGAGGATAGGAATAGGCAATGGACTCAGCTAAAAATACATTTCTCAAACTCATTTGCTCAGAGGATGGTCAATAAAGTGTAAGCATATCTTACAAGAAAGGCATAATAAAGCATTGGATGAGACTTTTGGAAAAGTTTCATTAAGCTGACAGATGCCCCTTTACTTTACATTTCCCTCTTCTTTTTTTCTTTCCCAAAACCTACTTGTAAAGTCCTGAGGTCCAGCAGCCATTTGGGGACCATGAATGGATGGCTTAGAAATTCATCCAAGATTCTCTCCCAGTTATACCTGTCTCCAAATTTAATTATTACTGTTGGGGAAAGTTTAAGAAGATACAAGGGTAAAGAAAAATGTCTGTTTGAAATAAACAATATATTATATTACTCTCGACAATTAGGTCATTTACCAAAACTACAATATGCAATGCCATTCACTGCAAATCTAACACAATGCCATTCTTAAAAGCTGAGCAACTGACGAATGTTTTCAGAGGTATCTTTTGCCTGAATTATGTGTTTACCTTAGGGAATTTTATGAAGCCAGGTACAGGATGTCATAACACCGTCTGCTTGGATCAGAGGGCTTTTGCTTCTAGATTTACAGGACATTTGGCTTGTATTCTTTGTTCCTCTGTCTCATCAGTTATTTCTAAGGAGACCTATAGTGCCTCAGTCTTGGAAAATGGTCTACAGGATTAGCGAAGGATGAAGATTGGTGGCAAAAATCCAGTTCTTCTCTGCTGTTCTTCCAATTCCTACTTAATTTTAGCTCCATCCATAGCTATGAGAATCAGCCTAGTTCAACTACAAAAATAAGGTTGAGTAAGCACACCCAGAGCCCAAAGAAATAAAAATAAATTTTGTAGGTGAGGGTGTAAGTAGCTGTAAGCTTAAGAATAATGTATGCCTGTATTTTCCCTTGATTATATTTCTGTTTTTTTAGCCATCTTTGTGGGAGAGAAGTATTGTGAATTTATACATTAAAGAAAAAAATGTTAAAACTTTTTCTTAAACCAAAAAGCAATGTGTTAAATCAATTATCTGTTCAGTGAATATTTATTGAGAACTTATTCCGAGAGACATTGTGATAAATACCAGGGATATAATGTGAACCAGACAAGTGTGGTCTTGCCATCATGAAGCTTACAGTTTATGGAAATGTACGAAAGTAAAAATAAAAGTTAAAGTAAACATAATAAGTGCTACAACAATGAACATATAGGATCCTATATGTAATTTAAACAAAACATTCCCACAGGAATATCTAAGATTAAATATGATCCACTATGTATCAGGTTTAACTCAACTCAAACTTTCTTCTGCTCTTAAAGGATGAGGAATAAAAATAAAAAAGGATAGGGGCACCTGAGTGGCTCAGTTGGTTAAGTGTCCTGCTCTTGATCTTGGCTCAGGTCATGATGTCAGGGTTGCGAGATCAAGCGCCTACTGAGTAAGGAACCCGCTTAAGATTCTCTCTCTCCCTCTGTACCCACACCCTGCCTGGGCACACTTGCACACACCTGCTTCAATAAATAAATAAATAAACAAATAAATAAATAAATAGTAAATAAATGTGACATTATGATAAGGATAAACTTGAGCTTGTTATAATGTAGAGAAAAATGTAGATTATTCTTAAACTTAAATCCATTAATTTTTTAAAGTTTATTAATTGCAATATTGTGTTATAACACTGTTTCTGATATCATCTTTCTAAAATATAAAGAGATTATTCTGAACATTAGCTTAGACTAAAATTAAAAGACATACTTTTTCATGCTAATATATATACTTTTAAGTGGGCTTCATGCCCAGCATGGAGCCCAATGCGAGGCTTGAACTCACAACCCTGAGATCAAGACGTGAGCAGAGATCAAGAGTTGGACGTTTAACTGACTGAACTACCCAGACAACCCCTCATACTAATAAATTTTTATAACAATTAAACTTTATCTTCTTTTTTCTATGTCTTAAGTTGAATGCACTTAGGCTGTAATTTCACGAGCAAATAAAGCCAACCAAAGTTTCATGGTAGGAGGTAGACGGCAACAGCTAATGTTCATCTATATGAAATGTAATAAAGAAATTATTTTATTCTATAAGATGGTCAGTACTTTATTTAGCATGGTCATACAATAGATAGCACCTTTTCAAATTGCTCACCTAAATTTATTGTTAAGAAGCTAATCATGATGGCCTGTAAGTGATGTTAATACTCAAAAAGTAATAATGAATGTAGTATATTACAAATTACTTTCCATAACTCACTAAATATTCTGAGTGCTTCTATGAGAAATAACCAAGAACTCCTTGGCAAGATTCCACACTGATCTTATAATGTCCTTCCAGGGAAAAAACTTGGGATAGAATCCCCAAACCTCCACTGCAAAAATCCTAGCTTTGAGTTCCTATCTTGAAGAACAACAACAATCAAATTGAATGAGCAGGAACATTTATTTCTGTTAATGTATGTTTACTGTTATCAGCTGGTTTCGAAAAATTTTCCACAGGAACTTCATTCTAGTCATTAAGATAGCCAACAATTGGACCAGATGATAATAGATGTTCAGATATTAGCCAGCTGGGTTTTCAAGGTTTTTTATAATTTGAAATATCTTTAAATTTCAACAGTGAGTCAAATCTACTGAATTTTAGTCTGGAGTCAGACCAGAGTTATTGTAGTACTAATTTAATAAAGGAATACTTTGTTGAAGACTTATTTCTTCCTTGTCTAATATAACACATGTCTACTTGACAAATAATGCAAACTTAACTACAGGGGATCCATGAAACTGACAGGGATTACGGTACCCCAAACATACAATCTGTGCAAATGTTTGCCAAACTCAAATTTCTATCAGTCCAAAATAAATACTTTCTAATTTCTCCATCTAGTCTTATCTCCTAGAAGACTACCAATTCTGACAGCTGCTATTGCTACAGCTACAGCCAAGCCTACTCTAGAGCAGATAATACCAAATATATACATATACAATTTTTTTTGATGTTTACACTTCCCGAGAGAGTAGTTGTCAACTGGCCAGGGAATGTGTCTATGTGGGCCAAACCACAGAGAAATATTCTTATCTAGTGTATATTTATTTTACTATTTGGCATATCCTAAATATGATCCAAATTTCCCTTTCTCCCTGAAATGTTAATATATGTGTCCTGATCAGAGGCTGGAAATTTCTGCCATGCCTGTGCTTTTAAAAGAACAGCAAGATTAAAAATTCCATATTATATCCAGATATTATGACTTAATGCATTTTAAAAATTTACAGTTATATAAGTAGCCTCAAATCATATTTAAAATATGCCTAATATTCTAAAATAAAAGATTATTATTCTTTAAGTACATTTCAAAAGAAAAATTCTCATTCTTGAAAAAGTAATGTACTTTTGTGAATATTTTTATCTGGCATTAGGCAATTAATTCATGTTCATAAAAGACTGTTAAATTTACTGAAGGAACAAATTGAGTATATAACTTTAAAAATATCTAATCACATTAGCATAAGAACTATAACATACTATTTTCATATATTCAGTCCAATACAAAACACTTTTTCATTAATCCACTTTAAAAATCCGTTTTCAAAATAATGAAAAATGAAGAATATTCATATTAATTTTTAAACATTTCTTCCCGCCTTCTCTTTTGAAAATTAACATTTTCAAAGTAATTAAAATTTGGCTTTTTAGTAACTTAGTGAATTTGACTAAGCACACATATTTGCTTTTCTTTCCTGCTGTAACCACTTAAATGACAGTAATAATACAAAATAAAGAATACACTCGTAACAGTTGAAGAAATGGAAGGAGAATAAGTAGTATACTAGAAAATTTACCAAAAATAACAAAAAGCAGATGAGGCAAATTCTCTTTCTGGCAGTTGGGCAGCCTAGATACCTTAACATAACCTGCTCTAAAAATAACTAAAAATGCAATGTACATTGCATCAGTTAAATTTGTGGGTATACTATAAAAAGGTAAGGATTATTTGAGGCTTAAAAATAAAGTGACAGAAACTAAGCAAAAGAAAAACGTTTTTATCTGGAAGATATTTGCCAAACCCAGGTAATCCTGAGCTCCTGTTTTCGAAGTTTCACAATCATGGCAAACATGAATAAACCCTAGAGCCAAGCCAACATGGAAACCCTTATACATGATTTTCCTACATGAACTGGCGAGGACATGGTGCCATATTCTTGGTTAGTATACACGTGTACTCTGGATCCTATACTCTCTTAGGTTCTTACTCTCACCCCGCACCTCCATCTCTTACCACCAACTACACCTCTTCTGCAAATTGTAAAAGAAAAAAAGTGTGTCTTGAAACTTGGTGCTGGCAGAGGGAAAAAAGTTAACTTTCTTAAGCATTTATAAAAACAAATAGGTTCTCAATGAGTTTTACAAACCAATGATATACTGTCTGGAATGTGTGAAGAATCTTAAAGCATGGATTTATTTTGAAATGGTCTTAGATTAGAAGTAGAGCCACTGGTAGAAAAAATTTCATATCTTTTCCAAGGGACACTGATCCAAAACCAAAGATTTAATGAAATGCCAGATAAACATTTAAGAAATATGAACTTATGCTTAAAAGTCACCAAATATTAAGGAAATCAAACACCATGAAGGAGAACCAGCAGAATTAACAAATAGTAGAATCAGACAGAAATAGAAACAAAGAGCAAGGGCAACAAATAAAAAACAGTAATGGACACAGTAGATATTAATTCAACTACATCAATAATCACTTTGAAAGTCAATGGTCTAAATTCATCAATTAAAAGATAGAGACTCAGGGGCGCCTGGGTGGCACAGCGGTTAAGCGTCTGCCTTCGGCTCAGGGCGTGATCCCAGCGTTCTGGGATCGAGCCCCACATCAGGCTCCTCCGCTATGAGCCTGCTTCTTCCTCTCCCACTCCCCCTGCTTGTGTTCCCTCTCTCGCTGGCTGTCTCTATCTCTGTCAAATAAATAAATAAAATCTTTTAAAAAAAATAATAAAATAAAATAAAAGACAGAGACTCAGAGTGGATCAAGAAATAAGACCCAAGTACATGCTGTCTACCAGAAAACCGCTTTTAATATAAAGATGAATACAGATTAAATGAGCAGACAAAAATATACCACTGTAACACCAATCAAAACAAAACAAGAATAGCTATATTTTAGACAGGCAGATTTCAAAGCAAAGAAAGTTCTTAGGAACAAAGAATGGCATTACATAATGATTAAGGGATCAATTCTTCGGGAAGATATGACAGTCGTTAATATATAAGCACCTAACAACAGAGCATTAAGTTATGTGAGGTAAAAACTAATAGAAATGCAAAGAAAAATAGATGAAGTCATATCATAGCTAGAGACTGTAGCATCCCTCAATCAGAAATGGAAAGATCCAGCAGGCAGAAAATCAGTAAAGCAAGCTGAACTCAACAGCACCATCAATGAATGACATAGTTGACATCTACAAACTGCTTCATCCAACAACAGACTACACATTCTTCTCAAGCTCATAAGAAACATCCACCAAAACAGACCACATTCTGGGCCATGAAGCCCATCTTAACAAATTTAAAGGATAGAAATCATAAAATGTATGCTTTTAGACCACAATGGAATTAAACTAGAAACCAGTAACAGAAAGATCACTGGAAAAGCCCAAAATATGTGGAGATTAAACAATACACCTCGGACATTTGGGTCAAAGAAGAAATCTCAAGAGAAGTCATAAAAATATATTGAAAAAAAATGAAGACCCATCTTATGAAAATGTGTGGGATAGAGCAAAAGTAATGCTTAGATAAAAATCTATAGCATTGAATGCATATATTAGAAAAGAAGAAACATTTAAAATTAATCATCTAAGTTTTCAACTTAGGAAACTAGGAAATGAAGAGCAAACTAAATCCAAAGTGAAAAGGAGGAAAGAAATAAGAAGAATTAGAGCAGAAATCAATGAAATTATAAATAGGAAGTCAATAGAGAAAAATCAATGAAACCAAAGATGGTTCTTTGAAAAGCTCAATAAAATTGACAGGGCTCTAGCCAGACTAAGAATAAAAGAGAGAAGACACAAATTATTATTGTCAGAAATGAAAAAGGGAGCACGACCGCAGATTCCATGGACATTAAAAGGGTAAAGTAATACTACGGTCAATTCTATGGCAACAAATTTGAAAACCTAGATGAAATGGACCAGTTCCTTGAAAGACATAATCTGCCAAAACTCACACAAGAAGAAATTGACAATCTGAATAGGCCAATATCCATTAAAGAAATTGAATCAATAATTAACCCTCAAAACCAAAAGGCAATAATGGGTTTACTGGTGAATTCTATCAAACATTTAAAATAGAAATTATACCAACCCTCCACTATCTCTTTCAGAAGATAAAAGTAAAGAGAGTGCTTCCTAACTCATTTTATGAGACCAGGATTACCCTAATACCAAAACTAAAGTCATTAAAAGAAAATTACAGATCAGCATCTCTCATGAATATAGATGCAAAAATTCTGAACAAAATATCAGCAAATCAAATCCAACAATGTATAGAAGGAATTATACACCACAACCAAGTAGGATTTATTCCGGGTGTGCAAGTCTGGTTCAACATTAAAAAATAACATAATCCATCACCTCAACAAACTAAAGAAGAAAAAAATCACAAGATCAGATCAATAGATTAAAAAAAAAGCACTTAATAAAATCCATCACCTACTCATGATAAAAATTCTGATTAAACTAGGAATAAAAGGGTAGCATTCTTAAATTGGTAACATCTACAAAAACCTACCACTAATATCATTAATGATGAGAAACTCAAAGCTTCCCCACTAAGATCAGATGCAAGGCAAGGATGTCCCCTCTCACCATTCCTTTTCACCATTATACGGGAAGTTCAAGCTAATGGATAAGATAGGAAAAGGAATGGAGGTAAAAGGTACAGAGATCGTAAAATAAAAAATAAAACTTTGTTTGTGGATGATATAATCAGGTATGTAGAAAATCTCAAAGAAACAATAACAACAACAACAACAACAACTCCTGGAAATAATAAGCAATTATAGCAAGGTTGCAGGATAAAAAGTTAATATATAAGAGTTAATCACTATCATATACACTAATGATGAACAAGTGGCATCTGAAATTAAAAACACAACACCACTTATATCAGCACCCCCAAAAATGAAACACTTAGTTATAAAACTAACAAAAAATGTACAACATCTCTATGAGGAAAACTATAAAGCTCTGATGAATGAGGGGCACCTGACTGGTCCCCTCTACCTCAGATGGTAGAACATGAGACTCAGACTCAGGGTCGTGAGTTCAAGCCCCATGTTGGGTGTGGGGCCTACTTAAAAAACAAACAAACAAGCTCTTACGAAATTAAAACTAACTACACAAAGGGAGAGAAAAGATACAATATTGTTATGATGTCAATTCCTCCCAACTTGATCCAGAGACTCAACACAATTTCAATCAAAATTCAGCAAGTTATTTTGTGGATTACCAATACACAGAATCTTAAGTTTATATGGAGAGGTAAGAGACCCAGAAGAGCCGATACAATCTCGAAGGAGAAAAAAGTTGGAGGACTAACACTACTCAATTTAAGATTTCTATAAAGCTATAGGATTCAAGATAGTATGATAGTGGCAAAAGAATAAACAGATCTATAGAAGAGACTCTAAGGCCTAGAAATAGACCTGCACAAATACACTCAACTAATCTTTGACAAAGGAACAAAGGCAATACAAGGCGAAAAGATAATCTGTTCAACAAACGGTGCTGGAACAATTGGACATCCACACGAGAAAGAAAAGAAAGAAAAGAAAGAAAAGAAAAGAAAAGAAAGAAAATTGAATCTAGACAAATCTTACACTTCACAAAAGTTAACTAAAAATGAATCACATAGCTAAATATAAAACACAAAACTGTAATACTCCTAGAAGATAACATAGGAGAAAACCTAGATGACTGGGTTGACAATGACTTTTCAGCTACAACACCAAAGGCACAATCCATGAAAAAAAGAATCAATAAACTAGACTTCATTAAAATGAATTAACTAAAAAAACAAAAAGTTTCTTCTATGTCAAGAGAATGAGAAGACAAGCCATAGACTGGGAGAAAATATTTCTAAGAGACAAATCTGATAAGGAAATATTATCTAAAACATACAGGGGTGCCTGGGTGGCTCAGTTGGTTAAGTGTCTAACTCTTGGTTTCAGCTCAGGTCATGATCTCCTGGGTCCTGGGCCCTGCGTTGAGCTCAGAGCACAGCAAAGAGTCTGCTTGAAGATTCTCTCCCTTTGCTCCTCCTCCCACTCATGCATGCACGTGCTCTCTCTCTCAAATAAATCTTTTTTTTAAAAAAAAAAAGCTAAAAAAATACAAAGAACTTTTAAAACTCAACAATAAGAAAACCCAATTAAAAAATAGGCCAGAACCTTAAGAAACACCTCACCAAAAAAGATGCACAGATGTCCAACAAGCATATGAAGAGACGCTCTGCATCATGCATTATCAGGGAAATGCAAATTAAAACAAAAGAGAGACACCACTACACACCTCTGGAATGGTCAGAATTCTCACGACACCAATTGATGATATGAACAGGAACTCTCATATATTGTTGGTGGGAATGTAAAATGGATCAGCTACTTTGACAGTTTCTTAACAAACTGAACATACTTTTACCATATATTCAAGCCATCATTCTCCCTGATTTTTTTTTTTTTGAGAGAGAGAGAGAGAGAGAGAGAGTGAGCAGGGTGGGAGGGGCAGAGGGAGTGGGAGAGGGAATCCTAAGAAGGCCCCATGCTCAGCATGGAGCTGGACACGGGGTTTGATCTCACGACCCTGAGATCATGACCTGAGCTGAAATCAAGAGTTGGATGCTCAACCAACTTACCCACCCAGGTGCCCCAGTATCCCTGATACTTATCCAAAAGAGTTGAAAACTTTAATCCAGACAAAAACCTGGACAGATATTGTGTAATAACTTATTCATGATTGCCAAAACTTGGAAGCAACCGAGATGTACTTCAGTGCTGAATGGACACCTAAACTGTGGAACATCCAAACGATAGCATATTATTCAGCACTAAAGAGAAATGAGCTATCAAACCACGTAAAGACTTGGAGAAACCTTAAAGACATATTACTAAGTAAAAGAAGTCAATCTGAAAAGATTACATACTGTATGATTCCAATTACATGACATTCTGGAAAAGACAAAATTATGGAGACATTAAAAAAGATCAGTGGTTACCATGGATTGGGGAGGGAAAGGATGAAAGGACAGAGCACAAAGGACATTTAGGGTACTGAATATATTCTGCAAAATACTCTGATAAGGCTTAGGAAAATGAACGTTTCAGATTTTTAAAAAATAAACATGTAGCAGGACAAAATCACAAATTACAAGGAGCTACCTCTTTGGAACGGGACTGTGGATAGAAAGACATGTGGGTTAGAGAACTGCTGTTTCTCATTATAAGCTCTCCTGTACTAGGTGATCTTTTTCCTATTAAAATGAACCACTTCCATCTAAACAATGAATGATAAATAACACAAAACCAAAATAAAATGACTCTTGTTCAGAACGTTTATCATTCATGTGACTAATGGCTGCCTATTATTTTTACTTCTTTGTCAAGATACGTTATCCCATACCATGAGGTATAATGATATCTATATTTTTTTCAAGAAGAGAACCCGAATAAACCCCAGCACTAAATGCAGGACACTTTTTCAGTAGCTTGTAAAATACTTCATAAACATCATCGTAAGTGAGCGGAGTTGGCTTATCAATCATAGAGGAGGAAGAGAAGGATGCGGCTGAAGAGTCCCTGGAATCATTCCAGCTGACGCACCACCAGAGCACAGTGGGATTTCAGAGTTCCTCAAGGCCGCAGAGCTGGCAGCTCAGCCATCTTCACTGCAACACACCCAGAGGGGGACAGCGATGCTCTAGGTCTGAGGTTCACTCAGTGAACGTTGCAGCGATCCCGGACCAGCCAGCAGAGAATCTGACTCACCTCTGAGTCCGTCCCATGATGTCCCTAGTTAACTTTGCACAAAGTTCCCTTTGTCTTATTATTATCACTGTTGTTGTTGTTATTATTGTTGTTGTTGTTATTATTATTTTTTGCTTTATAACTGAAGAAAACCTTAGAGGACAGAACCTCTTTTTTTCTCCTCTCTTCAGGTAGAAACAGGAATGACAAGTTGCAAACCTGTTTCCTAGGGAGACAGGATGCCTCACTGGGTGGTTTGCTGTTATGCTGTCAAAAGGAAACAGCCCTCTAGACATTATCAAAGAGGGTGCATCATCTCATCAAGGGGCCCAATTTATTCTCTTCCTTCTATTGAAAGAAAAACTAAAAGCTCCAATCTTATCTTACTATTGTTAGTTTTATTCAGTCTTCCCTCCAGTTTTCTTTCCAAGAGACTACTGCTGATGCAAAGCCGCCCAGGAAGATGGAAACCCCAAACAACACTTCTCTAAAACTATCCCCACGTTGGCAGACGTGCATACAATGAAGTCGGGAATTATATTAAAGTAAAAATTAATATCCCAGCTTTGACTTCCCGACATCTTGTTTACTAACTCATTACATATTCCTATATTACACTACACATTTACTTTATATTCTTCACTATACATTCTCTAAAGCTTTATCAACTGAATCTTGTATTTCATATCATCTTCAAAGCTATGTAAAGAGATGAGAAAATCATTTCACAAAGAGCAGTTTACTTAAACCTGAATTTAGTAGTACACCTTAATATTCAATGACAAAATTATGTTACTGAAATGTGTATTTGCTCAAAATGTCTCGGGCATTTTCAAGTGCCTGCATGCACGGAGGGCAGGAGTGCACTCGCACACAGGCGCAAAGGAAGTTAATATGACCACAGACATCAGGCCACGAACACTGGCCTTGGTGCTGTTCCTCCAATACACCACATGTCCCCTTATCTTGGGGCTTTTTATTTACAGCTTCTGTTTACTATGCTTTCTAGATGAAGACAGCATAATGGTTTACCCCCTTCCACAACTTTATGGTTTGTTCAAACATCACTTTCTTAGTGCGGTGTCACCGGATCACCAAACTTAAAATTACAACTCCTCCGTCATAGCACTCCACGTGTTTCCGTCCTTTTTCATTTTTCTCCATTGCACTCAGAATCTTCTACTGTAACTGCTTTACTTCATTAGTTCTCTAACACAATATGCCTGGAACATCAAGATGCTCTAAAAACATTCTTTGAATTTGTTAAAATGAATTTAAAGACAATGCAAATGATATCAGCTTGCATCCTGATAACATCTTTACAGCGTCAGATATCCATTATAAACATGCATTTTCTTTTACATTTTAGTAAAATCAAGTGCTCTTTCCAATATTAAATGTTGTCTTATTTTTTCCTCAAGAGACTTCTTAGCTTCCCTCATTTCCAGTTGCTAACATCTCTCTGGCCTTCCACTCTGTCTTCTCCCAGTATTTATTTGACATTTCCTAGTTCACCAAGGACTACCTCAACAAAGAGGGGTTTTCCAAGCAAAAAAATTCCCACAAAGAAAAAAAAAATCAACTCTGATATAGGGAAGAGAGAATCTGTTGCAGGAGATCATGTAAACAAGTGAAAGATATCTGGGTAGTATAGGCAGCGGTCCACTCAGAAGGAGAAAAATTGGACTAGCTAAGGAATCCCTTGCTCCCCTTCCTCAGATGAGATGTCTCTGGCAAGGGTCCCATGTGCCCCCACTCAAAGGACAATAATTTTCCAGCAGAACCATTTGGACACGTGGCTACTTTCCAGTCATTTGAGAAGCTCTCCAGAAAATGTGTCCTGAGAAGATGTCTACAGTGTAGGTATGATTTCAGAAGATAGATCTGCCTAAATGATTTCTTGCCTAGACTTGGCTGGGACTTTTTTCCATCTATCCTAATTTTTTTCAGTCTAGATTTTTATGAGTATTGAATAAGAGTATTTTCAATGTCTCTAGTAGCAGAGATCAAGTCTTAGACAAAAGACCTCTAAGACTGAAATATAAATAGAGAAGAGTTCAGGATGACATCATGTTGTATGCACACCAGAAGTGACCACAAATAACCTACAATAACCTTTAAAATTAGTTTTTTCCTGACTTCATAAAACAATATTTTATTTGGCAGGCATATATTGGCAAGCTCTTTCAAAAGCTCTATTTGTTTTCTGTATCCAGGAAGACACAACCAGTGTTTTCACATAGGTTTCCTTCTATGCTGTGGTTTTGCCATTTTCTGCTTCTTTATGAGTGGCTGCTGGAGAATATTTTTCTTTGGGACGTTTATTAAGAGTAACAAGGATATGAATGAAAAACCATCCTTATAACAATACAGGGTGGGTTTCTGCTTCCATATGTAATGCTGACCAAATCCAAAGGACATAAGTAGAATATATCAACAGTGATATGGCTGCTTTATTCTGAAGTTATATAATAACATGCAGCTGGATCAAAATATGGTATAGTGAAAGAAATCAGTCCATATGTCCTTTGATGCATTAATTAAATCGAAGGTTAAAAAGAGAATGTAAAATCCTAACAGAGCTTTAAAAAAAAGATACAGAATTATTTAAGCACAAAATTGAGGCACAAAAGACAGCAGGGAAAGACAATTTCAAAGTTATTGCATAGGTCAGCCAATTATTCTGGTTTTTAAAAAATTCTGCCATTATAAAGTAAAAGTGATATATTTTAACATAATACAAAATCTTTCCTGAAACTAATTAATTTCATATCACTCAGGTTTTCAAATTTCTATTATTTCCTAGAAGACAAAGACGAGTAAATGTAGAATCTTCTCAAATATAATAAAAACAAAACAAATATTTCCCAAATTAAACAGTTCTTTTAGAATAAGTCACTGTATTTCATTTTCTTCTTTCGGTTCCTATTAATCTTTTACTCTCACACAGGCAAAAGAGGAAGGTTCCAATAATTAACCTTGTGCTGTTGACCTAACCAAAATTAACTGCCTATGCAACAATTTAGTTGTCCATATAAAAACAGGAAGAGAGATTTCCCCAAGTAACCCTTATTCACCATGAGAAAAACAGCTGGTGCTCTCTCTTTCCATGTAAGCCTGTGGGGCATGGATGAAAGGATGTATATTTCTGATATCCTCTCTTGTAAATGGGTGGTTTTTTTGGTGGAAGTGTGCCAACACTCAGTTCCTGAGAAGCAGAGGCCCAAGAAAGTCTGGTCAAAATATTTAGAATTATATCTTTATAAGATGAGGTCTGTGAAAATGAACAAAGTTTCCTCACCAGTGTTACATGAATAATCACTGCAAAATAAGAGTGGAAACCTACACCTTTTCCTCCTAGGAAAGGAGGGAAAGATTAATAAGAAACATTGCCTTCCAACAACAAAAATCAAAGTTTTAGTACCAGACTTCTTTGTGTCCTGTTTTCCAGTAGTTCTGCTACATTTCCCACAGTACACTGCTGGGATTTTTTATTTTTTATTTTCGCTACGCATGCTCACACATCTGTTGCACATGTGTGATCAACCGACTAGATTTTTGAGCCAAATGTCCTGTTAAATGGACAGAGTGGGCAGAGCATTCCTTTGAGAGTTAGACTCTGCCTCTGGTGGATTGCCTCCAAATGCAGTGGTGCAATAAAGAAAAGAAATCTGCTCATTTGAATTGCATTGAAATGAACTGTGTCCTCTCCTAAAATACCATATGGTAATGATCCCTGGAGGTATGGCGCATAACACCTAAGTCTGGCAGACTCCACTGGAAGGCTGTAAATGTCCCTGTGTAGTCAGACTGTGAAAGGCAAGATAGTTGACAAGAAGCATGTAGAGTAAAACAAGAATCCTATCTGATGGCCTTCAATCAACTCGAAACGAAAGAAAGTAGATTGAACAAAGAAATCCTAGCAGTCATCTTGGAGAAATCCTTCTTCTCCCATTAAAAAGCAGTTCTTGGATCTCACCTCCGGTAAAGTGAAACCGTATGGAAAGAAAGCTGTTTCACCTGAGCGGTAGCCAGAGTTTCTTTGCAGCAAATTATCTCAGTAAGACTCAAGTGTATGTCTGCAAAACAAAATGCAGTCTTCATAATCAAACCTCCACCGGAGCTGAGAGCAGATGGACCACGTCACCAGAGACGCTGCGTCGTGCCTCTGGTTTGGCTAGCACTCTCGGTGAACCTGATCCTACCGCAGGTAGCAGCTAGTGACCTGCATGCCATTCTCGGAAGTCTCTTGAGGGACACACACACACCCACCACAGTCTTTTGTGGTGGGGAGAAATTCAGGTAACATTGGTGGTGAGATACTGTAAAGTCTGTAGGACAAACAATAGAAAAGAATAGCGTATCGGATCCTAGAGCAGTAGGTACTGTTATAGAAATTAATAAGAGTATGGGATTTAACGACAATAAAACCCCAACAGCCATTAGTACTTGAAAAATCTCCATCTATATCAACAAGCTTAATTCTGGTCTTTTCTTTCATTTTTCTTGAAAAGGAACATATTTTCCATTAATTTAGTCCATAATCAAATGCATTTATAGAAAAAAATGGGAAATTATCTAAAGACATGAAGTTATTCCTGTCTGAATTTTTTTCACTTCTTTAAAAAATTTTTTCTATCCTATTTTTTTCATAAGGGTGTATATCTGTTAATGGGGTAAGAAGATTCCTATTAACTACAGTTTCTTAATCCTCAATTTTCTTTTTCTTCAAGCTTTGACAACTAAGGTCCATCTATATACTCAAAATACTTCTTTGTGACTTTTCTGAAAATATAAGTTTTATTTTTCATATCAAATGTAATTTTGTGTTTTGATTCCTACAATTTGTGGTTATTTTGAGGAAACTCCATTACCATTATTTACAAAACATAGTGTGTAGTGGAATAATAGCTAGGGCATACTAAGCAGTTTTATCTCAGTTTGTAGGAACTCATTCAATCTTTACCATAATCTAGTACCATAGGCAATATTATTACCCCTGTATTATAAAGGTGAGGAAATTGAGATTTATCGGTATTCTGAATCATATCCAAGGTCAAAAGTAGCCGGTAGAGCTGAGGTGTAATCCCATCTTTTGCTTCCAGAACTATGATTCTGGAATGTCTATTTCACCATCGTGCTGGTAGAGTCTTTGGTTTTGTTTGGTTTTTGAAATCCAGATTCTAGAATTGTCATTTCAAACACATCTTCTCTACATCCTAAGACCATCAAAGTAGAAAATTTTATTTACCTCAATATATCCATAGTTTAAAAAAAAATTGTGCAACTATTTTTCCTTCTTCAAAAATGAATCTTTCCCATGACCAATCTTAATTCACCATCTCTAAATTCTGTCTCTACTATGATTATCTAAAAAGCTTAATTTTTCTTCAATCTTTTCTTTCAAAGGAAAGAGAAAAATTCTCTTTCATCTTATCACAGGAATCATCTCTTTTTTCTTTTTCCTATTTTCTAAACTAAGAAAGCATTTTGCTAAAAGTAGAGGTCTATGAGTACAAATACATAGACTCTGTTTTAAAATATTTTGAAAAACTAAATGTGTTAAATTGAAGTCTTCATCTCTATAAGGGCTTGCCTTGTGTCCTTTTTACTTGAGGACCTCTATGAATACTGAGATCACAAAAATGGCTCTTGAAAATCACATAGCAGGCAACTGACATTTCCAGTGATATCCATAACTCAGAATAATCCTCATAATATCAACACAGATGTTTCTCTTTTTCATTAACTATAGTATCTTCAAATTTGATACTGAAACACCAAATAAATGTCAGCCCCCCTTTGTTGTTGATAAAGAGAACATTGGATTATGAAGCAGGACTCAGATTCATACATTACAACCCTGTTTATTGTTTCAACAGAGGAATCTGAGCGCAAAGTGTGTGGGAAGAATATTTATCTTATTTTTACAGATCAGAAAGCTGATGCACAGAGATTAAATTATATTTATGAGGTCAATGAAAATATCAACAGAACTGTGATGAGCCAAATCTGCATTCCACAAAAAGTCTAAAAATAAATTAGATGTCTCAGTGATATGTAACTAGCATTTTAAAACACTGTGTAAAATTATTCATATACTCATGCATTTCATTTCAGCCGTAATTTAGGCTATCTACAATTTATTAGAGTCACAGGAAATTCCCAGCACAGTTTGCCAATTGATATTAGAGCATAAAGTCTAAAGGAGTCATATAGGTATATGACTTATACATATATGTATTTCATATGTATATATATATATATATTACATACATATATTTTTTAATTTACAGGATGTATATATATAAAATGCACAGTATCGTCTGTGCTAAATAAACCCAAAAGTACTAACTTTGCTTTTAGATGGGGACAAGACTACAGAAATATAAAATCTCACACTTTTTAGCTTCGTTCTAACAGCTTATTTTCTTGCCATTTTAATAATGCTACTAATTGTCCTGGATGTAAATTTTGGTGTAGCTATATTTCTTTTTGGATGTTTGTTATCTTTCTTCTACTAATACAGATATTTAATGATTCCACAGAGGCTTGATTTGTCCTTTTGGACACTCATATCGATAATCCCCACCTCTTACTGAATATAAGTAAAATCGTTAGCTATGGTTTGGTGAAAGCAAATAGCAGTCTCTACCGATTAGCATATCCAAAACTAAGAGAAAAGCTCCTGATTAGGCATATGAGCATGGTCTGATAATTATCTTGAAAATTCTTTCTGAAATTTCATATTTGAATTAAATTTAAGAAATTAACATTTGCAGCATCTTACACACACACACACAGAGAAAGAGAGAGAAAGAGAGAGAGGGAGAGAAGAGATTGAGAAATAAGCAAATAAACCAAAAATAAGGAGTTTGCAGACCAGTCTCAGACGGATGCCTCAGAGACTTTTTAGTCCAACTGCCATTTCTCCGGTTGCATACGATGTGTTGTGTGTGAAAACAATCATACATAAACAGGAATTTGAGCTCCACAACACTTTCTCTTCCTTTCCCCCTCCCTTCTCAACGTCCTTTAACTTCCTAATCTGCAAATCAAATGCTCAATCAGGAGCAATAGCCTACAATTAGCTTTTTCAATTAAAATGCAGAGTTCAAAGTTGACTCCAGAGTGAGTAATTGCCTTTGAAAACCACAACCAGCAGGCAGCTGCCAGAGTATGACAACAGTTTATTTAACCTCAAAACATCTGATCAATTTTATTATCTCAGCAGAAGGGAGATATCCTGGAGAGTAGGGTTTAAAACTACTCATCCTAGATGTCTGAGAGAAAATAAAAATTCTTCAACACTATAAATATCCTTTTGCCATCACCTTGCTGAGAAAACAAACTCAAATCACAATTTCTTTGTTGGAAAGTCAATAGAAATGAAGAAACTGAATGCAAAAGCCTCATGACATCACTGGGGTGGGTGTCTGGGGAAGGGGGCCAGGAACAATCCACAAAATTACAAGGTTTAAAAACATTCAAACATCCGGCTCATGATGTTTGGAGTTTTTATTCATCCAGAAAGAAGATACAGAGAGGGCTGCCAACTTCACCAAAACAAAGACTACCACGTTTCCAGAATGCTGATTTGGCTGCCTCCACACTGCCAAGCTTATTATTCAGAAATCTGCTCCAAGGCTTGCGAGATGGAGGGAACTGAAATCTTCTTATTACGGAAATGGGCTGACCAGCCCTCAGAGCTCCTACCTTGCTCAGCAAGACCAGAACACACAATATGAACCTTCTAACCCCCACAGAATGGCCTCAGGATTTCTCCCACTTCTTGCTGACCCTTCTATTGTGTGCTACCAGGCCTTCCCTACACATCTCTGGATTCCATCTCCACCACTGCTTCTCCAAGCCCACCGGAACCCACCACACGAAACAGGTCGTGTATATTATTTCACCAACGCTACCCTTTTCAGAGAGTCAATATTGGGTAAGCACATAGACCCTTTAGCCATCATGCTGGATAGCAGTATCAGTTCCACCATTCACTAATAGAATAATCTTGAGCCCAGTCCTTTACTTCTCTGTGGCTCAGTTTTCTCATCTATAACCTCATGGCTTTGCTATGAAGATTGAACAGCTGTGTGTTGTGTGGTTAGAACCAGGTGTGGCACGTTGGAAGCGCAATGCAAATTTTAGCTGTTTGTTCTTATCATTCACTCACAAGGCAGTCTTTAGTTCCCTTTGGCTCTGAACCTTGACTGTTGGACCATTCTACCCACCTCAGGCCCAGTTCCCAGCTCTTGGAACATCTCCTCAGAGAGCCTGGAAGAAGAGTTCAAACAGCTAGCTACCTGGGCTATTCTTGTATCCTGACTTTGGGGTCATGTTATAACAAAGCTTTAATACAATAATGCATCTCTTATCTTTCTAGCAATTTAACCACCTCGAACAACGTGCCAGATAGACCCAGAATACAGGTAACCCCAACTACAGTCATCTTCGAAATATACGATCATTCACAGCCTCAGAAGTATAGCTAGAAACTAATTCCTGTCACTGCATTTGAGGAATGTATTGCATCTTTCCAGCCCATTCCAGCAACGGTCCACTTGAAAAAAAGAAAAACAAAAACATTCAAAGAACAGATCAATTTAGAAAGTGTACATGGGAAATCATTGATTTCAACAAAAAGACACAACAATATCCCCCCAAATCATGAAAACATTGTTATAATGCTTATTCTTCCTGTTTTACTTTCTATCCTTTATGTTTATTCCCCAATCCTGTTTCACTCTTGTTTCTAGAACCATGCTAACATATTGGATAGCCTTGAATTCCTAGGAATTTTTGTTTAATACACAATGTTTTGTGTATATTTTTATGTAAAATGCATTGATTTATAACCTTATAATCAACAAAGGTTATTGATTTATACAGATTTTGATTCGCTCTCTATTAATCATTCAATAGTGCTCTTACAATATATTCATCTTGCTTTATGTACATATAATTTGTTGCTTTTAATTACTACAGAGTACTCCAGAGTATGTTGTCATGGCAGTTTTACCTAACCACTCAATGCTTGCCATTTAATTAACAACAAAAATATTAACATCCAATAGTTAATTTCACATTTGATCAACCTGATCTAAAGTCACAGTGATTCTGGTAATTCACTGAGGGAATTTTTCCTCCAATTTTATGTAAGCGTTTCCACCTGAATTAGTAAGACAAATGATTCTTTCACTTTCGAGTAAAGACACACTCAGAGAAATAAGCACTTTTTGTTTTGAATTCTGATTGTGGACATCCAACATGCTTTGTTGATAAAAATAAATGTCGTTCAGAGACACAGAACGATATAAAACACAGATATCTCACAAACCTTGTGGAAATAGGCTATGAATAAAACATAAATAGCCATTTTTTAAGCAACTATAGCAGTTTAACTATAAAAAGATAGGAAATGCACAAGATCCCAAAAAGTTTTGTTCAAATTCCTACACTGCAGCAGTATGATATAATGCAATATTGGAAACAATTTAAATGTCTATCGGTAGGAAACTAGAGCCTAAATAAAATACGGAATTTCATGGAACTGTAAAAATGAAGTAATTCCGTAAGTACGGACACAGAAACATCTTAAAAATACATTGTTAGTGAAAAAAGAAAGCCACAGACGAGTATTTTTCATGAGATTCCATTTTTGTAAAAAAAAAAGGAAAGGAAAGGCAATACACCCATCTAATAATGTGTATATATGCAGGATTGCATGTACTAGAAAATATCTGGGAAGATTCAAATTCCACAAAGGGAGAACAAAGTCTAAGAGATGGGGAAAAAAAAGTTTTACCTTTTAATTTTTGTCCTGTAGTACCATTTACATGTGTTTGGTTGTTTACAACAAGTATGTATTAATTTCATACTTAACTTTTCTAAACATAAATAAAAGTACAATGAATAAGCCTGACTTTTGAAGAAAGTTGGAGATTGATTTTATTTACAAGTGAGGTAATGAAGGAGTCGACCGCGTGACAGCATCATTCAGGTGAATAGAAGCAAATGTGAGAAAAGAACAAAAGAGCAGATCTAGAGATCAAGAAGTCACCCTTGCCCCAAATAACTTATTAAAAGGCAATGTCAAGTCAAAATAACTTAGCTATTTCCACATCGACATGTCACTTACAAAGTGGTGCTATTTTTTTTTTCTTTTACTGCAGTGGAAAAGGAAAATAAAAAAATTCAATCTAAATAAAAGTAACAATTTTCAGTGAACTGAGAGCTTAGGAGAAAACCTTTTTGATCACTGATGCTCACAGGAAGGTGAGTGATAAAACCAGTTGGACATGTTTTTCAAATAGTTAAGATGCTAAGAAGTTAATTTTTTTCATTAAAAAATATTTCAAATAATATACATATACTTTTTTCTTTGATGAGAATTATGTAAATGCAGTTGAAAATGTATTATACCAATAAAAAGTTAATATCATCTTACTTTTTCATATTTTACTTTTGACTTTTAAAATTATGTTTTAATGTTCAGTGCTTCAATAGAGTTTATAAATTATTTTTATTTTTTCTCCAAATACTAAAAAATAAAAAGTTCCAAACAGAACTTGGCGACTTGTGTCAAATTTTGTCTGTATTTCAAATTACTTAGAAAAACTGGGGAAAATGTAAGATATTTTAACAGACATATGAGAAAATAAGATGTAAATGCCAACTATTCATACAAGAATGAGTAGTACTATCACTGAGAAATTTCCATTTTTAATTTTCCTAAGACAAATGGAAGTTAAGAATTAAACATTTGATTTTGTTACTGTATGATCAAACGAGTTCTCCAGTGAAAAAGTGTATCTTAAATGTCTGAGAAAGTTGTAACAAAGTGGCAGCTCCCAGGTAAATAGTGGAATCATATCCACGGCAAATAAAATAATAAAAAACCTAAGAAAATTTGGTGAAACATGCTCATGTGTAGAATCAAGATGTTTTATATTGATAGGCATAAATAACTGATCTAGATTTTCTGCCCACATGATTTTAAATTCTGAACTTTTCACATGTAAAGATACTAATGTTCCATTACAGTATACTGCACTAAATTTTCTGAAGAAAAATATATTTGCTTATCAGAATATTACATAAGATTTCAATGAGAAAAATATTAAAGAGAGCATGAAATAAACTCTAGGTATTTGCTTTCAATCTTGCTTTCCCCCCTGCTCACCAGAAAGGAGGCATCTGGAAGGAAATATTCATGATGTTATACTCCCTCTAGTGGGCATTTTATAAATGGAAAGTTCAGCACCCTCTGGGCACACTGCAATGAAAGCTAGCTTCAGGATTCTCCTGATCCTGACTGGGAAGAATCTTTGCACATTGTCTAGTCAACAGTTCCTGTAAAGCAGGAACCTCAAAAGCAGCCAGATCATGTCTGATCTAAGTTTAACTCCCTCAAGAAAGCTACTGTTTCTATCTTGGGGTAACTATCCTTAGCCAGTTATGTATATATTGAATCCAAATTCCAGTATTTGTAACATGTACTTTTGGACTCGAAGAAACTGAGAAGAACATACTTCCTTTTCCATTTTGCCCATCTTCAATCATATTTAGAAAATGGTTCATAGTAACAGCAGATACTAAACAGGTGAAAAGCAACAGGATTAAGAAGCCATTTTAGAAGTATATAGTTTCAGGCAGGAGTAACAAAGTAAGAATGTACTACTGATAATCTGTAAAATCACAAGCAGAACATGGTTATTTGCCATTATATAATACCATTGCCTATAGTATCCAAAACTGAGTGCTGTACCCAACAGCAAATAGTTTCTGAAGACAAATATGCCCAATAAATTCTTAAGTTTTTGAAAAATGTTCCTTTCACTAATCTGAAAACACAGCATTAAACTCTGTTGGGTGGAGGGTCTAGTGCAGCTTACTATTTTTGTTAGCCCACGGTGGTCAGGAGCTGTGCGTAGAACCTAAGGACCTCGAGGGACTTACAGCCCAAAGATGAGGCAAAACCATCTGCATGAAGGAACAGAACTTAGTCACACAGGAAAGAGATGCAAAGCATACCTAGCCTACATTTGCTCAAATTCATCTCCCCAGCTTCAAGGTTTCATATTGAAATTCCCACCACTATATTACACGCCCCTTGAGCAGGAAAAACCCCCTGCCCCTTTATCCCTCTGAGCGAGCAGAAAACCTACAACTTACTGTTGATGAAGATGTAGTCTCAGATTTAACGCTTGGGTTCACCAATATTTACTAATTCCCATTTATACCATATTACAGATTAACTTGCTTTTCAGACCACCTGCTGCTCATGGAAGTGGTTTGAAAAACTAGAGAGAGCAATGAGAATTAGGGCAGGTCTCAGGGTGCATCATGGTGGAGAAAACGTTGGCATACAGGGCACTATCAATGTAGGATGGAAGAGAGGCATTTAAAGAAAGAGGTAAGAATATCCAAGAGACCTACTTATCAAGGGCAGTCCAGCTCCACTATCCCACAGAAAAGGAAGTTCAGTCTTTTTCAAAAGCAAAGTGTCACCTAACCCAGAGGAAAACAATAGGACTTTTTCTATAATAATATTAATTTTATCTACCGTAGGTCTCCTGGGAGGCTTTGTAAAATTGTGACATAATTGCAGGGGTGAGGGGGCAGGTGTGAGGCAGAGGAGAGATACTGGGATATGGGCAATTAGATGGTAGCAGACTGCTCGGTAGACTTGATTGCAAGGGTGTGCTCTGATGTTTGTACACCCACACAACCATGCAAACACACTTAGCAATCTGAGGCAACAGTTCTCAAAGTATGGCCTGGGATGTCCCCTACAACATCCACCTGCAGCTTTTACAAACATAATTTCCAAAGTGCAATCCAAGACCTATTCAGTCTGAATTTCTAAAGATGTTGTCTGATAACATATTTAACAAGATCCCAGCTGATTTTCTGTACAAATATTCAAGTGTAAGAATATCGGCACCAGGGATTTTAAAAACATCTTCACAGGTTCTTATATAGAGCTGAGCATAGAAGCAACGGGAATGGGGGAAGTAGGCTCTAAAGTATCAACCACCATGGGGAAAATCATGCACAAACCTTTACAAATCCCTTAGAAATTGCCATTTGGAGACCAACACTCTCTCTCAGTTAGATTTCCCTACTAAATGGGAAGAGAATTTAGCTTTTTTGAATAAGCACTAGATTACGTACTTGTCTAACATTTGAAGACCATACCGAAAAATATTTATCTTTAAAATCTAGAACTACTTGAGCTTGGAGAAATTATACCCTGAGAAACCCTGGGCAAAAGAGACACCAGCTGGGAAAGCAGAAGCTTTAGATACTTTTTTTTTTTTCCCTAAACCAGAGAAAGTGCCAATAAACCGAAAAGACAGATTTACTGATTTATTAGTTCATTTACTCACACTGAGTAACAACTGTATATAGGTGTTATGTTTAATGACACAATATCAAGATGATGAGTTAAACTAGTGTAATCCTAACTAATGAGTTTGCTGTACTTCCAGAAAATAGCATCATGAAAACTATAAGCTTAGGGTGACAAACCTCTTAACAGATACTTTATTTTCAATTTGATACTTTATAATATATCAAGAATTCAAGTAAAGTGAAAGAAAACCATAAGGACAAGTACGTGGAGATAAACAGATGAGTTTTAATCATTCATAGGTGATAAAAGAAGGCAGTAAGCCCATTTTTCTATAGGAATGATCTATTTATTCATTTTAAAGAGTCATGGCTTTCTGGCCTGTTTAGTTGATGTTATTAGCTATTTAAATATTTCATAGTTATCACCAACCTTCTCCCTATAAATATGGTATATGATTCTGAATACTGTACTGTAAGGTCCATTTACATGAATCGCTGGGTCTGGGGCTTGACTATTTTTCTATGTTCCTTGATTTTATGTAAAGGCATCATTGCCCCACATATACCTGACAGCCACTATGTCCACCAATAATATCATATAGACCACAAAATAGTCTTACTGTGCCATCATCCCATGGAAAACTTTATAGAGCATCACTTTCAGTGCATTGCAAAATGTCAGCAGTTTTGTGGTTCAAAAGCAACAGAAAAAGAAAATCTTCCTAATAAACATCATTCATCTCCCAGGAAACAGCGAGAGTGTGGCCAGAGTGATCATAATTAAAAACACATTCTCTATTCTTAAGGAAGTCCACTGCAGGGGCATTCAAAGAGCTCCAGGAATTTATGCTTTTATTTTCTCAGCACTCTTTCTATCATAAACCTAAAAGAGTATTGATACCAATTTTCTTTTTGCTATCAGGTCATTTTCAAATGGGAGAGAACATTCTGCTACGTATTTACATAGAAATCCTTCATGTGTGCTTCAATCCTTTTCTATCGATGAATTCTCAATATTCTGATGCCTAAGCTTTTCACATTTAATTCCTAATTACACACCATAGATCAACTACACTTCCTTCTCAACCCGTTCTATTTACTTTTTCAAAAATCTGTGAACATGAATCACTGAGTTCCTTGTGTCTACAGCATCACCGCACCGTGGCCTCTCCAACATTAGATAGGCTGTGGCAACATCACCTGTATTATTCTGAGAATTTGTCTGTATGTCATTTTTAAAGCAAAGCAATCTATGAACAGATGATGGGAATCTTGGGGAAAATAAAAGAAAGTCTATCTTTGGATATCCTCTACCTATTGCTAGCTATTTTTGCCATATGTCTCCTACTAGCCCCCTCCTGCTGCCCTGCCACACAGTTCTTTAAGCCCACCTTCTGCCTCTGCTCTATGGGTGTAGGAATGGGTGAGAACAATTATTGAGACAACATAGAGAAGAGGAGAAGAAGGGAATGGTAAGAATCTGGCATTTATCTAAAAACTATGATTAAAAAAATAAAAATTATGATGTAATCCTATAAGTTTCTACCTTGAAAAAAATTTTTTTTTCATAACTAAGACTTTAGAGAGCAAACTTCAACTAGAACTTCTTTGCTGGTATATCAGTTTCTCATTGTTGCTGTAATAAATTACCACAGACTTGGAGGTTAAAACAATCCAAATGTATTATCTGACAGTCCTATAGCACAGAATTCCAACATGGATCTCAATGGGCTAAAATCAAGGTGGTAGCAGGGCTGCATTTCTAGAGGCTCTAGAGGCAAGGCTATTTCCTTGCCTTTTCCAGCTTCTAAAGGACACCTTGATGTCTGGTTTTTTGGCCCTTCTTCCACCTCACAGCCAACAGTGATACATCTCCCTGACCTCCATCGTCAAGCCTCCCTCTGATTCTCCTCCTGGCCTCTGTTTCCACTTTTAAGGACCCTTGTGATTACTGCCCCCCCATTATAATGCAGTGGAACCTACCTAAAGTAGGCTGACAAACAACCCTAATTTCATATTCAATCCTAATCGTCCTCTGCCATGTCAGGTAATGCATACACAGGTTGTGGGGATCAGGATGCAGATGCCTTTGGGACCATCCTGCGGACCACCATCGTGAGCAGAGTCCTAACGTGGTAATTACGCATCACAGAAGAGGCCCTCCCTTTAAAGGGAGATGCAAAATGCAAATCAAAAAAGTGGTGGGGCATCAAATATTTAACTTCATCAGACGGGGACCAGATTTTGAAGGCTGGGCAAGCGGCTTAGTAATACTATTAAGTGTCTGGGAGGTGGTTTGTTTGGGCGGAGAAGGCAAATACATTTATGTGGGAGCTTAGATTTTAGCCTTAAATCTTCAGCAAGGGACTTGTGTGCCTTTGTCAAAGCCACTCCGTCTGGGGTCCAGGTCCCTTGTGAAATCAACATTTGGATCTGATAGTGCCTGAAACAACTCAAATAATCTCAGAGTGAAAATAAATAATATAGCTTCGGATATTTCCCAGCCCAGAAGTTTGTATTTTAAAGAAAATGAAACCTTTAAAATCTGTGTCAGCTACTAGTTAGGGGGAGTATTTCTTTCCTTCACATATCGTGCATGTGAAGCACTGCTATTCTGCGAGCCTGTGTGAAGAACTGGAGGGAAAGCAACTCTGTCCTTCTGTTTGGGTTGCTTCCCTCATGTTTTTGATGGTTACTGATCCATCTCTATTTTCTCCTTCTGCTAGACTATAGATTTCTCAGAGAGGCATCCTAAATGAACAACAGGGGTCATAAAGGTAATACCTGTAGAAGCCAGGCAATGAAGATGATGGTACACAGTCTGAGCATGGGGCGGGGGGGCTTCTGGAAGATTAAAGCGTGTGCCCCAGTGAAGAAGGAGTGGCTACTCCTCAGGCTGGGACCATGTGCCTTGAAAAAAAACAAAAAAATGTCCCCTTATCGCTAGATAGCTGCATCCTGACAATGAAACTTCCCAATTTTCAAACATAAGCAACAATTTCATACTTTAATATAAATATGAAAAAAATCATAACCATGGGTAAAATCCAGCTGGAGGGCTTTCAGTGTGTGAATTGTGGTGAATTTTCTAGTCCTTATGAAGCTAAATGCGATCCAATGTCACTCAACCTAAGAGGTATACATAATAATGTTTTCACGTGCTTGTGAGAAAAAACATAGTTATGTACGGAGTAAAGGGTTGGACTATCAAGTATTAAAATACAACTTAACATTTTCAAACCTTTCATTTTATTTTTATGATTTCCTATGAATCATAAGGGCCTTTAAATAAAATTCCTTCACTATCAAAGCATCAATCAAGTTCTTTCAAAAACAATTTTGTTATGAGACATGCGTGAGAGGAAATATTTGGTTTGTGATTTTCACAGTAATATCATTTCGGTCATTGCTGAGAGACTGAACATCAAAAAACATTTTAAATCATTGAGGGCTGAATGCCATGTTTTAAAGGTCAATGTCAGTAAAATAAATACAAGCACATTTCGCAACTTTTGTGACAGAGGAAAGCCTGCAACACACACACACACACACACACACACACACACACACACACACGATTGTATGTAAGTATGCATGCATGCACATATAGAGATGTATACAGATTCTGTTTTCCTGCTAAAATGATCAGGGTGTACGAAGAAGCCCAAACAAAATTAGCAAATTCTACCACCAGGTGGAGCTTAGCTTCCATTAAAACAGCAGATACATAAAAATAATTCAAGAGCTTGTTTGAATTATTTCTATACCTTAAGACAAGATTGAAGTAAAAAGTAAACTTTAAAGAAGACTAAGCTCTAAAAGCCTGTTACAAACGCCAGTTATCAAGGACCTTAAGTATTTTTCAGGAGAGTACACAACTGATAGGGTGCTCAGGGGCCACTCAGAAATGATCTGACAACTGACTTCCTTCCTGCCCTTTTCCTTTTCCTTCTAGGAAAATGTTGTTAAATTCCTAACCATTTAAGCACTCTCTGTTAAATAAAAATCACAGACATCACCATAACAGGACCTAAAGAGTAAAATTACAAAAAGGTATAATCATATAATTATGCAAAGACTGAAATGTGTAAGTTACACATTAGAACATGTATCCTCCGTTAGATGAAATCAAATTGCAATGCATCAAACATCTAATGCAGTGCCCAAAACAGTTGGTAATTAAAATTGTTTCTGCCACAGTTGCAAATGAGACAACCATTTCATGATTAACCCCTACCAAGTCAATGTTCTCCAAGTCTACAAAACACTCACTGTGCACTCAAAGAATACCTAGGCCTTATAGAGCAGCCAATTATAAACTCAGATATGGTGTTTATCCTCAAACCGAGGAGAAAAATGCTATACAAATTAGCGTACCTGACTGGGTGTGTAAACTGTTAGGAATTTATACCTGGTAAGTACTCTAAGAATGTGGAGGTCAGGGAAGGTATGCTAGTAAAGCAGAACAGGACTGAGTATTGTAGGAAGGGTGGGGATTAAAGCAACAGAGGACAGGTGCCGTGCTCGTGGGAAGAGCAGGAACACAAGTCAAAGTGCACAGCTGCTGTGTGGTCAGGAAGGCAATGGGTCCGATTGCACTGCAGGTGCATTTTGGCCTAAAGAGTACAGCTAGATAGGAAAGAGAGAGGTGGATTAAGATGATGGGCCCCGGTGAGAGACAAAGGTGGATTTGCTTGCTAAAGAAGAAGATAGAATATTATTGAAGATTGTGGGTCAGTAATGCAGAGTGAGGAGAGCATCATTTACGTGGCTTAGTGAAGGGAAAGAAAATCTGGGAGGCTTACTCAGTATGAAGTGTGCCTGCCTGCCAAACTTCTTTTACACCTGTTACCAACAATTACTATTCTAGATTCAAGAAAAATAGAGGTGTGTGAAACATGCCCTCTACTTTTAAGTTGTCTAGTGGTAAAATACTGCAAATTTTCTAACAGCAGGAAAAGCACTACATAAGTACAGATGCAGAGGCAATGATTAAAATGTGTATAAAAAGACACAGAATAGGGCAGGTCAGACAGTAACAATGTCTTAAAAGGTGCAAGGCAAAAAAACAGCATTCCCAGGAAATGGTAAGAGGTTTGTTGGTGTGTGTGGCATATAAGTCATGAGTAGCTTATAGTAATGAGAGCAGAAACTGAAATGATGGAAGAAATGGAGAAGTGAGCCTAGATTTAATGGTTAATTCAAAGAAAGATACGGAGTTCCATCAGGAACTGAGGGACAAGTTTCAACAAAAGGGTCCAAAACTCCCAAGGTGGGAGAACAGTGAGCACTAGTAATATTGACAAGATGAGAATTTGGGGAACAAATCAAACTTGAGAAGGAAAGGAGAACCTCAGTTTTTTACTAAGTTTAACTTAATAGTAACAAATCCAAGGGTAAATATTTTCGGTAAGCGACTGGCGATATGACTAAGTTCACGTGATATTCGTTGGGTGGGGGAGGGGTTCGAGAGAGACCAGACAATGGTGCTCAAATCAGTATCATTCATCATCTACATCCCTCTTTTAATACTAACTCTGTGGAAGTCAGGATTACTTGAGTAATTCATGTGTGTTTTGTTCTTTGTGCTTTTTCTTCCCACTTATACTTAGAGTTTGTACCCTGGCTTTATTCTTGCTGCAGGGATTTTGGGTAGGGGGAAAGCAGGAAGAACCTAAAAATTACAGGTGCTGCTGGTTCTGCCAAATTCCATTAGATTCCATTAGAAAGTCAAACTCCATTAAATTTACTAATGATATCTGGGTAACGGGAACAGAGGAAAGACTTTGAGGCAGGAAGAGAAAGAGATCTGGAGATCAGGAAGGGGATAATGGAACCCGGTTGGGGTTGTAATGTTGGCCCTGTGAGGACAGTGGGGACTGACAGCTGAGGACCAGAGGGCAGTTATGATGCCCGGTGCTTCTTGAGATCCAGGGACTCCCTACATCCCTGATTTGAGAGGAGCCTGCAGGATGCCTGAAGTCGACTTCTAGCCTATAACCACACAGGATTGAGGCTTGAAATCAGAGATAAGTTGATTTTCTAAAAATAGGTATTTTTAGACACACTATTTTATGAATTGAGATTCCGACACATTACAGAGACTCCAACGGATTCTGAGATATCACGTGATCTAGGTGTTCCATCTCTCTCACTAAACAAGACTGTACGCTTCTCAAGGGTTTATATCGCAACAGATAAAGGCTTAATTAAAGGGTGTTGATACTGTTGAGAAACTGAAATTAAATTTCATGCCTGAAAGGGACCTTAGCAGGTTACTGTCACATTTGATGAAAACTGGCATTAACCAGACAGTAAAATCTTAATGCTTAGCCTCAAGGAGATTACATCTTTAAAGTGGACAGAGATGCATAAAGGGAACATTTCAATAAAATATGTAATCCGTATCCACTGGTGCTATGTGAAGACTGGCAAACGAAGATGTGCTGCCTTACATGAAGGCTTAGGGAAGAAATTAAGTAGGAGCCTAAGTTAAATCTTAACAACTAAGGACATGATAAGACAAAGGATCTTCCACCTCAAAGCCCAAAGTTTCTCTCCTCTGAACTCTTACCAATACCAAATATACCACTTATTTCCCTCTACCATCTTCCTATTGTCATAATTTTCACTTATTTTTCTCACCTTTCCGGAGAGAATGCCATGGCGAATAGGAATCCTAATTTCTCTCCTTGCAGAATTCCCACAGGACCTGGAGGTCTTGAATATAAGAGACGCTCAGGAATTCGGGATTTGGTCTGCTGTGTAGTTCTCATCTTACTCACCAGGAGACACACATCTGTTGCTAATGACTAACTCCGCCAGTTGGCCTGAGGCCCACAGAAGAAATCAAAACAAAAAGTGGAACACAACTCATTAAGTAAGTTCCCAACAGTTTTTATCACCATATCTATTATTAGTTATTTCTCAGTGTCATTTATAACATTTCTTATAGTTACTGATAACTTTTCGATCCTATTGATGAGAAGCAGCACAGAGGAAATTTAAAAAATTCAGGATCTCGGTACTGGCCGTGCCACCTGCGAGTTGTGTGGTCTTCGGAACCTCACTGGCCTGTAGGAGCCTCAAGCTCATCCGCCAGATGGCTAACTGAGCTCTCACGACAGGTACACCAGACACGCAAAAATTATTAGGAAAAGATTAAAGTGCAACTTAATGGTAACGATTATTGAATAGTTCTCTCTAAGCTACTTTTACTCTAATAAAGATGACAGAAATTCTATAAAGAGAAAAAAAGGCAGAATCCTTCTTTTACATACTTCACCCTTACTTTGTGTCACTTTGTGAAATGGTCTTCTTTGATTTATTCAAGTCTCATAAAATATTTCTCCCAGTTAGATAGGAGATATTTTTGGGGAAAAAAGTTGACCATGGCTAAGACTAAAAAAATCCGGACTTCAGGAAATGTATCAATATTCACACTATTTTCTGGTTAACTTGCTGGCCACATGACCCTTTGTCTTGAAGAGAAGGGATGATGGTGCTTTCACCCTCTTGGGGGAGTGGGCTCATCTTGAGATACGACATAAGCCAGGACCTTCAAGTGGGGGTGCAGGAGAGGGTAGGCACTGCTTGCTCTCTGGTCCAGAAATAATGGGGCCCAAACCTTCAGGAATCTGATAGTAAGCCAGGTGAAGACAGGCCTGATGTGAGAGGCAAACCTATCCTTGCTTCTCACTCGAGGCAGAATGTATCCCTGCAGCAACAGAAAGATGACTGCAATTTTAGGGAACGTCCAGCCTCTACCTTCTTGAATTGCTTCTTGATCAAGCTCTCTGAGTGAGCTGTAAGAACGTCTAAGATCGATACCCTGGATACAAGGACAGTCCCTCCTCTGGGGCTGCAGTGGACACACAGGGAGAGCCAAGACTAGAGGTGGCAGAGCCCAGAGTGGCTTTCTCATGATCGTCACTAGTAACAGAGGTTATAGTATGGCAACACAATGAAAAATAAAGAGTCAAAGAAACTAAGGGACTTATTTCTAGAGCATTGATGAAATTGCAGGGAGGATACTGTGAGTCAGGTTGGCCACTGGTAGAAACCACATGAGTTCATTTTAACAACATGGGTTTAAAAAACAAGAGTGTAGAATTGTTTTACATCATGGGCTAGGTAAGGCCTCCATTACTAAATTTACACAATTACTTAAAAATTGTGTTGAATCTGCATTGCCAATCGGTATTACTAATTATACAAATTACTATGTGCAAATATGTATTAGTTATGTATGAGGAGGTACAACATATTTTCTCTATTTTCCCCATTTGAGATACACTTTGCTAAATCAGTGGTAGATTATCTCTGTAAGTTCTTCTTACACATGCATAAAAGCACAAGGTCACAGTGCAACTGTTTTAGAAAAATTCTTTCAAAAAAAAAAAAACATGGACATGAAAAACACATATTCACATTTTTTTCTCCTTCTCTACATTCTCTCTCTCCACACATATAACCACACACACACACACACACACACACACACAGAAAATCAAGAAGAAATTAATAAAGATATCATAATGGGGATAAAACTTTTAACAGATTAAGGGAAATTGAAATTAAGGGGAAGTTTTACATTCAAGCTTTATTTCTGAGTCAAAGGAAATAAAGAGACCACAATTTTCAATTCTTATGCTGAGATAGATAGCTGGAAGAAGAGAATATATCCAAAAAAACAAACAAACAAACAAACAAAAAACCCCACTAGAGGAAAAATCCCCAATCTACCAAACTGTCATTCACTGTAGTCACAGATGTATGCAGGTGTGTAGCATCACTAATTATTAGTGATGAAGATAATTTACATATTATATATTTTATGTGCTAAAATAGTATCAAGCAGGAGCTTCAGAGTTGATTGTTGATATTAAAGAACTAAAAGTTAGTGAAACAAAACTGAAATTCCATTTAGGCAACATACAGATGTTTGGGAAAAAGTAGTGGTATGCATGACTACATGATTAACCCAAATCTTTTAATATCCGTTAAGATTCCCAAACCAAAGGCAAGAATATCTGGTCTCTAGCTGCTTGTCCCAGCTGTCTCATGAAAGCATATTGCACTGATCTTCAATTCCTGATTCGTGGTAGGACTTACGGATATTCCCACTGAGATACTCAAAATTCTTAATTTGTTTACACATTTTGGCTTCTTTCCAGATTTTATGTGAACAGTAACTGATCCAAGAAACAAACAGGCGGAAATGTCTTTGAATAGCATTCTTTTACTATCAGGTCATACATACCTCCATTCAGTATAACAGGGAACTGAATTCCTGAACTGGGCAGCTCAATAATACATTTTTAACACTCAGGGGGGATTAAAGAGAACGATTTTCTATTCAAACAAGAAAAGAAAAAGGAACTATGAACTTAACAGGGTCTTAAAAACACACACAGGATGGAAGAGAAATTCCTTCAAACTATTGAAAAAATAAGTAACATACAGATTTTATCATCTATTTCCTTCTCCTCAAAGGGATGTTTTGTTATCCACTTAGACTGAAGAGCTTGCCTTCAACCAAATTAAGGGCTCAGATGTAAAGAATAAGAAAGGGGAAAAAAAGAAAAACCTCACATACCAACAAACCAACCAATTTCAATAGCCCATTTTATAATGAGGTAGAACAAAGAACAAAATGGATAGCTCCAGAATGGCAAACCTCCAGAAACCTCATTCAGTTAATCTTCAAGATGCTTTGTCAAACCTTATCCAAATAACCCAATTATTACAGTCTACAGACTAGTGGAAATTCTTACAAAATTGGCTTCCTTATGGAATCTCAAATCATGTCTCCACTCGGGTCAAAAAGATCACTAGGACTGCCTTGGTGAAGTTTTTGTCTCTGGGCTCAACTGCAATTTTTGCAAAATGGAAAATGAGGGAATGTGTCCAGGTAAAATTCTGGATATAGGTTTAAATCAGATTTTTTTAAAAAACCTTAAGTAAAGAACAACCCTTCCTAGTTACAATCTAATTCCCTGAAAAACTGTCCAAAGTAGAGTCAGAAATTCTGCATTCCCAAACCCAGTTGGTCTTTCAGTGTGCCGGGCGATCAAGCGTTCCTTAATCTCTGCAGATGCCTTTTTCCAACTGTCATGTCGCAAGGTTGATACAGACCTACCTCACAGAGACCCTGCAAGGATTAATTAAGGTTAAAGTGGAAGAAAAAAGTTCATTTGACAAGTCAGGCTTTATCCGTGCTGCTAAAGAGACCCAGATGTTTTAACAACTGCTCAGATTATCTGGTTGCATCAACTAAGTAGACAATGAATTTACATAATGCATTTCAGCTGTGAAGACATTTTTAAAAATCAAAGTTTCCAATATTTCAGATGGTAAGAGAAAATAGTCTGGCTCCTCTCAGGTCTAGCTCATTATATTGGACATCACCCCCCCCCCAAAGCTTCCCATTGAGCAAATATCGTGATATATGCTTAGGACTGTCTAATGGCAAGGGAAGACTTCATACTTTGTCATGCCTAGGCATTTTTCTAGACTTTCCTTTCTCCTATAAACATGATGAATGGATTTCTGCTTCTCTCTTCATGTTGTCTTGTGTTGCTGGGACACAAATGGCTCGATGTAACTCTAGTTCATCAAGAAAAGTACTTACTTCTACTTTCATCTTACACTTTTGTTATTCAAGTATGTTTGATCATTCACTGAATGAGGAAACTCCTACAACTTGAGACTTGAGAGCCCACAGAGATGGCATTGATAGTAACTGTATGTCGCTATCAGTCCTTGTTGATTTTACTGGCATGTGCAGATCCAGGGATGTTCCAAAATATCTTTGTGTGTTGAGGATGGTGATGGGCAAAGGAAAGGAATACTACAGAAACACTGAGAGACAAGGGGATTGAGGCTTTTTAATTTTTTCCCCTCTTGCTATTTAAGAAAAAGAAATTTGAGATTCCCATCTTTGAGGGTCATTCTTTAAGGGATCTTAGAATAATATGTTTTGTAATATTGCATTCCACTGTGTTTAGGAATATAAGCTCTAAAGTGAGATAAGCCTATTTGAATCTCATTTCTCCCACCTGCTGTTTGGGTGAGTCTGAATATGTTTATTTAAAACGTATGTGCCTTGGTTTCTTCGTTTTTTAAATACAGATTGGTATAGTACCTAGTACACAAAGCTATTATGAAGAAAAAATAAAGTTGGGTACATGCAAAGCATGAAGAACAGTTTCTAGAACAACAGTAATCCTTCAATAAATGTTAGCTATTTTTATTATTATTTTAAGTGCCCATATTTTAACTCAAAATCATCTTAGGCCTAAGGAAGTTTAAACTCTTTTGTAAATTTTTCTAAAACATTCGGGTCTATTTTTCTCTTTTCGTAACTACCGAAAAGGGAAGGACGTAACCTTCAGAACCTTCTCATACTTTGGGCCCATGACTCTGACCAACATTTCTCCTCATCAGCGTTCTACGTTGGCTACATGTGTGTCTCCAGATACATCCAGGCTTGTGAGGACAAATATGTCATGCACCACCAGAGAGCTTCTTTCCTTGACTACCATTTCGTGTGCAAACAAAAAGTTTCAAAACCTACTATTAGTCAAAAACAAGGAGCATTTATTGAGCTCACCTGTCTGGTGGAGGTCACCTGAACTGGCTAGGGAGCCCTGCTGATCTCAGCTGGGCTTCTTCATCTTTTGGTTGATTAGCTGGAGATCAACTGATCAGGGCTCTCATTTTCCTTTTGGAGACACCGGGCCAAGCAGGACATGTTCCTCTCATAGTGGGGGCAAGAGTGGAAATGAGCAAGCAGCGACATGCAAGGTCTCTCGAGGCTAGCCTCAGTCACGCGCTGCCACTTCGGCCTCACTCTACTGCTCAGAGCAGTTACACGATGAATCCCAAAGTCAACGAGCACATATATATTCCTCCTATGGGAGCTGAGTGGAGAAAAAGAATACTTCTGAACCAGAATTCAACCCACCACACCCATGCAGACACTGTGAAGTGATCACAATAATCTTTTCCACTGTGACTGAAGAAAGCTTTTATATCCTTAGTGGTCACTGTAATTGCTAGGAAATCTGCTAAATATGAGGGGAAGAAGAAAAAAAAATCTGAATGAGACTTTTTTGCATATTTTTAATGAGACATTTTGCAGATTTTTAATATATCTTACAGAATAATAAATCTGGATCTCGAATTCTATCTGTAATATAAAACATCACATTGTTATTTTTTGAGAGTACATGTTATACTTAGTTATTCAACTGTGGTCAAGTTAGTAGGAAAAAATATGTATATATATATATATATACACTACATATCAATGATAATTGCCATTGGATTTTAAAATACCAATAAGTATTTGGTTATTTATCACTTATATTTTGTCTTAAGAGAATATACTGAGAATCTTTAATAGTATGTTACTTTTCATTTAGAAAATGCATCCATTTTTCACAATTTTGAAACTAATAATGTACAAGAACATATATAATGGTACAATGCCCAAACCACATGCACAGCCAGTTGTAGTTCACTTATTTTAAACCATACTAATAAATTCTAAAATGATATATACTTTTTCATTTATTCTGCTTATTTTTTAATTAACTTTGAAAATAAGTTCACTCTTTCTTCATCAAAATGGCAATAACATTTTAATTCAAATAGTATTTATTCTTCCTTGGTCTAATTAGTTTCAACATTAAAAGAAAATAAAATTTTCAGATTTAATATAAGAAAATGTTCTGCTACAACCTGATGTTTATAAGATGATCATTATATTTACCTGTATTAAGTAAAATTTGATAGTGATAACCAGCATGAAAAAAAAGAGTCTACCTGTTAAAACAATGCAAAACATTTGAAGTGACCACAGTAAGAATGGCTCTGGGTAGAATATAGGGGTCCAATTCTTACCCACAAATTCATATACTTGCAACAAGCTCTCTCAAATTGAGCAGTTTTATGAAAAAAAAATTGTACCTCTTACCAATATGTAATTAACTAAACCAATGATCACGCTATTAAATTCCATAAAAGTCTAATTAAATTCCATTTAATTAACTAGCAAACATTTAGAAAGAAAATAGTCATTCACAAAATTTTCCCCAGGTAGAAAACAATTTGATCAATGCTGAAGCATAACTTACTATTATTTTAAAAGACATTTTAGAAAATAAAGTGAAAATAAATGGTTCCCATGAAAGAAGCAGTGATGAAAACTCAACAATAAAGTTGCCTCTGGATCAATTAAACACTCAGAACAACCAATTTATCTTTCTCTCTTGGCCAATAATTCTCTCTATTACCTTCACCCCTACCTACAATTTCTATATGTTGGAAGGATGGCTGGAAAGTCACAAGCTTCATGACTTTTCCTCTGATCAATGGGTTGATCTGTCCCTCTTTGTCCATTCATCCCGTGCTCACCGGGAGCCTCTGGCTTACCTCCCACAGCCTCTCAGCTGGATGTCCTTTGCCAGCATCATAATTAAAAGGGAGCTTCCAAACTTATTATCAGTGGTCCTGAGTTTAATCTCTACCTTTTGTTACTAGGCAGCCACAGGGCTCTCGACAAGGTTAGTTAAGATTCCTGAATCTCAAGTTCCACTACACTAAATAAAGGATGTGGGAAGCCTTCTTCAAATGATTTTCAAAGCTGTCAATCACCTTGTAAACTGTAAGGAAAAAAATCAAATGTGATAACGGTGATGATGACGACGGTGATTATTGCAGTCACAATTTAAGATTTTTATTAACTAAAATCTCACTATACTAAACATTCCACTTGCCTAGGGTAAGGTCATTAGTCATCGCTCCTGGATAAATTCTTGTCTGGCTTAACAGTCCATTAATAATTTGAAATTTAAGGTAACTCAACCAGCACTCAATCGATACAGTAATTTTGCTATGCCATAGATATACTGTGTTTGCCTTTTACTCAAAGGCACTCGCTTTCTCTTTAAAGCCCTGATAATATTTTCCTATTTGCGTTTATAACCACTTCCGAATTCTTTAAACATTTTCACCTGAAGACTTCAAAAGGTGCAGGTGTGGACCTTTTCACAACACAGTCAACCCACCACCTTAACAATGACACAGACGTTCTAGCCACAAATCTACACATTGCCCACAGACTTTCACTGTCACGATTTTGAATTCAGTCATTTATATTTTTTAACAACCCTAGAGAAAGAGAAAAAAAAAGTGGCAAGCCCAGGAATTTAGATCCAAGCTACACTGAAATAACACATTTCATTTAGGAGAATGAATTGAAGTAATTACTCCATGTCCATTATATTCTATTACTGAAATGTAAAATATAAACTCCCCTACTAATATAGATCCTAGATAAAAACAGGGAAAATCATCCAACATGTTAAGAAGAAATTTCATAGAAATTCTCACAGTTTATCTTTAACTGACAACATCTCATGCAACTTTTATAGTTTCCACAAGTAATCTAAGCCTTGGAATCTGATCTAATGTGTTTTATAAATGTAAAAATAGAATGAAAGTGGGGCGCCTGGGTGGTGCAGTCGTTAAAGCGTCTGCCTTCGGCTCAGGGCGTGATCCCGGAGTTATGGGATCGAGTCCCACATCAGGCTCCTCCGCTATGAGCCTGCCTCTTCCTCTCCCACTCCCCCTGCTTGTGTTCCTTCTCTCGCTGGCTGTCTCTATCTCTGTCAAATAAATAAATAAAATCTTTTAAAAAAAATAGAATAAAACTTATCTCTAATGATTGTATATATATATTTTTTGCAAAATTCAATGTAAGGAAAAATCATTTACACTTTTAAGATGTATATACCAGTGGAAATTTGAAAGAATAAGAACTTGATTTTAAAAGACAGCAGGGCACCTGGGTGGCTCAGTTGGTTAAGAGTCTTACTCTTGATCTAGCTCAGGTTTTGATCTCAGGGTCGTGCGTTCAAGTCCTGCATTGGGCTCCATGCTGGACGTGGAGGCTACTTAAATAAAAAATTAAATTAAAAAAAAAAAGACAGCAGTATCAGTATCAAAAAATAATTTAAGACTGCCTACCTTTCAGAAAAGAGGAACTTGGCACTGACCAAAATAATTTCACTTTTATGAAGATTTCTGGTCTTCTTTTAAATGTAGTCAGAAAAATCAGAGACCTTTTAAAATAAGTTAAAATTATTTTTCATAAATGAAGGAAAACATACAATTTAAAACAGAAAAGCAGGAGGGAATTACATCTCCTTTATGGATCTAGAGTGATGTGAGGCCAACAGTGAAAATATGTGAACTAGAGTTCCCTGCTATCTTTTTTATTTATTTTTTTAAGGTGTGGAAAATTACAAAACAAGTCAAAATATCACCTAGTGAGGACAATTTTAGAATTAAAGATCTTCTAAATCTTTTTTTTACTAGTTTCATGATAGTGTGATTTACTAATTAACACAGAGGTAAGATCATAGTTGAAGTTTTCTAAATTCTCATTCCTAGGAGGATTTGCTCATCCATCATGATTTCTATTTGATTTTTCATGCCTTTCCAAAGATTACGTGAAGGTTATTACTTTCCATTTGCATATTTTCTGATTAATTTATATTTGACATGCACAAAAGTTTTTTTTTTCACAGATATAACCACTGATTCATTTCTATAACCCAAACATCACATCCTACAAATTGTGAGACATAAAAGACAACGTAAACATTCTACCACATACAATAGGGAGGGAAGCACAACAGAGATACCTAGGTAAATGTTTCTAAAACACCAGTATGTAATTTTCTCTGTTCTCTTCATGCTACCAGTAGCTGACCAACAAGTCCAGAATTTCTTTCTTTGATTAAGGTGGCAATAATTGTGGCGCCTTGCCTTAAACTTGCCTGTAGCTTCTGTTCATCCTGAGGAAAAAAAAAAAAGAAAAAAAAAAGGATAAAACAATAATGATTTTAAAAAGAAAATGTCACACAATAAATTTAATAGTTACTTTTTATCTTTTACTATTTCTTCATTTTTAGCTTTTTTTAAATCAGCTTTAGAGAGATATAATTGACATGTAACATTGTGTAAGTGTGAGGTGTACAACGTAATGATATGATATACCTAATGTATTATGAAATGGTTACTGCAAAAAGGTTAATCCATCACCTCATACAGTTACCACTGGGGGGCTAGTGAGAGCATTCAAGATCTACTTTCTTAGCAACTTTCAAGTATACGATATTGTTAACTATAATCACCCTGCTATATATTAAATCCCAGAACATATTCGCCTTACAACTGGAAGTTTGTACTCTTTGATCAACATCTCCCCATTTCTTCCATCACTTGGCCCCTGTCAACCAATATCCTCCTGTTTTTATGAGCTCAAAGAGCCACTTTTCGAGGTCCCCTTTTCTCTGGACTTGGCATTGTATGGAACTCAGGTCATAGCCACTGGTACGTACATGATCCCTCAAATACAGGAGAAATGCTTTTGCAAGCACTTTTCATTATATACAAAATATATCTGCTGAAGATACCAAGAAAACACTGACACAATTTCAAATGCTAGCAGTATGAAACAAAAGATTTTCCCTTAATCCAATATCTGACCAACTTTGGCTCTTCATTCAAGTGTGAATATTTCATCAATGATGCAAGCCTTTCCTTCATCTTGTTTCTGAGCGTTCTCCAACAACAGACTTTGTTATAAACTGTGAATACTGCTCTGGGAGGAAAAGTAAAAAGGGTTTGTTTGTGAAGTAAGGATCAGGCACATTAGTGAAATGAGTTTCTCACAAGTTGCTAAACTGTGGTTTTGCCTGTGAAATCATATTGCCTATGAATATATGTTTACTCCAATGTTTAGGCTTCTTGACGGGGATGAGGGGATGACAATATGAAGGGGAAGGGAAAATCAAAACAGACGTAGGGTCTCTGTGTTAGGAATTGTGCTAGGTTCAAAAAGAGGGACCTGGTAACCGACTTCTAAATGCTGGCATTAGCCTTTTCCTAATGTTCGGTGTATCACCAGTACCAACTTCTTCTACCTTCTTAATGTTTCTTGAATCCATTTACTCCATTCAAACTGCCGCTGCCAGCGAAACATCTCCATCCTAAATTACTGGAACAATCTCATAAACAGTCTCTCTGAAGTCTTGTCCTCTTCTACCCTGTTTCCCACACAGCAATCAAAATACTTATTTTAACATATAGATCTGATCATATCACTATTCTGCCTAAAATCCTTTCAAGGCTACCTTTGAACTTCAGGATCAAGTCAGAACCCTTTAACTTTTTTATCCTTCCATCCTCTTCCTGCCATTCCCTTGTAAACACTCAATTCTTCAAGCCAGAAAGAACTGCTTAAGATTGCCCAAACAAGCTATTTTTCTAAACTTTCATTCCTTTGCCTCAGCTAACCCCTTTGCCAGGAAAGCTATCTCACTCCCTTCCTAGCTTAGCTGACCGTAGTTATTCTTTGTGGTTCCATCCAGTTTTCAATGGTTGCAATAGACCTGGACTCCTCTCCCCCAGCCCAGCTGGGTGAGGCAAATCTCAGTTTCCACAGCTATTAGTTCCTTCAGCACACTGAATTCTAATAGTCTTTTTAGTTGACCATCTATTCCACCAGCTGATGGTTTCTTGATGTAAGAAATTTTTCATATTGTCTTTGAATATGGAACTCTTAGTTCAATGCCTACCACATGGCAGCACTCCATAAAAATAATAAATTCAAAGCAAAGGAAGCTATGATAGAAGTATCATCACCCTTTCAGTTTAACTCAATTGTTAACATTGACCACTCCTTGGTTACTTTGTTTACTCCTATTTGCCTATTTGTCAGGAAGCCTGGCAATGCTACAAAGAATATTATCAAAACCTTTCCACTACCACACCTTCACCAGCCCAGAGGCCTTAGGTTCCTCATCCTGGGAGGATGGTGGTGAGAGACCACCTCTGCTTAAGCTGTACTTTCTCATCAATTTCTCTGATTGTGTTCTAAGGGGTGGAGTTGGGGAAAACCCACAAGAGGTTGAATGGTGGCTACTTTGCATCTTGCAAGTTAGTTTTAATGACATTTCAGTATTGGATTTCAAATGCTGTACCGGTTTCCTTAATATCACAACACCTAAATCACATATAAACCATTCTAAAGCCAAATATGTTTAGGCTTAAAACATGATTCACTTATATGGGAGTAGATATCATTGATGCCACATCATTCATAAATTCATAACTAAATATTCTAAAACTGAAATACAAATTAACTCTATGTATTTGTCACTCTTAATGATTAATCAATTATAATATTGCAGGGCTTACAAGACACATCTACACCCAAGTCTCATTTATTAAATTGAGACATACAACAGATCATGAAATTTACCCTTTAAAAATAAACAGAAAAGGACTATTTCATAGCCTCTTTGAAAACCAGTTTATACCTGTCATAATGAAAGCAGCAGAGGAACACGTGAAGAAGGGGAAAAATCTGTTTAAGATCCTAGGGCTAGAAAAATCACATTTCTAAATCTAAGAATAAATCTTCCATTTTGGTAGCTCCATAACTTAATACCATTAACTAATGAATTTAAGAATGTTCTTTTAAAGGTTAATTTATTTGTGCAATTTCTATAGGCATCATTTGGAATGAGTTTAATTCAGTGAGAAGAACCTATGTTTTTCCACTATTTTCCCTTTTTGCCTGAGCTCAATCATTTTATTCCTGAAAAATATGGAAATTCAAAAAGTGATTAAACAAGATGATGAGACCCACCTATACTCAGAAAATTCTACTATGTACAAAGAGCAGGTATTCAAACAATGTATGGATTTCAAACTCATCTCAAAATTCTCTATCTCTACAAAAGTATTGCTAATGCAATTTTTAAAAAAGGCAAATTCAAACAGATCTTTAAAAAAGCATTTCTTGGGGCGCCTGGGTGGCACAGCGGTTAAGCGTCTGCCTTCGGCTCAGGGCGTGATCCCAGCGTTCTGGGATCGAGTCCCACATCAGGCTCCTCTGCTGGGAGCCTGCTTCTTCCTCTCCCACTCCCCCTGCTTGTGTTCCCTCTCTCGCTGGCTGTCTCTACCTCTGTCGAATAAATAAATAAAATCTTTAAAAAAAAAAAAAGCATTTCTTGCTGCCAGTAGTTATGCAAACCAGTGTTTTTAACTGAGGAGGTGGAGAGAACAGGGTGGGGGGGGGAGGTCCTTACGGCTGATCATTTTATTATCATTCACACACACACACACACACACACACACATACATATATTCCTTTGTCCAGATATTATACAATAAAAATATTTAAAGTTAAAATTAAGTGAGCAAGGTCAACATGAATACTGAAAAATCATGTTCACAGACACATTCTTGATACAATGTAACGAAATGGCATTGACTGCTGTGGCCTTCCTTCGCAAAACCCATAGCCCCAGTCTCATCAACGGGAAAACAGTACACATATTTCAATAGAAGGGCATCCTACAGTATATATGACTGGTTCTCCTCAAAACTGTCAAGTTCATCAAAAAGAAGTCCGAGAAACTGCCACAGACAAGAGGAACCCAAGGAGACAGGACAAACTAAAGTGTATTATATTTCAAAAAAGTATGTGTTCAATTTCAAAATATTTCTCTTGATTTTAACACTGTTTCTGTGCCAGAATTAGAAAACTTGAGTTACGAAGTTAATTTATTTGTGTGCTCCAGCCCATTTCTATATTCCTTAAATAAAATACACTATCCTTTTCATAAATTATGCAATTCATAAGGGCACCAACTCTAGAATGAGACTGCTGGTATTCAATATGGGCTTTGACAACTTTCAAGTGATCTTGAGCAAATTATGTAAGTTTCACAGTTCTCCATTTTTTCTTCTAAAACTACGATAACAGTATTAGCTGCCTCACTGCTTTTCTGAGGGGACTAAATCAGACAAGACACATAAACCACAGATATGTGTTCACAACAGCTGTTAGAATTATTTTTATGGTGTGCACTAACTTCACCCATGACATAGTAACTGCTATTACCCTCTCATCACACATAACCATTAAATCTGATTATCTACTATATGTAAAAATACTGATGCAGCTCTTGGACAGTAACCTTTGCATGTCTACAATCCTTGAAAGAAAAGCCTATTAGGTAACATTCACCCCAGCTGTCTTGTTGAGAGAATCTTTCCAAACCATAAAGTAGAGAAATAGAGCCCAAGAAGAGAATGATAGTCTCTCCAGGTAGAAAAGACCGATTACAATTTAGAGTTGTTAAGGTGGCGTGGATTTGTGCAGCCGGAAGTCCCTGACAGTGAGGAATTGCTGAGAAGTCCTAAAAATCTGCTAAGAATTCCTTCATCCCTTGGTCAACTTCTCAACTGGGCTCCTGCAGGAAGACTCAGTGGGGCCTAGCAGAGAATTACTGCTGGAAAGCTGGGAAGCTTAGCAAAGATTCAGAGGCCACACTGCGCTGAGGACAAGGAGGTGAGATCTGAGTCCAGCTAGAATGAAGAGATCTTGGTGAATGCCCATGGCTTTTGGTTGAGAGCTCTAAAAGGCCGTGCCTACGGCCTGGGAATAAAGACAAAACGGAATTGAACCTGCCCTGACAAAGTTTAAACAGCCTCCACATGATCAGGTTGATCTCCCAATAATACAAATCCTTGCGAGAATAAATTTTAATATTCTTTGGAGGAAGCTAAAATAAGCTAGAGCCTTTAAAAAGTTTTACAACTCAAGTATGGCATATAATAAAATCTTACTAGATGAGTAAAGAAGCAGAAAACAGAAAAAAAAAAAACCCTTAAGGAGACAAAACCATCCACATATAAGATTGTTGTCAGACATAATCCATATATTGGAATTAACATGTAAGGATTTCAAAATAACTATGACTAATATGTTAAAAAATATAAAGGGAGAGATGGAAACACTGATGAAAAATGGACATTTTCAATATAGCATGGGAATCTATAACAAAGAATATTTTACAACTGTAGAATATAATGCTTGAAATTAACAATTAACTGGATTGGTTTAACATGAGATGGGCAGAGCAGAAAACAGTATTAGTGATCCTGCTGACAGATTAAAATATATACATGCATATATGTGTGTGTGTGTGTGTGTGTGTGTGTGTGTGTGTGTATCCAAACTGAAGCACAGAGAGAGAAAAACGGTGAGTTATTATTATAACCATCTTAATACTTACAACCATATTACTATTCCATTTCCCTACTGCTACACCCCACCACCACAATCGAAACACCTGTTTGGGACATGTAGAAAATCACATATGGGTTCTCTCAGTAGCCATGTCACCTGGGGAATGTTTACTGCATGCAACTAACAAGTACAAAAAATGTCAACCGCATTTCTAGAAAAACAACCCAATGTCACGTAAATATGCAAAGAACTAGGCTGAAGGTAATATCGCTACAGCTGGGCATAAATGGATGAGAAAATTCAGAGTGTGGTAAGATCACGTAATGCTGGAAAGACTCCTGAAGGAGGTGGAACCAAAGGATGAGAAAAAGAGGCGGCAAAAACCACAAAGTCCAGAATGGACAAGAAATATTGAGGAAACAAGAAATCATGGCTGATTCTTATTGTGGCATAGCAATGTGATAGGCTAGACCTCACAACGACATTGCAGGGAAAGTGAATACCCAAATTCCCCCACACACAAAAAGTAGAAAGATAACTACTAAAAGTAAATTTATCAACAGTTCATTTACTATCTATAACTCTAGCAATCTCCAGGCTTCACGTTTACCTTAATGGCAACTTATCAGCCATATTGAGCATCAACTATAAACATGGTACACCAATTTTTTCATAATTACACATAAAAATCAAAGGAATACACTTCTTGAATTTAAAGAAAAACAGGAGGCTATTTAGTGAGGCGAGATGAGTTAGACTACATTCTCTCTTGAATCTAAATGACCGTCGTCCTAATTCCTTGTTTCCTATTATCCTATTCACTTCACAACAATGTCAAATTTCTGAGAACAATCTTAAAAATTACCAACTCTATCCTGTCATAAAATAATAAAAACATGACTTCTAGCTCAAAAATGCAGGATTCACTCTTTTTCTTGGTTACAAATGTATTTAAAAAATAGAAGCCAGTCAGAAAGGAAATAAAGAATACAGTGGGTCTGATTTCTTAAAATATTAGGAGGGAAAATACCAAAATGTTAACAAGAGATATTTTTTTAAAAATATTTTATTTATTTATTTGAGAAAGAGAGCTAAAGAGCTCATGCAGGGGGAGCAGCAGAGGGAGAAGGAGAAGCAGGCTCACCCTGGAGCAGGGAGCCCAATGTGGGACTCAATCCCAGGACCCTGAGATCATGACTTGAACTGAAGGCAGACGCTTAATCGACTGAGCCACTGAACCCAACAAGAATTATTTTTGGATGATGGATTTATTGCTATTCTTATTTCTTCTGTGTGTTTTATTTCCAAAATTCCCAAAATGAACACAACTTATTCTTCTAATAAGAAAAATAAGTTGTTTTAAAATTTAGTTTCAAGACTGTTTAAATCCTGGAAACTAAATTTCATTTGTTATCGCATAAAATCAATAATATAGAACAGTGTCCAAATTTCCAGGAAACATTTATCTCCATAAAAAATCTTCAAAATCGGCACAAAGAAAATATTTTTTGTTTGACTATTTTAGTCTTCAATAAAAGGTCCAAGAAAGAATTATATTAATTCACAAGGCCTTAGCTTTCTGCTGACTTAGAGGGTAAGAAAAATATCGTGGAAGTCAAGCTCAAGGAAACAACAAAAAATTTGTACTTAATTTTATTCAGTACATTAACAATTGCTCCTTGAGATCCTGAAGAGTTTCTCAACAGATTTTTTGAATATTAGGAAGAACATTAGATGAAACATACATGCATAGTAGCTCTTTTAAATTTTCTTTACCCTCAAACTGAATTATTTAGGATGAGAATCCACATGGGTTTTATCCAGAAACACCCAATTTAGCTATTTCTTTATCCCCTGTCATTTCAAGATTAAGATGAAACATACTATGTTTAGATGAAAGATGCACAGAAGTTCTAATTAATATTATCTCTTAAACACATTAGGTATTCTAAATTTGCTCCAGAGCAATTAAGTCTTGTCAGTGGAATCATGGACTTTAGTGTGTTTTTAAGCAGTTTGTTTGTTTTCTGGTTGATAGGTAGATTTCCCTATGATGGTTGTATCCATCTATCATCTTCAATAGAGTAGTAGAGTTTTGATGCAGAAATTCTCATGGGACTTCTAAGCCATTGACAAAATTTGGGAAATCAGGGTAAGTAGGAGATGTCACTATTTTCATAGATGATTGGGAATGACAGGAACACCTCCATAATTTATAGTAGCTCTTCTTCCCCCCCCCTTCCCATCACTTACTACCATTTGGACAACAAGTCTGCAATTCCAAAGAAATTACATCTCACAAGTATGTATAAGTGGTCAATTTTCTATAACGCCTATGTCTTCCAAATTCCTTACTCACTAAATGTTCCCTTCCATTTTCTCAAGGACAACTTAGGGCAAAACTACTCCCAGTGTACATGAACTTGAAGAACTTTTTTTAAAAGGTTTATTTTAAAATGTTTATTTTTATCATTTTACTACACAGCTCTCAGTATTTGAATTAAAGAGGCATAAACAGATTTATAGTACGCTGTTAGAATCGAATTTATGTGGATTTTGTGGAATATGCTCTCAAAGAATAGCAGGAAAAGCTATGACATCATTGTTGTCCAAATCTTTATAGACAACCTGAAAGGAAATCTTTTAGAGATATTCATCCTCTGCACACATCATTCCTAAAGAACACAATGTCCTCTGTTAAAAGGAAAACTATAAAGTTAAAATATATGTATATACATATTTAGGCTTTAGATGTCTCAGGAGATTACACAGTCCTTTTGGAAAGGTAAACATTACATTGTCTCAGCAAATTCCATACCTAAAGCCTAATTCAATTTCCATGAGTTAAAAACTGTCTTGAAATTGAGGTTGCTCATAATTTGTTATTAATATCCTTCTGCCATTATCCTTGTTTTGGTGAACTCATGCAAAAACTATCAAAATGTCAGAAAATGTCAAAAACTTCCTAACAAATAAAAGTGCACAATCTATATCCATACATACATAGATATCTATATATCTTTATAGAAAGCATGTACAATATACAAAAATATAGCATACATAATATATAAAAATGCTAAATTAGACTTAGGAATCTTTTAACACTTTTGTTACACTTACAAGCTAATAACAAATCAAAAAATTTATATACCTTTTTCTCATGCAGAAGGGGGAAAAAAATCTAATAGTAAAACACTGCCCCCTAGTGGAGATGAAAATGAATGTTTGGCGTGTGTAAATTTCCAAAACTTCAGGAAAAAGCAGTCACTTATTGACAGAGTTTGAGAAAAACAAAACAGTCCTCTCCAAATGAAAAGCATTTGCCTCTTGCTCATTTGAGTTAAACAACTATCTCCCAAAAACCTCAGTAATACAATACTATGAAAATGCTGAGTTTATTTATTAACATACTCCTGGATTTATTTATTAACATACTCCTCATAGTTTTGGTCTTCTTTACTCTCTATGCCTTGCTATACTGTAGGTGCTCAATAAGTATCTGTAGAAAGAGCTAAGAAAAAGTAACTGGTCAGGGGTGCTTGGGTGGCACAGTCGATTAAGCGTCCAACTCTTGGTTTTGGCTCAGGTCAAGATCTCAGGATCCTGGGATGAGCCCCATGTGGGGCTCCCTGCTCAGCGGGGAGGCTGCTTCTCCCTCTGCTCCTCCCCCACTACTCATGCAGGCTCGCTCCCTCTCAAATAAATAAAATCTTTTAAAAAAATAAAGTAAAAGTAATTGGTCAAAACTCTGGGGCACAGCACTGTTACTTTGCTCAATAGAAATAGAGAATAAAGATAGGAAAGACCTGAACCATGCAATGTTCAGTGCCAGAGTACAGGGGGGTAAAACATGGGCAGCCAAAAAGCAGATGTCTACCATGAGAAACAAGCAGTTCATTATTGTGTCAATTAGGGTCTGGGATTTGTCACACTGTCATACTTTATTTTCTTATAACATCATTCATACTATCAACTCTACAACTTAATAAAGTTGAAAAAGTGGTCTCATATACAATGTCCCTTTTAATTAGCAAAATGTTTTGATCCTACACAACTCTCCCAGCAGTTACCAAGTCCTGCTAGCTTTCTATTGTGACATCCCTCGCCAGTCACACTCCAACTGCTCCAAGTCCACATCCAAATCATTCTGTAGCTCAATTCCTCTAGTATGTCCTAACTGACTACTTTTCTTGGCCTTTGGTTACTGCTCTCATCTCACTAGGACACCATTTTCACTAGATCAAACTCACATTACTTTTAGCACATTCTTCACTTAGCATTTAAGACTGTCCACAATGAACCTAATTAACCCTAACCATAGTTCTTACTTCTTTACAGAATTCACTTCTGTAGCCATACTGCTATAATCAGTTATTCCTTCCTTAGTAAAATGGTTTCCTAATAATTGTCTTTCTACTTCACATCAATTTTTAAAAACCTGGCTGTGATGACTATTATCTGTTTTAGTGAACATCAATAATTTACGTGATCATAATTTGTCTCACAATTCCTTAATAATATTTTTATTAAGTTTACATATGTATAGATCTTATTCTATTAAATTGCAGATAGTAAAAGGCAACTCTTCCAAATTAAATTATAACCTCAAATAAAGTACTATATTCACAGCAGGTACTCAATAAATACATACAAACTGGGTCAATGTGCTAATGAATTCTATAAAGATCTGGCTTTATATATGACTATTAAAACACTTTTGAAATAGATAAAGGATGCATCCTTATGGAAATAACCTCCCCAAAATAAGAAAAAAAACTCGTTTCTGTATTTGGAAACTGGAAAGATGTCAAAAGCTAGAATTTTGTGCTACATGACTCCCCCGCCTATGATAGAATACCTGGTCTGGGAGTTAGGTTTAAGGGACATTGACAAATTTACACTAATATACCCAAGTCAAGAGGATAAAATCAGATGATGAGACAAACATTCTGAGATAGGATGGCTGCATAAGCAGAAAAGCAACACATATAGGTGTTGGTAGAGAATGGGTACTGTTTCCATAATGCATGAGAAATGATAGAAGGGATAGAAAGATTATTGGGAAGAGTTTGTTCTTGAGTGGATGGTCTTAGGCAGAAAAACTATTAGTAAAAAAAAAATTGGATAATTCTTTTAGAGCAGAAAGACTAGGTTTTTCCCATAAAATTTATATTGAAAAATTTAATTACAAACTTAAGGAGGAATTTAAATGGGTCAGTGCAAACGTGTGTGTGTATATATATATGTATGTATATATATATATGTAATACATATATATATACATATATATGTAATACATATATATATATACATACATATATATATATATGTATGTATATATATATATATTGGCAGCAGTGTAGGGGGGAGGGAGAAAGAGAGAGAGAGACAGAGAAAGAGAGATAATTATTGTTGGAATAGTTTCAGGCAATTAAAAAGAAAAACACACCTAGTTAATGACCATTAGATTCTTGAATACTGGTTAAATGGGTGATTAGTATCCCAAATCTTAATATCCAAGTTCCACAAAGTGTTTACCATTGCATTAAAAACTCTATCTCCTTCCAAGACAGAAGCTTTAAATCACAACTTATAGAGAGAGTTCTATCCTGACTAGACTGGTGCTAATTTTTATCAGTACTGACTACCAAAAAACTAGCCTGGCAAAGCTCCCTCCAGCATCAGAGTGGAGTTCTTTCTCATGGAGAAGGTCACAGATAGTAGAAATTTGCCTATAAAGCTTCTTCCCAGTGAGGAGAAAGAAAAAATCAGATATGCAAAATAATATTCTAGGTGGAAAGAACTTTCTGGAATCACCAGAATTAAATCTTTCTGAAATGACACTACTAAGTGAAGACAACAGTAAGATTCAAGAAGTTGCTTCAGTCATAGGAATGAGAACAAAGTAGGAATAATTTTATGTCATAAGAGATTTCATATAGGTATTACATAAATGTATTTTGAATTAGAAATCTCATTGGAGGTGGTAGACAACCTACTTTTTCTATATAAAGCTGAATTCAATTAGTGGAAGTCAAACTTGAAAATGTTTAGAACTCAGAAGAATAAAGGACTGAAAATAGTTCATGAAAAGTCAAGGCATTAATTTAATTACATAAAAGAAATCTAGGGAGAAAATAGAGTGGATACTGCAGAAGTCATAATGATGCAGAAAAAAAAATTCCCTTAATTGAATTTAATGTCAGAAAATACGGACAGAGGTATCATTTAGGGCCTGGCAAAATTAGTGACAATCCCCAAAGAAGCCATATTCACATATTACCTTCAAATTTAAATATAAGAATTAAAAGGCCTTGCACAGACAAGACAGATTATTTTCAATAGGCAATGATGGCCTTTTGTGAAATGCTAAGTACCACAAGAAAATGGCATTTAAGGAAAAGATTGTTACCTTAGAATCCTGAGTGTTAGAATAAAAAAGAAGACATTTGTGATATGCAAGGGTTCTAAAAACTACCAGTCAGTGGAAATTTTCTCTAAACAAACAAACAAAAAAAGTATTTAACGACTTATCCAATGATGAAATGAGGAAAAAAGAATAGGGACTCTTTTCAACAACTATTTAAGGAATTTACCTGATACCAGACAGTAAGCTACATATTAAGATGTGAACAGACACCTATTTCTCTATCTTTATGGAATATGTCATTATTTAAGTCAGACAAACACATAAACATATTCATAATAACAAGTTATGAGGGAAACAAAAGACCAATTTATCACGAAAATAAAACCAGCATTAAAACTTTCAAGTACAAAATATTCTTAAAACTATAAAACTGTAAAAAAAATCCAAATAAAGATGGAAGCACAAAAATGAACAAGCAAATCTAGATTCTCAAATATGTAGATTTGAAATATAAGAAACAAATTTTACAAATGAAAAATATTACTGAATTTAAGCAAACAAAAAATCTCAAACATCTGTCAGAAAACAGATTAGACATAACTGAAAAGACTATTACTGAAACTGAAGGCAGAGTTGAAGAAATGACTCAGAATTCATATCAGAGATAACAAAAAATAGGAAATGTAAAAGGAGGTTATGGAATTTGGCAGATATGGATAAGAATGCCCAACATATATTTAATCAGAACTCCTAAAAGGGAGAATAGAGACAATGGGGGAAAATAAAAATCAGAATTATTGCTAAAAAAAAAATTTCCACAAGTTATGGAATACATAAACTCATTCATAAAGGAAACCCAGTAAATTCCGAGGTTGATAAAAAAGGAAATTCAACAAGTAGACAAATAAGTGAACTGTGAAACCTAAATATAAAGAGGCAATCTTAAAACAGCTAGACAGAACAGACCAATAGAGGACTAACAATTAGACTTACCACAGTCTTCCTCACAGAAACAGTGGAAGCAAGAACACAATGAAGTATCTGCAAAGTGCTAAAGACTAAAAGCAAACATTGACTCCCTCCAACAAACAAACAGTGTTTACTTAGAATACTTTCTACTTCCCACCACAAACACTATGTATCAAGAATGAAGATAAAATATGCATGCACTCCCTCAGTTAAACAAAATGTAAATTTATTCCTAAAAATACTCTGACACTAAAGGATGTACTTCAAGTGGAAGAAAAATAATTTCAAAAGGAAGGTCTAATAGGGCAGGTAGCTTTGGAAAATGAAAGAACTTTAAAATAAATATATCTGAAAGCAGTGTCTCCAGAAAAATCAATAAAAGTAACATTTAAATAGACAGTATAAATAAAAATACTGGCTAAGAACAGTAGCATCAAAAGTGGAAGGTGAGTGTTCAAAATGTTCTAAGATCGATGAAGTTGTTGGGAGAGTGATTAAAATACTAACTTTAGATCTTTACTTACATATGCAAAGTAAATTTCAGAAGGCCTACAAATATCTAACAATAGGATGTGAAGCTTATTTATCAGTTGAGAGAAAATAGAGTAAGAAACAGTTGGGGCTTCCAGGCAGCTAAAACCAAAGGCAGCTCTCACAATATTTTCTAAAAAAATTAAAAATAAAAAAGAGAGAGACTGAAAAGAAAAACAAAACAGTGAGATCAAATAAAACTACACTTGCACAGAAACACACGCGTACACATACACAAGGGCCACCACCTCAGTGTAATTTGAAGACAGAACTTTCAAACTTCAAAATAACTTTAAGTTAAAAGATAAATAGAAAAAAAATCACCAAATTTAAATGAGCAATTTCTCATATCTTGTGCCTTGTCGCAAGCCTTACGGTGATGAAAGGCAGTCTGGAAATACTTAGAAAGTAGGAAGAGGGGAGCTACTGATGAGTGTAAAGCTGATCTAAAACTATCACTAAAAATAGCAAGCCTGCCTGAAGTTGTGAAAATAGCAAGAAAGAGTGCACATCTGACCAGCATGACCAATTTTAAGGGACTTAAAATTATGCTTGATTTCAAATGGCAGTCTTCTCCTAGTGGTGAAAAACACATAAAGGAAGAGAGAAGCCATCTATCTCAACTGAGTGATGAAGGGGAAAGAAGCAACAGGGCTCTGAAATACCAAAGAGAATGAAAAAGGACAGAAAATTCCTCCTTCCACCATTAAATAACAGAAATTAACGAAAAGAAAGTGGGTTTTGCTATATTGACAGGCGAGGGGGCATGGAATTAGGTCTCCTATAACCTAGCTGAATCCACAACAGACAAACAGGAGAGGACCTACTACATCTATACAGAATTATTACACAAAAGAAGAACTTAACCACCTCAATTAATGACCCACCTTGCAACCAAGAAATTTTAAGACTGTAACACTCCAAATTGAATACAATTTTTGCACAGTTGTGACATTCAGAACCATACTAACTTCACATACTCAAAAAAATAAGTGGACTCAACCAAGTCAGAGGGGAGATGTCCAAAGTGGATTATGAACCAGTTCAAATGAACTCCAACATGTTATAATAACCAACCTGAAGAGGATGGTCAATAAAATAATTAGCCTAAGTAATTTTGGAAAATAGTATTTTGTTCCATACTTTAAGACAAAGAACTGTCTAGGACTACTGTACTCTAATTAGTAAATTTGTATTCCCAGAGGTATGGGTTAGCATTTCTGCAATTACAATTATGTGTATTCCAGGTATGAACAAAGAAGGAAACATACTGCTGAGAGTGAAAGGTTCTTCACTGGTAGAAAAAAGGATCACATATAAGAAAAGGAAGAGGCTGGAAAGATCCATAGTGTTGGGTTGAAAACAGAGATCTCAGTATGAACTCAGTTGATTTGAGATAAATTACATAATATACACAAACACCCACATATATAGATCTAGAAATAGGTGTATGAAAACATGTATATTTCCCAGCAATGTCCACTGAGAGGGATTGCAAATAATGACATATCAGGTGCAATGAACACCCACGGTGCCCAGATCTTGGTTTCTAAATACCATTATGTGACCCTCCCCCCTCCCCCCGATATGATGCACTGAGAAGAATAAATTACTTCCATGGTATCCTTGCCAAAAATCCATAGCTTGAACTTAATCATGAGAGGGAATCAGACAAACTTAAAGTGAGAGACATTGTATAACACAACAGGCCAGTATTCATCAAAAAGGAAAGATCATGAAAGACAAAGACTGATGATGTATCCCAGATTAAATGAGACCAGTAAGAGATGACAACAATATGCAACATGTGTTCCAAGAATGGATCCTGGACCAGAAAAAAAGTTAATAGTGGAAAAATTTAGTAAGATTTGTAGGTTATAGTGTTATATCAAATCAATCCTTGATTTTGATACTACAGTGATATAAAATGATAATATTGGGGATTCTGGGTCAATGGTGTACAGGAATGCTTTGTACTCTTTTTGAAATTTTTTCTATGTCTGAAATTATTTCAGGATGAAAGTTAAAGTAAATAATTGAGAGAAAAATGAAAAGCAACCAAACAAAAATCTCAGTAAGAAAAAACAGGAGAAAAGCAGAACACAGAAGAGTCAAAAAATAAGGTGGGAGAAACTGTTCCAAATGTTTTTCTAATTTCAACAAATGTAAATGACTAAACTCATGGATGGAAACACAGAGATTCTCAGGTTGGATTACAAATTAAACACAGCTAGATAGTCACATCTAAAACATAAGGACATAAAAAGCTAAAAATCAAGTGACTGAAAAAGGTGTACCAGATAGGCACTAACCAAAAGTAAGTTTTGTTCACTATGTTCAGTAATATTCACTAGAAAAATATAGACTTTAAGATAAAAAGCAATTATTATAGATAGTCACTATAAAAGTTGTAAAAAGTTTAATTCACCAGAGGCAGGTTTTGGATACTGGGAGTTAGGAAGTCCATTTTGGATAAATCTGAGATGCTAGGGAGACATCTAAGAGAAAATATCAAATAGGCAGTTGTATATGTGTTTGGGGCATGGAAATGAGTCATCTGCACATGAAGGGTATTCAAAACCACAGAGTAAATGAGAATTCTTATGAATCACACAGGACAGTGTCCTAGGAATCTTCAGCAGTTAGGGATATAACAGAAGTAAAGAGGCAGGCCAGGAGTCTGAGAAGGAGCAGAAACACTTTATAGAAAGAAATCAGAGGAGTGTAATATTATGGAACCTGACATAAAAAGGCCATGAAGAAGAAAAGGTACCTAGTTATCCATTAGTATTTACAGATTGTTACCGGAAAAAATGAATCAGTTATACAGAAATAAGGATAATTGCTTTTAATTGGTTATGAAGCAAAGCAATGCTTCAATAATAATAATTATTCTGCAAAGATAAGGTTTAAAAAATAGTTAACGTGAATCGTAAAACACTGGAATGTGAAAAAATAAACAGGGTTGAAAATCATACTGAATTTTTCATTTTACACAAGGTCAAGGCAATATATATTAAATTACAATTGATTTTAAGTTAATAAAAAGGTAAATATGAATATAAAAGTCAAAAACCATCAGCAGGGGCGCCTGGGTGGTTTAGTCAGTTAGACGTCGGCCTTCGGCTCAGGTCACCATCTCAAGGTCCTGGGATCAAGCCCCTCATCTGGCTCCCTGCTTAGCGGGGGGTCTGCTTCTCCCTCTCCCTCTGCCCCTCCCCACTTGTGTTCGCTCTCTCTCTCTCTCTCTCTCTCTCTCTCGCATGCTCACTCTCTTTCTCTGTGAAATAAATAAAAACCTTAAAACAAAACAAAACATCAGCAGTAGTATGAAACAGGATATTTTCAGAATCACTAGGGAAAAATAAAGAAAATAGAAAAACCCTGTGAAGTAAATTCCATTATTTAGAAAACTGACACCAACAAAGGCTGAATAACATGTCTACCATCACACAGATGATAACTGAGAAACCCAGACTTGAAACCAAAATCAGAATCTATAGAGTCTAAGCATTTAACGTTAGGGACATTATTATCCAAGAAAACTTGCTTCTAAACGACTATTTCAAGTTCACATCCATTATTTTTAGAGGGTCTAATTTAATAACAAATTAAAAAATATAATCCCTCTTGAGATTTTTAAATGACTCAACAGCAATAAGTTGGGTGTGTGGGCTAACACACATTCACACCTCCATGGTATGCGTATCCTGCTTCCACAACTGCAAAAAAGAAAAAAAAATCATTAGGGTAATTCATGTTTTATGATGTGACTACAAACTGATGAGAGAATCACATCTCTTTGCTTAATAATAATAAAAATCCTAACTTGCAAATTGGGACAATGACTTTGGAATTTGTAACATCCAGACAAAAGGTAGAAGCAAGCACTTTTCAATGAGTATTGATGGAGGAATAAAAAAGGAGTTCTGTAAAACAGATGTAGGGGACATAAAGCAAATATTTACTGAGTCAAAATGTTATTTTCTCTTATAGTTTATAGCATCACACATATATATTGCAAAGATAGGCAGGAAGCCTTGTCAATTTCAGGAACTGTCATACCATAAAATGATAAGACATAGGGAACAGCAAATACCGAGTCAAGTTGCTAAAGCAAAGGCAAAAATAAAAAATTAAAACAAAACATACATTGATTTGACTGTCATGGTTGGTTGGGTTTGGCATGATCCCTGGCAGGATCTGTTTTATATTGAGCCATAATGAATGTTTGCTTTCTCTGCCGACATGTTTTCAGTGAGGTGTAGAACATAGGAAAGGCTAAACAACACTTTAATTATTGTTCCAGCATTTTAATAAACTGAAAAAGATCTAGGGAGAACACAAATAAGCAGCACATTAGAAATCTCCTGTGACACCCTGGAAACCTTACAAAGGAAACACTAACATGTTTTCCATTCACTCAGCCTAAAGCATAATTCTCCAGTTTCCTGGATATACTAATTTCATAAAGAATAATTTAAGTGTTGTATAGAACACACACAATCAAAAGGAAAAGAAGAGCTACAAAACCTTTCTTCCTTTTAATTGTTTATTCATTCTGATTGGGATTGGAAGGCTTTTAAAAGACAAATAAATGCTTGTGGCTATAAATAATTAAAATACCAGCAAAGAGGAGTAATAATTACAAGAAAGAAAATGTCTGTCTGGATTACACACACGTCCAGTGAAAGGGGTGAGAGACACAACTGAATAGTGAGCACTAAATCATGAAAGCAAAAATGATTGATAATCTTTATAGGAATATACTGAAAGGCATTTAAAAGTAAATGTCAAATTCGATGATAGGAAGTTATTATGTACGTTATTCTTATAAAAATATAATCTTCTCATAGACTGAAATATTTTGACTTAAAAAATGAAAGAAAAACTTGCCTGTTCAGATTTGTTTTGTTTTAGATTTGAGCACTTTACTTGGAAGTCAGCTCTCAGCATCACGGGACAAAAACAAAAACATATATTCACACAGCTTCCTTATGAGAATTGTCACTTACAATGACGCTCTTCTACACATTCTAGCACTCATTTTTTAAAATAAGTCTTGTGAAGTTTAGGAAGAAAAGGGTAGGGGAAGTTTGTCTAATTATTAGAGAAGAAGCCTTTGGGTTTATTTTTCATATTCTTGATGATAAATACTTCTATAACAGCCCAATTTATAATCATCATTTTCATTCTGAGGTAACAATTTCTTGTACATCTCTTTAGAGCATGTTAACTTTCTGCCTTCAACTATGTGGTGAATTGAAGGAAAAAAGTAAATGTTTTAAGATGGAAACAAAATAGATTTAATTGAACACTAAAACATTCCTTGTTTTCAACCAGGAATATTTTAGCCGTAAGATTTTAAGAGAACACAACAGAGTGCAAAGAGTTTTTACTAACTCATAACATTAGTTCAGTTACTTACAATAATAGGCTTATGAATCTAAAACAAAGTTGTAAGAAGTATGTAAATATAACTGATATATGCTATATTTTAATATGCTTGACATTTAAACACCCCAAGAAATGACAGTAGGGTTCTAAATACTTATTCTCCCCTTCAAGACGAAAGAAATAATTGTCATGTCCTGCAGTCTGATACACTAATCCCCAGAGAGTATAAAACAGCACAAGATCAAATTAAGTTACAGAAGAAGGATTGCAAATATAGATAAGCCACAAGAGACTCAAATTTTAGGTAAGTCCAAAGGCAAACTATGTTAAATTCATGAAGACCTATCTTGTTTGTCAAGAAACATGATTCATGGGGCGCCTGGGTGGCACAGCGGTTAAGCGTTTGCCTTCGGCTCAGGAGTGATCCCGGCGTTATGGGATCGAGCCCCACATCAGGCTCCTCTGCTATGAGCCTGCTTCTTCCTCTCCCACTCCCCCTGCTTGTGTTCCCTCTCTCGCTAGCTGTCTGTCAAATAAATAAATAAAATCTTAAAAAATATATATTAAAAAAAAAAAAAAGAAACATGATTCAAAAGCCCCAGTAACTCTGAGCTCTGTCCAACAATATCCACTTGCCTATCAAACACAAGAAGCCAAAGATATTTTTCAATAATAATATTTTTATAGCTCACAGAAGAAGCCACCCAGCTCACCAGGCCACCCAATAAATATCATGCGATGGTGATAATGAACTCTAAAATATGTACTGTATGCCAAGATGTATGGGGCTTGAGAGGTATGGGAAGAAGTCACTACGCCATATTAAACTATACAGAAAACCATGGATTCGAGATTTAAAAGGGATACTGAATTTGTGGGGTTTTAACTGCTTTACATGTAACTCTCATCATTTTATAAAATAGCTTGACAAATGAGGAACAAATATGTAAAGGTTTTTTCTAGCACCCAAAAATTGACAAAATATATTAATATAAGCAAAATAAAAAATTTAAATTGAATTTGACTTAACATTCATCTTGATGTTAAACTGTTCATTACCTCTTCTCAAGTGCTACTCAAAAACTGAGTACATCATATGGCAAAAAAAAATATCATCTCTTATTTCACTGAGGGGTAGGCAGAGAAAGCAACAAAAGAGTGGTTCCTTTTTTTGAAACCATAACTAAAACCTGATCTTTTAAAACTCTGAATAAACACAAAACAGTTTTTGTTACATTAAATATAGTAACTATTCAATTTCTTGCTTCCAGTTGTAAAACAGACAAGCATATCTTCCTCTATTTACTCTGGAGTCATCTATATAATATATAATTCATCTAAAAATAGCTCATTTCTTTCATGCAACCCAATAGAATCATTTCTAAGTTCATTAAGAATAAACTAAATGAATCAACTAGAGAGTAATCACCACAAATTTGAAGATAATATGAGAAAGATAACAGCCAAGACAGGATGACCTTTTAATGATGGGATTATAAGTAATGAGAGTCATTTATTATTCATTACAAGTAATTACTTATAATTACACTTACTCATTATAAGTAATAAGAATTATAATGGTGGACCCTTTGGGGACCCTCCCCCAAAGAAAGTGTTATAAATTCTAAGTGTACCTTTAAGGAAGAAATCAATAACTTTTTAATTTTATGAAGGAGGCTGTCTAAATGGATTATAATTTAAGAATATATCAAAAGAACAAAACGATTTTTGTAAGGGTTTCTTATTATAATAAATCATTGAGAAGCTTGATCACGGTGGTAGCCTGAGGACAAGTCTTCCTCATTTTAAATCCCTAAACAATGTGTGCTGGTGGTGATGGCGGTATTTAATGCACTTGGAAGCTCACACATGCGCACACAAATATACATATGGAACACTGGGAGATAATGGGTAATGCTATGATGTGACTAGAAATGTTGGAGAATTTCTGAAAAAGAAAAAGAGATAGGATTAGACTGGAAACAAAAACCACAGACCAAAACATGTACAAGGTAGGGCTCTGCAGAAGACAATTCTGGGTTGATTCCAAGTGAGAGTGAACAAATTCAAGGAGCAGAAAAAGATCCTGGCCCAATGTTAAAGGTAAGTACTCACGCACTATATTCTAAGGAGTTAGCGGGGTGGCAGATTCTTCACTCCCCATCTGCATTAAAGAACTGGCAATAAAGATGTTTACCCACAGCCTAAAGAAGATCATGTGAACACTTAATCTAGCAAAATGACAATGTCTTAAATTGTCAGAGAATTTCAGAAGGAAAAAGGTTCCTCTACAAGGGAAACAAGCTATTAGAAATAATTGACATTTATACAGTCATAATAATGTGAACACACTGTGTTAACTCAAAGTTATGATAATATGCATACAATTCTCTCACTACAACACATTATGAAAAAGAAGAGCTTATACTAAGATTTCTAGTTTACTTTCAACATATAAAAATCTGTGATTTAACACACTATGAAATTAAGGGAAAACACAATAGGAACTTTTTTTAAGATTTATTTATTTATTTTAGAGAGTGTGTGCACATGTGTGTGAACGAGCAGGGAGAGGGGCAGAGAGAGAAGGAGAGGGAAAAGGAGAGAATCTCAAGATTCCCACCAAGCTTGGAGCCTTATTGGGGCTCGATCCCATGACCCTGAGATCACGACCTGAGCCAAAATCAAGAGTTGGACGCTCAACGGACTGAGCCACCCAGGTACCCCTACGATGTGAATTTCTAATTACATTTAGTATTTGTACTATTCAACATCAATCCCTAACAAAAAGAAGTAAAGAAAAAGTGGGGAGAAGAATCTCTTTCATTATTTTAAGAATTACCTTTAAGAAAGCACAAGGATAACTGACATCACTCCTAACATATCTCAGTGTACTGGATTTCTTAATGTAACAATAACAATAAATATAAAGGTTAAATATTGGAAAATAAGATATAATGTATCCTCCTTTTTAAACATAAAAAGTAATCATTTGAAAATATAAAAGAACGGAACTGTGAACAGAGATCAGTAATTGCTTAGGTATAAAATCCACACAATGATGTGCACTTTCCTATATAACAATAACCAATTATAAAATCTAATATTTTCAAGGACCCCATTCACAAAACTTGGTAGCTCTCAAAACAGTGGCAATAACCAATTACAAAATATAATAAAAAAGATAATTTTCACATTAGCAAAAACAAAGCAAAACAAATAAAAACTCATAAAATAGTTATAATTAAGTATTGAAAAGTGTCAGGTAAAGCATTGACGTCTCCAAATTAAAACAGAATTTTCAATAGTAAATATTAGTAACTGCAACTCAGAACAAATAATTTGACTCTACATTCGTAGGATGTTCCAAAAGAGTAAATCTCTCTCTCTCTCTCTCTCTCTCTCTCTCTCTCACACACACACACACACACACACGAAACTAATGTTAAATTTTACTCATGCAGTTTTATAGTTACTGGATTCATTTTTTAGACTGAAAAAATACGTTAATTTTTGTCAAGATTTCAGTTACAGGAGTAATAAATTTATGCAATTTTTGATGTTGCCATAACCCATGACAACAGCTTCAAAGGAAATCATTTTTTCTGCTCTCAGGTGTTACATGGAAAAAGAACAGAGACATATCCTTACAAGTTTGCTAAAATTCATCTCAACCTCCCCCAAACAATACTAGTGGCCAAGAAAGCCATTTTCTCTTTTCCCAAAGTGACAGAGAGAACTTTAAGAAATCTAACCCAGGGTTAGGGGAATCAAAATTGTGTTTAAACGAGAAGTTCACTAATCTGGGTTAGAGCTAATCTGTGACTTTCAGGTAAGTGGTAAATCAGGGAAAGGGGGCTTCTAATATAAAGAAGAGAAACCAGATGACAAAAAGCAAAGCCAAAGGAATAAGTTGGCAAGAAAGCTAGATTCTAACTAGAACATAAGACATGGCAGTGAAGAAAAAGAAGAATCTTCACCATTTCCAAGTCATACGGCAGGACAAATTAGACCCATATAACATATCACCTTAGTAGGATTCTCTAATGGATAGAATTAAGAACATGCCAAATATGTTGCATTTATAAAACACTATGATAGTCAAAAAAATAAAGTTATTAAGATTAGGGATAAGTAGAAGAGAAGAAAGGAGAAGAGTAATGAGCAACCCAAGACATCAGAAAATAATTAGTTTTACCTCATGACTAAATGCATAATACATATTTTCAGTCTTATAGTATAGTTATAATAAATAAGAAACACTGGTATATATTGCTTTAATTATTGTAGCTAACCCATGAGACTAAAAGCATAAAACAGAAAAATTCAAAGTTTAAGCAATCCATCCAATTTTAATCAGTATTACCAAATCCATTATTTTTTAGGAAAAAAAAAGACTTGACTCATCTTGCCAATCAAACCTTGTGCTTCTCTACAACTATGTTTCTCCTTTATCTCTCCACTCTAACCTCATTAACCTATTTTTAAGCCTTTTAAGTTCTCTTCAGTCATAGGCATTCTTATCCTTTCTCTAGAATGGTCTCTTCCACCATTACCTTCCTTCAGATCTCAGCTTGGGTGACAAAGTTGCTTTTTATTTTCATTCCTCTTGCTCAAGAAAGTCTTTCTTGACATGCCTGCTTAGGTCAAATCCATCCATCGTGGCTCTCATGGTACCTCTCCTTTTTAGCTCTTGCCTCTGTTCCAATTTTGTATTTGTTAATGCAATTCTCTCCTGGCCTGAAGCTCTCGGCTGACACCAGATACCATGTTATCTTGTCTGCTCTGGCTCACCATTGCATCACGTTTCTCTCATGACGCCTACACCAGAGTAGGGGCCAGTACATATTTGTGCAGGGAAGCACATATTTTTGAATGAAAAAAACAAAATGTGTAAGGAATGAAATTTAGGTTTCTGGCACTGTTTGTTGATAGATTTCTGCAGTCCTTTCAGGATGTCACTTTGTCTCTTTTCCTATTCTACCTTTACATTTCATCTCCCTCCTCTTCTCTCCCATTCCTCCTCAATATGTAGTAACCCCAGGGACCAGAAAGGACATTTCTCTTTCAGCATTCCACCATTTCTGATAGATTGCCATTCTAAGTCACAGGACCCATTCTTTCTGGAGTAATGACCTAGCTTCACATAAGACCTGAGACAAGAATGGGAATGCACACAATCAAATAAATCACTATGAACTTAATTTTTTCCCCCTGCATTCTACCTAAAGTCATCTAGGACTGTACCTATTGCCTGCCTATCATATCCTCCAGAAAATCACTTGTCCTGATCCAACTCTTGATAGGAGTTGTGTTCAAGAAAAAACTTGTAAATAGTGAGGTCACTATAATGTTAAAACTAATAGATATGCTATGATATTTTGGTTACTGGTAAGAGATGATATTCTTTTTTGAAATCAGAGTTATTTATGTTCCTTTAATGGTACATAGTGGATATTTTCCAGATGGGAAGAAGAGATAAAAGGGTTTAACCAAAGACTCTAGAAAATCTTCAGTTATATCACAGAGACCATCCCAAGCTGCATGGCTACAAAATGATGCTGCTCTGTCAAATAAAATTGGGATTCTGAAGTAAGGAGATGGGCACTTAGCAGAATCTGTCTTGCCTGTTTTATTTAATCCTTATAACAAAATTAAACAATAAAAAAAACACCAAAAAACTAAAAAAAAAACCTCCATGACTGCAAATCCATCCTTCTGTCTTACATTGCCCATTCCCAAATTGGAGAGTGGATTTCAAAAGGGCAAGTATGAACTTCCTAACACTGACCCAGCCTCATTTTGCCGAAGTGCAATAATTGGGAAACTCCCTTGAACTAACTTTCTTCCTTTGTATACTGCCAAGGAACTCTTTTATTTATGGGACATAAGTAATGAATCTCTGTATCCTATTTTAAAAATTAGGTCCAAACTGAATAACATCTGGAAGATATGCCTAGAAGTTTGGGATTTAAGGATGAGTAGGTTCCCTATTCTCAGAATGGAAATACTGTTTTTAATTTGTTTATTTTTAGTAAATTTACAGCAAAAAAAGATGAATATATTTATCTATCCATCCCTTATAATCTACAAATCTTCCCTGGCTAAGATTCTGCTTTCTGTTTTCTTTGTTTCTGGTACTACTTTTGATGACTTGGCCATTTCACTCTGTTCACACAGTGACTATCTATTGTGTATATATACAGGGCTATATAGGGAAGCATGAGATACACAGTGATGTATTAACAGGTAGGTCCTGTCATAAAAAGATTTATAGTCTCTAAAGATTTTTATGGTGAAACATATACCAAAAAGTAAAAAATAATACAAGGGTGAACATCTTCATAGTCCCTGATAATGCCTCAAAGGCTGCTCAGGAATCTAGCAGGAGGGCAAGGAGGCTGAAGTTTTCATTCTGCTCTTCGAGTATGTAAGACTTCTGGTTTCAAAAGGGAATCCACTCCATATTATTATTGCAAAATGGATTTCATTGATAGGATTTTTTAAAACAAAGATGATCACAGAAATGAAAAAATAAATTGTTAATAAGTAGTATACAGATAATGGCATAAATTCATTGGAACGATTTCTTACAATGGTCAACTCTATCTTCCAGGACTCAGCTGGAAGTTCAGAAATACAGGGCAAATTCTCTGGCACCACTGAATAGGAGTGGGGTGGGGGAGATGCTGTGAAGATATGGGGGCCCAAAATACATGCCAGAGCATGGCGACTGTGAAGACAACAGCCTGACTTATAAAGGCCACAGAAGACCCCACAGCAGCAGGGTGGGAATGTATGACTTGACCAAGTTTGAAACCACGGTACAGAAGTTAGATCATATACTCAAGATCATATCCCTAAAGATGCCTCATCAGGTGATTTATGCAGCAAAAGCAGTATTTTGAAAAGAATCATCTGGAGGAGAAATGATTAAAAAGAAATGAGAGCAGGGGTTTTCAAGCTTAGCATGGTTTTCACTGCGGGCTGAGGAAGGCTCACTGGAGGCCGTCCTGAGCTTCCTGCAACTTTTTCATCGTCCATAACCTCTACTCATATGCCCATATCACCTCACCCTCAGTCATGACAACTCAAAATATCTCCAGATATTGTTGCTACATGTCTCCTGGAGGCAAATTTGCCTCTGGTTGAGAATCATTGTATTAAAGGTGGGGAGAGTACTTATTTGTAGATATAAGGTATTTGTAGATGGAAAGATAAAGGGAGACCCTGCCTAAAATGATGAGCACACGATGTATACAGGTCTTACATACATGGCAAGGAAAGCATATTCAGAATTAATCAATGATTCCAGTTTCCAATCTACAAATGGGAAAATACTACTCACAAAAGGGAAAGCAGACAAGAAAGCACATGTTTTAATGAGGTGAGGGAGGTGTGGAAAAACACCATGAGTGGATTTCTTCATATGAAACCTGTCTGTGCATAATAATATCTTCCAGAACACTTTCTCAAGTTTTAACAGATATGCAAAAATGAACATAGGATTAAATGATACAGAAATGTATATGGGAAGAATATGGGCAATCCTGACATTTTGAAACATGCTTTTGTAAATTATGATTGAATTTTAGCCACAACACAAATTTACCCTTTGTCAAAATATTAGAAATGGTCCGTAAAAGTTCCACAAAGTTAAATCTAACCACAAAACAAAGGTATCATAAGAAGTTCCACATTTAAGTGAATACTATATTCAACTTTTCTGAAAAGTAACAATTTTGTAGGATGATTACTTACTAATACATCCGTCCTGGACTGTGAATTTTTTAAATTTTATTTCCCTAAAAGTTGAACACACTCTTTGGAAAGTAAAGAAATAACACTAAGTGTCCTTGGCCAAGATCTCAAAACCACTTTATTCCAATGTACTTAAGCAAAGGTGAGGATTTTCTGCCTTTTGATGATCACCTTTTTATCATTATTGTTAGATGCTCCTGGAAATGCTCACAGCAAAATAGAAAATTCATACATGGATGTTTTAAACAGGCATGATTTCAAGTGCACAGCCAGAAGGTTTTAATAAATTTAAGAAACACAGTGTCACACAAAAGGTTAATATATAGCTCTGTGAAGACCTCTGTTTGACTGTTCTTTGACTAGTATGTGGTTAGGTAAGACTCTATTATATAAACTATATATTGAGCTTTATGCCTTTTAATTATGTTAAGTGTTATTTGTGAAAGTTCCTTAAACTGATTTGGAACTTTGCTTCCTCAGCTGGTAGCAATTACACATTCAAAGACCACCAGAAATAATTCTTCAGCTCCTTCTGGTATCTACAAGCTTGTTATGAACACTTAAGCAAGCACACATGAACATTACACTCTGATAATAAACAAGGCTAGAGGGAAGGTTATTCTTTTCTACTAAAGAAAAAAAAAATCCTGTTCATAAATGATTCAAAAGGCAAAAGAGAAATGATAATTCTACCAACATATTCAACTTTATCTGAAATCAGAGCCACTCTGTACAGGATTTTGAACTTGGAGGGTAACAGCTCACACAAATTACTGACTACTTCTTGCCCAGTCAGTACATTCATCTAACAAAGCAATTTCCATATGAGCAACCACAAACATTTCTGGCTTCAGTTGTTAATCTTCCATGAAAAACTATTTCCATACTATTTTTAACTTGTATATGGTAATGATTATCTGTTTATCTCTGAGGCATGCAAACTCTTACAGTGCCCTTTATAATGTATTTATGTACCGTTTTCCCTTCCATGTCCTTGGCAGATGTAAGTATCCCTATCTTCCTTCCAGAACAAAAGTTGAGAGGCACACTGCTTTCTTTTCTGTTGGCTCCTTTTTTGTGTCCCAAATTCTCACAGTTTTGGGCCTACTTCTCAATGGCTTTTCAATTTTACCTTCTTAGATAAAAAATGCAACTGTGTAATACTTGAGGTCAATTACTATGGAAGAGTAGATTAAACGGCAAATGAAATTCTTACTTCACCTTGACCACATGTGTATAAAATTTAAGTATTAAATATTTTACTATAAATTGGTAATTGATATTAAAGCACAGGAATCATTTCAAGATATTTAAATATAGATCTGAACCAAGGTTTCTTACATGTCTTTTACCAAATGTTTTAAATTAACTCATTAAATACACTTAATAACCATATGATATGAATTTTCTTTTATCTCTACAGATGAGGAAAATAAAAAAATTAAGTATCTCATCCAAGTTTACAGAATAACCGAGTGTCCTGTGTATTAAATCCAGTTCCATCTGCGTTTCAAAAATATTTTTCTATGATTTTAAGCTCCACCCTTTCTGAAGTTCAAGAAGTTCCCAATTACCAACTAGACTGACTTCAAATATGTAGAACTTGAAGCAGTTACAAATTAATGCTAACAATTACTAAGCAACAAATGGTCTTTATTCTTAAGGGACTCATAGTGTTGGAGACAATTTTTTTTTTTTCCCATGGTGTCTCTACTGCATCAAATGCATGAAACATCAGCACTACATGGAGAAGATTTCATGAAACAAAGTAGGTATCCATTGTTTATTGGAGTAGAATGAGAGGAGGGTAATGTGAAGATTTTATACATATAATAACATATATATAATATATTTATATATTATAAATAACATATAGTATAAATAACATATTCTAAATAACATATATATTTAATACATTATAAATAACATTTTATTAACATTGCATATAATATAAAGTTTTATGATTAATGTATAGAGTCAAAAATATATAGTATTATACATGTTTATATTATACATATATACACATATATACATACACATACACACACACGTATCAGATTTATCTTTCCACTACCCTCCTCTCATTCTATCCCAGTAAACAATGGATACCTACTTTCTTCCATGAAATCTCTGTGAAGTGATTTTCCGTGTATCTGCTACACACACACACACACACACACCCCATATATATCTACACATTACCTATATCTTCATATATGTATGTACATATCTTATTTTAAGATTATGTCTACATTAAGATCTTTAAAAGTATTCCCTCTATCTGAGAGCTCTGAGATCTATAATTTGTACCATTTGAAATCTGTAAGATAATTTCTTGAAGCACTGTATTATGGAAAACAAGATTACAAAAGCATTATATTATAGAAAACAAGATTAAGATACTACTTCAGAAAGGAGAACAGAGATATTCAACTCTAGTGATCTATACTTTAACTTTTTGATGTGATTAAGCATGGGAAGGGAGGGGAATAGGTGCACAAAAAGGGACTTTTGCTCTTTATTATACTTCTGTATCTTAAAAATTGTTTTATGAAATGTATGGGTTCCTGTATTAACTTTTTATTTTTTAATGATAACAATACTGAAGACATATGGTATTCAAAATTAAATTCCCAAAGGACGATTGAAGTTTAGAGACAGCTACCCAAAATCTCCCTTTATTAGCATAAAGCGTGATGATTTGGGTTTCACACCACTGTGTGATATGTGCCTCCCTCAAACCTTGTTATGAACGTGGCACATTACCTGTCTGATGCGGGGGGAAAAAACCAAACACTACATATTATTTAAATTTAATTTTCAATCATTTTATTCCAAAGAGAATTTGAATTTTCCCTTCAACTTTCACTGACACTATACTCAGTTTTTCATTAGAATACCCACTGCTTAGGTGTTTTTTTTTTTTAAATAAGCATTTTGTACACAAAAATAATGAGAATAAACTTAATGAATAATTCTGAGCCAGACTTAGAGATAGCTATTATGACCTTTGCTTTTTCATTACAATACTGTTTGCAATATACAAACAACCCATGATGAATCGTACAGTGCATGCTTGCAATTATAATTCTGCACAAAATATGAGCACTGAGTGTTGATTAAACTAGTAATGTTTTATTAAAACTTCAGGAAAATACCATGTAGGAAAAGTATTTTACGGCATAAGCTTTAGTCATTTTTGAAGTGACCAAAAATAGATAATGTAAATATTAAGACAATAAAACCAACACGCTGTGAAAATAAGCAAGGTTAATAGAACATAAACTATGTCAACTATTCATATATCTCTGGTATATTTCTCTAACTGAACATATTTATGTGAAAACAAGATCATCATTTCTAGAGAATGTCTGCTGTTTACTTACTACCTACAATAATCTTTCAGATAAAAAAATCATTTACAGCTTAACTATAATTTATCAAGAAAAGGATTTGCTATGCAAGGGTAGAACTGACAAAGATACTGTATGTATCTTGGGGTGAGGGGAAAATGTTAAACTGCAGAGCCTGAGAAACAGAAAAATAAATTTGAACTACCTGTAAAAACTATTAACCAAGTATGTTTTAGAATCTTTCGAATCTTTCAAGAGCTTTTAAGAGATCATCACAGGGTATCCAAATTACACCATAAGTCTGCATTTACCTGTATTAACCTGTGTTTCATGTTTTATCTTACATCAACGAGGTGTGTGAGCTTATTATAACTAATCCTACAGGAGCATCAAAACATAAACACAAGGAATAAAGGAACTTGATGAGCCTAATGTACTTTCTAGTTCTAAAATTGTCTCCATATTATGAAAACATTTAAAAATACATATTCTTCTTTAAAATTATGTTGTAGTTTGATGAATGGTAGAAAGAATCATTAGTTAAAATATTTACTGAACATTTTAAAGGATCTATTCTAGCCTTATCAGTAGCTCACTTTATATGAGAAAGCCACAAGGCTAGGAATTGAAGAAGGTAAGAGTGGAATGTAGTCAAGAATAGGAGGAGGAGGAAATGGGCAGTCTAGTAGATCTGTGATGTAAGAACAGTGTGCCCTTGGGTATCTCATTAAGGTTTTCCAGTCTCATTTTCTTTTTCATCTGCAAAAAAGAAACAACAAAACCTGACATGTCCACCCCTAAGCCTAACCTATCCGCGCTAGAATTTTTTAAGGTTTAAATAGGAGATCCAGGGGCGCCTGGGTGGCACAGCGGTTAAGCGTCTGCCTTCGGCTCAGGGCGTGATCCCAGCGTTATGGGATCGAGCCCCACATCAGGCTCCTCTGCTGTGAGCCTGCTTCTTCCTCTCCCACTCCCCCTGCTTGTGTTCCCTCTCTCGCTGGCTGTCTCTATCTCTGTCAAATAAATAAATAAAATCTTAAAAAAAAAAAAAAAGGTTTAAATAGGAGATCCAAAAAAGTCCTGATCAAATATAACATTTTAAGAAGTTAACACTTATAAATTACTCTATATCATGAGTTTTTTCCAAATGAATAGTATTAATACTAAAATAATTCAAAATAGATATGTGATACAGCAATCAAATGCTTTTTTTTCTCTTGCAATGAAACTATACTTGCCTTCAGACCCCTGGTGCTTAGCGTATACTAGGCACTTAAGAAAAATTCACCAATAAAGGAAGGAAGGAATGTAAAATGCATCTCTTGTGTTACCCAGACTGAACTCTGCTATACGGCTTAAGAGTTTATAACATTACTTAAATAATCCCAACTTAGACACTTGGCAGAACTTTCCACATTGGAATTCCAAGACTAACCATCAATAGTTGCATTGTTTTTCCAGAGCAAAAAACCTGCAACAAAACACGAAGAGGTGCCATGGTTCAGACTCATAGTCTGGTCAGCCATATTTCCCACAGACCTAATTAAATTTAAGATTAATATTATTTTGACATTATTAAATACCTTGTTTTTAAAAGGTCAAGCAGAATTATTGCCCATAATAAAGTGTACCCAAGGAAATACTGTACAGGCTAGGACAAAAAAAAAAAAAAGAAAATATATGTACTGTATTTATATTATTTATTTACTATTTTACAGTAGTTTTTAAGAAGTATTATCTTATTTCTTTTATTATTATATAATATGATATATTATATAATATAATTATATAAATTAATAGGCAGAGACTTGAAATGAACTCTAAAGTTGAATTGCCTCAGTTGAAGAATCAGGAGCAGCAGTGACACTTTCTTTTCTGATTCCCTCATCATCCACAGAAGCCCCTGACCAACCTGTCAGATTTTTCTCTAGAGCACAGTTTCAAAACCATGATCTTTTATAATCCTTTTTATCTCAATCTTGTAGGAACAGCCTTTCTAATTCATGGAAAACTTTGATGAGGTTTGAACATTTCTCAGTATCTCCTATATATCTGTTTCAATAATCCAGGACACAATTATTTAAAATGTCTGCCATTTTTAACAAACAGAATGGTTTTTAACATTTGGGGAGCAAAATCCTCAAGCAGTGTATGCCTCAGGCAGTGAAAACAGACATGACATATTTCACAAGAAAAAGAAACCAGTGGAATATAAGCAACAGTGCAGTGGACCATAGGGGAAGGGAGGGAAAACTGAATGGGAAGTCATCAGAGAGGGAGACAAACATGAGAGACTCTCAACTCTAGGAAAACAAACTGAAGGTTGTTGGAGGGGAGGTGGGGGGGGGATGGGGTAACTGGGTGATGGGCATTAAGGCGGGAATGTGATATGATGAGCACTGAGTGTTATAAGCAACTGATTATTGAACTCTACATTTGAAATGGGGGGCGGGGGGGGGGAAGATGTTAGTTGAAAAGAAAAAGAAAAAAAAAAAAAAACCCAGGTACAACATGCTGCATGTTAATGCCTAAAACTGGTCAGTGGACCTGAGATTAAGAACCTTGTTTGGTTGATCCTTCCTAAGTGTCCAATTAGCATTCTATTTCCTGCACCTTCCTCCTTCCGTGTCAGTTGTGATCTTATACCGGGGTCAGCAAACTATGGCCCTCAGAACAAATCAACGTTACTTCTTGTCTTTGAAATGTGACATGGAATATGGCTAACCGTTCATTTACAGTTTGTCTGTAGCTACAATAGTAGAGATCAGCACCCACCCACAAAGCCCCTGTATCGTCTTTCACCTTTTATAAGAAAAATTTTGTAATAATTTATAAAAATTATTTTGACACATATGCTTTAATACAATTTAAATATTTTATCAACACTTGATGTCTGAATTCATGCAAAATACCAAGAACCCACTTTTCTGTATTTTTCTTTTCTATGTAAATTAGTTAAGAAAAAAGACCCTAAATGAGCTAAAAGCTGTACAGAACTTTTGATTTACTTTCTTACAAAGACTAACAAATCTAAAATATTAATCGTGAGAGATTTAAATAAGCTATGTGAATATGAATATTAAAATATTTCATTTTAAAGGGCATACCAAGCTCAATACACGAGAAACAAATAAACAAATCAAAAAATGGGCAGAAGATATGAACAGACACTTTTCCAATGAAGACATACAAATGGCTAACAGACACATGAAAAAATGTTCAAAATCATTAGCCATCAGGAAAATTCAAATCAAAACCACACTGAGATACCACCTTACGCCAGTTAGAATGGCAAAAATAGACAAGGCAAGAAACAACAATTGTTGGAGAGGATGTGGAGAAAGGGGATCCCTCCTACATTGTTGGTGGGAATGCAAGTTGGTACAGCCACTCTGGAAAACAGTGTGGAGGTCCCTTAAAAAGTTAAAAATTGAGCTACCCTATGATCCGGCCATTGCACTACTGGGTGTTTACCCCAAAGATACAGACGTAGTAAAGAGAAGGGCCATATGCACCCCAATGTTCATAGCAGCAATGTCCACAATAGCTAAATCATGGAAGGAGCCGAGATGCCCTTCAACAGATGACTGGATTAAGAAGTTGTGGTCCATATATACAATGGAATATTACTCAGCTATCAGAAAGAACGAATTCTCAACATTTGCTGCAACATGGACGGCACTGGAGGAGATAATGCTAAGTGAAATAAGTCAAGCAGAGAAAGACAACTATCATATGATTTCTCTCATCTATGGAACATAAGAACTAGGAAGATCGGTAGGGGAAGAAAGGGATAAAGAAAGGGGGGGTAATCAGAAGGGGGAATGAAACATGAGAGACTATGGACTATGAGAAACAAACTGAGGGCCTCAGAGGGGAGGGGGGTGGGGGAATGGGATAGACCGGTGATGGGTAGTAAGGAGGGCACGTATTGCATGGTGCACTGGGTGTTATACGCAACTAATGAATCATCGAGCTTTACATCGGAAACCGGGGATATACTGTATGGTGACCAACATAATATAATAAAAGATCATTAATTAAAAAAATAAATAAATAAATAAAGGGCATACCAAAAAGGCACCATATATTCTACCATTCACTATAATTCTTGTCTTTTCAAGGCTAATAATTACCAGAGTGCTAGAAAGACTATTTAACTACATTTCAAATTGCTTCATAAGAAAATACCAGCAAAGTGTTTGAATGAATAATTTTAGACAAGCTTGTATCTTTCACTGAGTACAATATATTCACGTACTTATCTTAATTTAAATACAGGACCACACTCAATGTGAAAAGGTTTCTAATTTCAAGAATTAAGTTCTATATTGTATAAAAGAGATTATGTAGAGTACGAGAAAGACTACACACTGAGATTCTGGTAATTCAAATATAAATGCTAATAAAACTATTGATTTTGAGCTAGTCATGGAAAAACAATTGTTTCAAAATAGTACCCATTTCCTAAAAAACAAAAACAAAAAACTAGTTTGTATTAAGAGTTTTCCACATTTACATTCATATGCCAATATTTTAAATTTCTTTGGCTACATTCCTAGTCTACTCAAAACGCACCATCTACATTACAAGTATAGGTCTGTAATAAATCTCTTCTTGAAAATAATGTATAATTCAAAATTCTAATGAGGTTTTAAGTACTTCTAGATTTTAGCACATTAATGTATTATAAAATCACCAGAGCAAGGAGTAATCAATCTCAACCCTAGTTCACCTATAACTTAGTTTCTTCTTCCTCTAATAAAAATTATAAGATTTCACCCAGATGATTTAAAAATGAATAACAAGTGCTTGAAACAGATCAAGAAAAAAAATTATAGTAAATATTTGTAACCAGGCAGGCTTGTCAGTTTTATACTCTATTTACGGTTCATGGTTAAAAAGTGAGGTTGGGAAAAATATAAGATATTCTTTATCTTGTAATTGGCCAAGTTGTTGAATACAAAGCACTGAGAACAGCACTGCCATATGGCAAGGAGTATACAAAGTCCACATCATGACGGTCAGAACCATAACCATCATCCCCATCTTAGAAATAAAGCCACAGGAGCAAAAAAAAAAAAAAAAAAAAAAAAAAAAACAACAACTCATATGTATATGTTTCCTCTCTGGGAGTAAAGTATTTGAAGGTGAAAGTGATTTGAAATACATGCTTCTGGGTATTTAGAGGGTAAAACTTTCCATTATTCAGGAAAGATTTTATTGTAAGACACCCAAAGAATTAAAAACTTCATTGCATGGAGCACTGGGTGTTATACGCAAGTAATGAATCATGGAACTTTACATCAAAAACTAGGGATGTACTGTATGGTGACTAACATAATAAATATTATTTTAAAAAAATAACTTCTCTATGCAACAATTTTGAGACGCAAGTCAGTAAAAATCCAAGGTCCAAAGCCAGAAAAGTGTAGCACAGAAACCTATGGATATGCATGAGATCCATTTAAGCCAGAGGTTAAGTAGGATGTTAAATATCTAATAAGTTCCTAACTGGAGAGAGAAAAGTACAAATAAGGTCACTAGATGTGCAACTGCCACTTACCTCCAAAAGAAATTGTTGAATGATGAACATCTAATTCTGGTTGAAGTAATATTAATAAAGTCTATTTCTCTCTGATAGGGGAATGACGGACTAGCTCTGGTTTCCACAGTCATGTGCAAAGCACTAATGTATCTACCATCATTGTCTCTTAATAGCAGCACAACACAGTAACAAGGGTATGAGCAATGGAATCTAGAGATGTGGTCAGACACTGTAGCTATGGGATGTAGGACAGTTTTCGGAAAAGACATTACTGGAGGGACCACCTATAAAACCATCCCAGCAGCTCTCCAGAAGTCAGCAACACCTGAATTACAGTGGTCACAGTAGAATAAAAAAAAAAGAAGTGGGAAATGCCAGAAAGAGAATTCAGAGCACTTAGTTATTGACTGTAGGGCATAGAGGAATAATTAGAAGTGATTCCTAGAGGCATTCAGGTAACTAGAAGAACAATGACTCTCTTAAGGAACAGAGGAGACAGGAGAATATACAGTCATTCAGATTCCTTACCTATGAAGCTAGAATAAATACTACCTCAGGGACAGGCCATGGCAATTAAAGAGATAAAGCATGAAGGCTAAGCACTGTAATCACATAAAATCAGGCCTTCAACTTGCAGCCATCTATTGTTTAAATAGAACTGATGGTCCTCGGGAAACATAATTACGGTAATGTTTGTAATCAAGGGGAAGCTGATTCATGTGGCTGATTTATAGTCGCATATACTAAACTTTACATACAATTTATTCAATAGGTGTCACAGAATTAAATTAACACACAATATATATAATTGTGTGAAATGAGTAGAGCTTTTGAACCTTATCTAAGTTTTCCACAAAACTATCACATTACGCTTTTAGACGCAGACATGGTTCTGTAAAATTATTAGTATGCAGTCATAAACCAAATAGCACACACAATTTCTACTAGAGTCATCACAAACAGTTTGAAAACAGGTAAGTTAGGATCAAATGGGATATAATGATGATGATACTAATAGTAACAACAATAAATTTTAAACAGATGCAATGAGGGGCGCCTGGGTGGTTCAGTCAGTTAAGTGCCCGACTCTCGATTTCAGCTCAGGTAGGTCATCATCTCAGGGTTGTGAGATCACTGTGTTGGGCTCCACGCTCAGTGGAGAGTCTACTTAAAAGATTCTCTCCCTCTGCCCCTCCCCACCCTTCTCTCTCCCTTTCTTGAAAAAAATAATAATAAAGTTATACAATTAAAGATACTAGGAATTATTTCTAAAATCCCTAATCTCATAAAAAACTTACTAAACCTCTATAGTTTTCCACCTGCGAAATGTAAAGAAGAAAATAAAGGAAATTTGACTGAGTGTAAAGGTGAGGTACCTTCCTCCCTATGTCCAAGCCATAAGCCTGAGGCCTCAGTCTCCTCATGTATAAATTTCTTTGTGCAGGCATTCTCCAAACAATGTTAGTGACATGTATTCAATGTTCTGTGACAAAAGGGCATCACAGTCTACTAAGCGTAGGAAATGCTGAGTTAAATTGGCTTCTTTGTTGCCTGACTACTCAGAATGTGAATCTCCATCAGTGTAATACAGTAACATAATTTTGAAAATAAATTTCACCCTCATGTAGTCATTGACTCTTTTTGAGGAGGGGGGGGGAATACTGGGCATCCACACCTTAGATTATTTCACATGTGTTTCTAATATATTATGTCATTTGAGCCACACAACCGCAAAGAAGGAAGAACAATGAAGGGTCCAATTAGAGATAAGGAAATTAAAATTAAAAGAGATAATGCAAATAGCATGTAGTGTGATTTACCTTTAGATGTACTGAATCTCAATCTAGAAATATTATGAACTGAGCCAAGATTTCTGATCTTAAGGAGAGTATCAACCTGGAAGTGGGAGAAATTAATGTCTCTTCCAAATATGACAGTCTATTGTACTGTATACAATAGCCACAGAGCAGCTTACCAGCTAACTTTGAAAAATTTAAGCTTTGGGAAACACACTTCGTAAGTTAAGCCAAAATGTGGAGGCACTCCATGTTATTAAAGTACCAAGTATTTGGTATTTGATATTCCTGGAACTTTCTGTAATATCTAGATTCAAAGTTCTCTTGGGAGAGACTGGTGGCTGGAAGACAAAGGTAAAATAAAGCTTTTCAAACGTAAGTAACATTTCAGAAAGGATAATCAGCTGCTAGCTCTTCACTGACAATCTTCATGAGAAGCTCTTCAAAATTCTTAAGAAATTAATAACTGCACATTTAAGAGTCAAAATACATTTTGCACATGGTTCATTCTAAATTGCAGAAACATATAGTCATGTATTCAATCCCTTATGTGAGAAACCTGGCCTCAACACCAAAACCTTTCCTGGGAAATTTCATTATGGTGTAATTTTCAACCTCAAAAAAATGATTCTTGTTTTGTTAAAGCACATCCCCCATCCCCAGACAGGTACACACACTTCATTTTGAATTTTGGGAACTTTAAGAAAGTATGAAGTACTGGGGAAATCTTTTCGGCAAGATCATGACATATAAAACGTTATTCCTCAGATTTGAGGTATTTTATTACACTGTTAATGTCCAATTAATCTGGGTACCAGGATATTTTTAATGCTGTTATTATATTTAAAAATACATATATCCCCTTTTAAAGTCCTTTAATGATGCCACTAAACTGCAGTATGGTTTGACTCAAATTGTTGTTGCTTCATCTGCAAGGATTCAAAAACAAAACAACTATAGTATCTAAGGCTTTTATTAAAGTTACACTCACACTCTAAACAAATCATGATTTTAAACTATGGTATTAAATTCTAATAATTTTGACATTTTATTCTCCAACTCCTTGTTGTCACTAATATACAGTAATTTGTTTCAAGCATTTTCTAACAATAAGCTGTAAATGTTTCTTACCACTATTAAATGTTGATGTATTAATTTTCTATTTGTTGACATAATAAATGACCACAAAGTCAGGGGCTTAAAACAATACAAAGTTATTTTTTATAGTTCCATTGGTCAGAACGGATACTGATCTCATTGAGCTAAAGGCTCTAGGGGAGAATCCATTTTCCTGCCTTTACAGCTTCTAGAAGTTACCCCCATTCTTTGGCTTCAAAGCCAGCAATAGCTGGTCATCTTTCTCACTTCACATCTCTCTGATCCTTCTGTCTCCCTCTTCCACTTTTAAGCACTGTTGTGAATACATTGGGCCTACTCAGATTATCCAAAATAATCTCCCTATTTTAAGATCAGCTGATTGGCAACATTATTTGCATCTGCAACCTTAATTTTCTTTTGCCATGTTAAGGTAACATGTTCGCAGGTTCCAGGACTTAGGGCCTGGATATTTTCTGGGGGGCCACTACTCTTATTACCAAGTTGGCTACAAGCTTATACTTTATATGCTGTTGGTTGGTATCTGTATTTATCATCAAAGGCATTTCTATATAAAGAATGTTTAGTAGATAAAGGCTTCAAATAACAAGTAAAATAGCACGTGCTTTGTACTAAAACTTGAAGACAAAAGCCTTAAGCAACCTAGCATCTTATGCATAATTTACCGTTTTAGAAATTTTAATAGAATCCAATGGACTTTATACTCATCACATTTGAAATCATAAAACTGGGATGATGTCACAAGCGACACCCCACCCTCTCCCATAAAGAGGCAACCCCCTGGTTTTAGGAAAAGCATTCACCTGATGCAGGCCACATGCCTCTCATCTATCTCCTAATAAACACCCAAGGAGTCACCTCTTAAACCCAACCTATCAGTAGCCTGAATTAAGTATGTGTGCTTACGAGAACACTCTTAACTTCAAAATCACACATGCTTGTGTTCTGTGCTATCTCTACGAGCATGGCCTTCATATGACTGATGCCATTTATGCAGTAGTGGCTCAATTATATGCATTGAAGAATTAAACAACAAAGCTTCCCTTCCAAAAAAATACAAAATTCCCCTACTTAAACCCAGTTGTACTCTAAGCTCTTTGATGGTCGGAACATGTCTGCCTTACTTCAGTGCCTTCCACCAATCCCAGCACATAGTACAGACCCAAAAAAGCATTGTCCGAAGAATAAATAAAGGCATCGTAACAAGTAACTCCAGCTTTCTACCATTTTTGTCTTTACTTGCCTAACAAAATCTCCTATTACTCTCATTATAGAAGTTCTGCTTCAGGTAAAAATCCATCATGTGGTCATATTCTACAAATATTTATTTACTACTAATTATGTGCAAGGCTTGTCATACCTTTCAATTAACACAATGACGATTTAGTTCCAGCCCTCATTCATGTAACTGTGGTCTTTCAGATTTTTCAATCTTAGCGCATTTGATGTTGATATCCATTCCATGAAGTATTTCTCAATTCCCTCACGCAGAAATGATCAGTCTCTTCTAGTCCTTAATACTGTCTACTCCCCTTGCCATTTATACTACTTCATGTGGCACTTAATTTATAAGCACATTGTGTCTCCCCCAAAGCAATTGCTTATATAACCCCTTTGAAAGAACACTTTTAGCACAGTTGGACACACATGCCTTTTTCTCTTAAAAATAAAATTTCCACAAAAACTTGGGAAGGATATGTTTTCTACTCTGAAACTGTAATTCTCATTTTCATTGAGTGTAATTCTTTTCTCTTTATCAACAGTAAAATATTTATGAATTCCTGGTCAATAGAAAATATTTAGAGCATGATTATAAAGTAAAACTGGGGTACTATGGGTAGATACACAGTAACTATTATTCTGTAGATGGATAATATTCATTTCAATTATCTCTGTATCCTAGAGAAGTTATAAAACACTAAGTTCTCCTCCAAGGGGTAACCATTATCATCTATTCTTCCTAATGATGTGGTAGCAATGACAGACATATGCAGTAATCATTATACAGTTGACCTTTCAACAATGTGGAGGTTGGACCCCCCACAACCCCTCCCCCCCCCACCTAGTTGAAAATCTACCTATAACTTTTGATTCCCCAAAAACTTTACTAATGGCCTATTGTTGACCAGAAGCCTCACTTATAATATAAAGTCAATTAATGCATAGTTTGTATGTCATATGTTTTATATACTGTATTCTTACAATAAAGCTAGAGAAAAGAAAACATTAAGAAAATCCTAAGAAAGAGGAAATACATTTACAGTACTATATCTATTGGAAAAAAAAGAAAATCAGCATAAAAGCGAATCCACAAAGTTCAAACCCGTGTTGTTCAAGGGTCAGCTGTACCAACAATAATTTAATCCCATTACACTTCCCATCACAAGGGAGGGGAGCAAAGGCAGTACAAAACAGTTACAAACAGAATTAAAAAAAAAAAACTGCAAGATGTATATGTTATACGCAAAACTCTAAGTTTTTCTGTAAAGCTTATTAAGGTGTTTTCTATAATATTTTATGGTATTAACACAAAAAGGGCATAAAAATGTTGCATGTACATGACAGTAAAGGGTGGCCCTTCTTAGAGTATGTTTTCTGAATCTAAAAAACCTTCAATTAGATGACAATAGATGTGTGGCCCAGATTAAGCAGACTGTGCCCAAGAGAATGTGGCCAGCTGCCAAGTGAAGTAGGATTCAATCTGCAAATAACTGTCAGCTCTTTTCCTAACCCTTCTAATTAGTAACAACACTGTCGCCTCAGGAGAGGGCAGCGAGGCAAACCTGTGAGTAGGGACACGTCTGCTGTTGTTGTTGTTGTTTTTAATTTTCTTGCCAACCAATATTTCAAAACGTTCTTCAAGCCTGTCTTAAATAAACGAGCTTGCCAAATACAATAAAAAGCTAGTTGATATGCTACAGTGAAACAAGTGGATAAGCAATAACTACATCCAAAACGTCTCACTTCATGCACAGGAGAAAACAATTTTAAATGGTAAACAAAAATAAAGCCCTCTCGGTGAAGTTTCTGAAACATCTTAATGTACCCTTTAGACTTGAAGCAATTGGTATCCAGAAAAACGAGTATTGTGTGTTAAGGATCAGTAAAGCCTAAAATTTAATTTTAAAGTTTATTCTTTACAAGTTTGAAAATTTCCTCCATTTTATTTCCTTTATACTTTATCTTCAGAAAGGAAGAAAACTAATCTCGAAGCAGCCCCTCTGTTACCATAAGCAACATTTTCTAAAAGTCATCAAGACTGTGACAACATTACTGTAAGCAAAGGCAAATCAATAGCAAACTCAAATCATAATTTCATATATGCACAACAAAACCAGATTTTAGAAAAACAAACACGGGCTTTTAAAAAAATTAGGTCTACATATGGTTTGTTTCACCACGTCACCACGAACCAAGTCATTGGTGATTTGGAAGGAACTGAGTTGACTCAGATTCACCTGGGATGGATTCCAATGTTAAAAAACAAAAAACAAAACACACACGCCTCCAATGGAGTCACCTATGCTAGGCCGAGTCACCAAACCAGGACTTAACACCTAACCTACTTACAGTCTCAACCACCCACAGAAACACAGTCTTAAGGGGTCAGTCAGGATTTTTCTGGTCAACACCAAGGAGGTAATCTGTCATAGGGGCCCCTCTCCAATCCCCAAGGGATGATGAGGTAATCCACCCAATAAGATCACTTTCGCTTTCCCTAAGGGAATGTGACCTTGCTTGAAACAATCCTTTCTTTTCTTTTGCTAATTGTCCTGTCCCATAAAATCCTTCCATTTTATACAACTCCTCAGAACTCCCCTTTACTCACTAGATTGGCGCTGATTCATAAATTGATTAGTAAAACCAATAGATCCTTAAAATTTACTTGAGTTTTTATTATTAACCACTAAAAATCTCTATTTTAAATGCTTTCCAGAGAGGCTATGAGGTGGTAAAGTTGAAACATCTGCATTCTATCTTGCCACAGCATGGAACGACAGACCAAGGCTATGATAATATTATGGAATGCCGTATCTACAAGAACATTCTACAGGGAATGCACAGGAGACGACGCAGATATTCTTTCTATGCCAGTGCCAATATTTCTAAGGTCACAGAAGCCGTGATAATAAACATGACACCACCAAAGTACAGGTAGGTAGTTTGTTCAGTACTGAGAATATCAAGACCCTTATCTAGTATTCTCCATTTCTTCAAAATTTAGCATTCAAGCATAACATTTTTATTTAAAAAGACAGTATGCAGTATCCATATTAGCTGAAATAGTCCCTTAGGAGACCAGCAATTTCTAAATACATCTATCAAATCATTTAGCCTTTTAACAGAAACATCAAGTATTAATAGAAGCTCATTTCACCTCCTTGATACATTCTACATACAGTAGAACTGGTGTAATTTGATATAGTCAGAGTGCTTTTTGGGGCCACAATTATTTTTAAAACTTTTATACTTGAATAAAGACTATAACTAAATGAGCAAAATGAGTTTTAACGCAAATTTATCAAAAACCCTGTACTGTACAATTTCAACAGAATAGTTAAGGAACTAGGATTCACTTTATAGTGTTATTTCCCCTTAATCTGGGGATAATAGGCAACTTCCTTTGTACTTTAGAATTTTTAAAACTTACTTTATTAAAACAAACATCTCTCTGTCTTATTAAGGAGGGTATAATAAAGATTAATAGGATGGCTATTCGGTGGAAGACGCTGAAGTGATCCTGGTAACAAATCACCAAGTTGCTAAGTGTTAGTACTGAAACGGAATAAATCCCTTGTCACACTTTGAAAGTTTTTAAATTGCTCTTTCCATCTCACATTAAATGCCCTGACTTGATGCGACCATGGGGCATGTCCCGCCTCCTTCTACTTGTAATACAGTGAGCCGAAACCAAACAGAAACAGAACTCAAGGTTTTCATTTCCATGAATCTAATGTAAACACGTTTATTGAGCCTGGTTACATTTTACGGACTTGATTCCCCATGTGAATTGTATGTGGAATTATATGTTGAATGTAAAGGGATGTTTTTATATATCTTGTCCAAGTATTGACAGTAACGAGAGTAAACTTTTGCCGTACCAGAGTAAAAATGTGTGCCTGAGTATTAAATATATTATCGCTGATAAATTAATTCCTTCCAGTCAACCAGTTTAGAACTTGAGATTACATTTGAGATTTTCTTGTTCTTGAGACTTTTTTGGCAAAACCTAAGAGTCCTTTTAATGTAGTTATCTTCAATTGAAGCTTTCCTATATTAATATTTTACCAATGATTCTTACTTACGAACCTGAAAAACGTTACTGCATTTGAATACTAACGCAGTGCTGTTTTGGATGCATCGTCCTATTTACGTCTTCTACCAAACCATGGGCCAGCAATCACCATCATACATTCTCCATATCATATATTCTACATATCATACAATCACCATCATATATTCTACATATATCAATTGTCCTCTCATTTTAGTCCTGCAAAAATTCCTGCAAACCATATTCATGCGATTTCTAAGCAAGTGATCAGTGGACTCACTTCACTGAACAGGCTATGGACCAGTTCAAACATTGCTGAATCCAGTGTGGTGAGTCACATAACAAGTTGCTTCCTAGGTATGTACGGTAAAAACACAATGATAAATTGAGGAAAATTACAATAAACAAAAAAATGAACAAAAATGGGTTATTTAACCTCAGTTAGTTTGAAAAGCAATAGTCTCCAGGATATGGGAAAGATATAAGAGGAAGTCAAGGGGAGGGGACAGTATAAATAAATATGATTAAGGTCAATATAGATCCTGTATAAATTTCTTAAAGACTAAACCACTGTTTATAAATTAAGCGAACAGAAATGAAGCTAAACTCTGTATATTCTCACTGAGTACTGAGAATGAAAAAGTAATCACTATATAATCATGCTATGTGGAACTTACGAAGTGTGTTTGGGTTAGTTTATTAGAGCACTGGCCAAGGTTCAGACTTAAAAATAGCTCTAGGGTCAACACTCATTCTTGTTTTATCTCACTTACTTTATCTCCATAACTGTCACTGCTCGGAGTTAGACAAGCTTTTGGCCAGTTTTGTCCACACTTGTACTTTGCAGCCAATTTCCATGTCTAGGACAGACATTGGCAGCTCTGTCAAAGGACAGTGCCAAGGGTTTAACATCCCTTCTCGTGGCTTGCATAAGTGAAGGGAAGAAAATCTAAATATGCTCCTACTCTCAAGAATCAGGTGACACATGTTTGGACCACAAAGAATCCTTCCTCGGGTGACCCTTGTATCTTCACTTGATTTTCCCCACTCCATCCTCTCCCTCAGAGACCAGACACTGGGATGTTATTGATGGCATCTTGGATGATCACAGAGGCACTAAAAGGTACAACATAACTTAAGAATGAATTCATAAAATGATAGGTCTACATCTAAGAAAATTCCATTACATGTCATGTGGAATAGTTTTGCTGCCATCAAAAGATGGAAGTTTTACAGCAAGAAATCCATTTGTTATGTCAAATGATCATAATACTGTTTTTTGTTTTTACTTTTTGGGGGGAGTCGCAAAACCTTACAAATCTGATGAAAGTTGTGGGTCTTCTTGTAGAAAGGTGTTTGCATAAATAGACACAGAATTTTCCGTATAATTTTAGGGAGCTCATAGATCCCCTGAAATGAGAGAGTTAAGAAACTCTCTTCTAACCCAAATCTTTAATTCAACGAATGGCAGAATAAAGCTCCAAAAGCGTGACGTCTTCTGCCTCACACAACACAGCAAGTTAACAGCAAAGACAAGGTTTTCACTCCAAACCCAATGCCCTCAGAGACTCAAATTAATTCTCTCCATCACGAAGACTTCAAAGCAAGTCACAGGAAGCTTCTGAGAAAGAGAAGAAATAATTCTAGTGCTTTTTGAGGCACGGGGAAATCTTTCAGAGCACAAATGTGTCCCCCCCCCCACACACACACACACAGAGCCAAGAAGTGAGATTCGTAAGCATGTTCTTGTTTTTCTGATTTGGAGACACAGACATAAGGATGATAAGGAACTAGAATTAAAGGAAGTACTTGGAAGGACATCTAAGAGATGGGAGAAGGTTCTCACATGGAAACAACATGTTCTGCAACAAATCAGCATTAGGATAAAACCAAGTCATATGAATATTGTCATTATATTAATAAGATAATATTAATTAAATTTCTAAAACAGAACACGTGTGTGAGCTTCCCTTCTAGATGTTCCCTTTCCCCCAGAGCCTTCTCTAGTCAACACTGTCTCCAGCAGCAGTGGCTGGAAGGCTGAAATCCACACCATCCCAGCCTCCCAAAGCCCTCACTAGCCCCTTCCCCTCTTTGGCCCTCTCATTGTCTAAGACTTCTCCCTTCTGCTCCTAGTGGGTATCTCCTGACTCCATTTTCCTTGCTCTTTCCCATCCCTCCTGCACTCATCTTTCACCTTGCCTTGCCTTCTTTCTACTCATTTATCTTTCTATTTATTTTCAATTCATCCACCAAGCTGCTTTGAAACGGATCTTTCTATAAAGCAATGTAATCGCGTTACTCTCTGGCTAGAACACCTTCCGTGGCTGCCCCTTACAACAAATTTCCTTTGAAAGTTTTATGGGACTTCAAAAATGTTTTCAACGTGTCATATGATAAATACTTGATTCTTTTGTATGGTTGAATAAAAAAAAGAAAGAATGCTTATTTAACATCACTAGATTAGCAGAGACTGTAACAAAAGTTATCTCATATGGTCTTTACACTCGCTTTACATGTAAAAATAAAGTGTTCTTCTCATGGAAGAAGGATGGATGCAATTGTATTGCTATACACTATTTAAGAAAAAAGATTTAGCATATTGCATATTAAAATGTAGACTGACCTTTTATTCTGTTATATAACAAAAAACAGATTTAAAAAATACTATTATACCCTGAAATTTGAATTTTCATATTTTGAGCTTAAAAAATCAGCTGGTTTATTTTTTATTGTGATATGTTTTATGTTTAAAAGTTAAGAAAAAAGAGAAATATTCTAGACTACCATTTGCAAGGATGTCTCCATAAGGACATAAATCCCAGAAATACATTCACATAGGCCACGGATTTTAGAATCACCAAATAGGTCATGCTGACATATCAGCATGGCACCCAAGGTCCTTTTGAACACTCTGTCCCATTTCTGGGCCCTTCACTCTAATTCTATCACCTAATTTGCAGTCCCCCAGACCCCATGTCCTTGGACACACCTTTTTTTTCTTCCTATAAGGTTCCTCTGAGTTTCCTTGTTGTAAACGTTGATACTTCTATCCATCTTTCACACCCCTGAGTAGGCTTGTCTAGTCTCTGAAACACCTCCTTTTTTGCCACCCCTCTCGTTCATGTATTACAAATGATTATCCCCAGATACATTTCCCCTTCTGAACTCTCAAGTTCTAGGTAGGAGGAAGCCCAATACCAAACACGGGATGGGGGAAATGCATATGTATGAATACATTTACAAATGCACAGTTAATTCAGGAAAATATCTGAAGTAATTGGAAAGCAGGTATAGGTAAAATAGGTATAGGTGAAAATCTCAGTATAACATGGTTTTTTATCTCATGATACACTGTTATTCTCGCCTTAAAGTTAGTCCTATATAAAACATGTTACACAAACCTCACGCATTACGATAGAATCTACAACAGCATAGAGTAATCTGGAATAATATTAAAGTGACAACACAAAATCTTACTTTTCAAAAATCTCTTGGAGTTGGATAATGCTCTTACAACAGTGTGTTTCTCTTTTACATTCATTTGTATCTGTGACAGATGTTGTTAGCTGTCCACTAAAGACTTTCTCCTTCCTTCTGTGTTAACAGTAAAGTACAGTGGAGACATGGCTGCCGGCTGCCCACACTCCCTGCTTCCTTTGGTACATGCTTGGCCATGTGATTCATCCCCCACTGCTAATGCAGTGCAAGCAAAAATGATGTGAACAACTCCTATTTGACTAGCTTAAGAGGAAATCTCTGGCCCAAGGCTTATGTTCTTTTTCCATTTTTATTTATAGCAGTGGCAACCAGTGACTTTGGAAGTTACATATTAAAATGCCAGAGGCATGACCTGCGTGAAACAGAGCTACTTAAAGACCTGGATGATATATCTGGACTGTTAGCCAAGACAGAAATAAACTTGTATCTTGTTGGAGCCACTGCTCCAGGATGTCTTTGTTAGAGGAGCTTAGTCCTTTACCCTAACTGATACTGTATCAGGAACTAGAAGACTATAAGTCTTCGTATATTCCTGTATATGTTATATTTTTACCCAATTTAAACAAATCCTCAAAGCAGAACTTTTATAACTAGCAAATATTAATATTTATAATGACAAACTCATTTTCTGAAGAAAACTCATTTTCTGCTCTCTCAAAACTTCGAGAGCAAATTTTGTAAAACCTGGTATAAAAGAATTTAGCTTTTTATCTACATTTATAAATGATTTGCTGATAAAGGGAAACAAACTTTTATGTAGAATGGACATGATAAAATTTCCTGCAGGAAGCCCTATAGAAAGACAAATGCAAAGATGCTTAAAAAAAAAAAAAAATATGATCCAAACCCCAATAGGGTGATGTTTTCCAAAAATGGTCACGTTACCTTAAAAATTTTTGAAGTTTGAGCATAACTTCTGAATCATTAAAAAAAAAAAAAAAAACTAAGACGATTGCCAGTTTCTTGTTACACATGAAATACTTAATTATTAATGGGATACTACCTCCTCAAAAGACAGAGATATGAGAATACAAGATAGTTACCTCAAATCCAGTTTCTGCTAATTTTCAAGTCGACCTCATTCAGAATAAAAAGTTCCATTTTGTCTCAATCATTCATTTTTTAAAATTCATTTCAGAAATGAACCCTATAGTAAAGTTTCTCTTCTATTTTTATGGCCAGAGTTCACTCATGAAAAAAACAAAATACAGCTATCAAGACAAAGTGATTTTCTGCAGAAAAGTAGTCAAAGAAGGGAATTTCTTGGTATTACAAATAAATAGGTAAAGGGATAAGTAATTTTTGAATACTCATTTCCTAGCATTTTTATATTCAATGAAAAAGATAATGGGCAGCTCTACAGCATCATTTCTGGTATTGCTTCCATGGCCTTATATAATCTGGCCACCTTTTGTAAAGCAGACTTTGCCTCCTTGGGGATGCTTATCAAACCACTGCTCAAGGGCTCCCGCCGTGCCCTGGCACTGACAGGGTCCCATTAGAGAGCTAAACCATGAGGTCTGGTAGTTTAAGTAACTAACTCCCACTAAATGCGAACAGGACTGGCTCTATTACTATCACATTTTACTCCTAAGTACTGAGTGGTACAATGCTTCCCAGTTGGATATTGAATTTTTATGTCCTTCTTCTTAAAATTTGCCTCTCTTTATGTGAAAGATAGAGTGCTAGCTATCAGACAGGAGTTTCCTGAACTTGATACCAAGTTACAAAGTACCTCACTGGAACCATCCTTTCTCCATGTATCCCATTACACTCAACAGTGTCCCTTCTATCACTGTCCCTTGAAGTCCCACTGCTTAACTATGCTCTGTATCCTACTGCTTTGACATCCATATGCTACTGAGTATCTCCTCTCTCGCCCACATTGCCACCTTAATTTCCCCTTAACATCAGCATGTTTTCCCATCCTAGAACAATAAAAATCTCCTAAACCTGCCAGTCTCCCTCAGGCCCATACCTTCCTGCCTGTCTCTTCATAGGTATTACTATTGTTTTCCAATTTCCTAATGCTCAGACTCAGCTTACTGCCACTAGACTTGTCCCTAACAATTACATTCCAACAGCTCTTGTCAAGGTGTCTACTTTGCTACCTTGTAAAGCAAATGTTTGAAAATGCTTATCTTGACAACCTGCTGGGAATCTGAGAATCCCCTGCAAAAACCAGCTTTGAGCACACCATTCACTCTGTAATATCTGAATATGGGGCAGTCGGTTCTAATTACGTGGTTACAACCTACTAATGGGACGTGGAAGTGCGGGATGTTGTAATCTCTTTTTGTTCGGGGGGAGGTTGTTTGTTTTTGTTTTTGGTAATGATAGCCAATTCTTTTTAATTGAAATGTCCCATTATCTTAGTTTCCACATTATTACACTTGCCTGATTTTCTTCCTACCTGTATGGTTACATCTCAGCCTGTCTCCACTCCTTTACCCACCCCTTAAATGTCACCTTCCTTGGGACTCTGTCCTAGCCTTTCTTCCCACTCTTTGCTGTTGGTCTGGGATACCCTATTACATTTATGGCTTCAGTGGCTTATACATTGATAACATCTATGACCATATTCTAATAATAGTAGTAACAGACACTGTTTCTCTTACTCTCACGTTTTACCACACATTTTAGTTATGTTAACATAACACATCCAATCCTCACAGCAACTCCATGAGGAAAGTACTATTTTTATTCCAGTTTCAAAAATGTAGTTAAGTTCTGAGCTTTAAGCAACCTGTCCATGGCCATGATGCTAGTCTGTGGCAGAAACACAATTTAAACCAGAAATTTATCCTCCAAGTATCCTTGTGATGCTTCCTATACCACCATATTGAAACCTTACTGTGGCATAACTTCAAGTCTAGCTCCGAGTCAATACCCTAAGCCTTCTCTACACCGCCTTTTGGACTTGAGATCTTAATACATGACTCTCATGTACCTTCACCAAATTCAGCTGACTTTATGTAATGCCAATCACATAACCAGCTGGCGTGCACAGGTAAAGCCTTTGCTCAACAGAGAGCCTCAAGTGAGATCAACTGAGTAAGCCCAGGCCTAAACATAATCAACATGAAGGTTAATCAAGTTAAAGAGAAATATGTTCTGACTTCATTCACATAAATGTGATTTGAATACATAATTTAAATATAAACTTAATTCTGACATTTCCAAGGTGAAAATAATGTTTTGGAATACTTTCTCAACTTGTGATGCCAGACATCAGCTGACTTAGAGGAAATAAATTCCATGAAAATTCAGAATACATGTAATATTCACTTTTGTTTAAGCATGTGATTCACACAGAGCTATTTGCACCATCTGGTCCACACACCGATTAACCAATCACAACACAGAAAGGCCTAGACCAAAGATCATTCACAAGGTAATATACGTATTTGCTCCAACTCAGGAAGAAAGAGTAGTAATAAAAAATGTCCATTTTACGTACCACAGATATATGAAAAAGTGACTTAGCCACGGTAGCTGGCAAAATGACATTTTATCCATAACAGGTATGCACATGACCAAGGCAGAAATTCTTATCATTTGATTTTTAACAAGACCAGTGCTTTGTGTGCGATTTTCAGTTGAGCTTTGCTGCTCTAAAGCTGTTTCAGTTTCCAATTCATCATGCCCAGGATAGAACTCATCATCTGCTCCCTCCAACCTGCTTCCTGCTTTGTGTCATGATTACAGTAAAAGGCCCCATCATAAACTAGAAGTCCAGGCAGAAACATGGGTATCATCCTCAATTTCTCCCTCTTGACAATTTCCAAAATGTTTTTGTAATATCTCAGTGTTTTGATTGTAGCAGTCTTGTGAGGCCATATTACCATAATTTTATAAATGAAGATATTTATGTTCAAAGAGTTTAAATGCTTTGCCCAAAGGCACAGAATAGTTATGATGTTTATTTTGTGGTGCCTCATTTAGTTAATACATTTATACACATTATCTTATTTAATCATTAAAACATTCATGTGATTAAACTCCTTTTTTCTCAAATAAGGTAACTGAGGGTGTGGAGAGAGTAAGCCATTCATTTGAGGATATGAACTGGGATTTGAACTCAAGTCTGTCAGCCTTAAAAGCTTCTCTTAATTATTCTTGCTCTTAGTAAATTACTGAGTAGGGATCTAAATCCAATTAATTTTCCCAGTGGGCAAGCATTCAATTGACCAAATATCCCAGTGATGGAACATTCACTTAAATTTGGTGCTAAATGCTTTATAAGAAACACTGTTTTGCTTTAGAACTTTTTTCAAAAAGCATTCTCACTTTTGCATAGTCCATTAAACACAGCTGATATTTTAGTGATTGAGAAATTTATAATGTATTTCAAACTTATTATTATTAAATATAATTTTCTGTAACACTGCCAGAGCCTTATTTATAAAAAACATAGCAGAGCAGAAAGAAAACTTAACACAGAGCTGACTCTGAAAGCTACTTTTCTGTGGAATGATTTCAGAAGTCTATTTTCTTATCATTTTCTTTCTTACCATAAGATTACAACTCCTCTCTAGCCATCTTCCCTAACCCTCTCTCCAAGAAAAACCCAACCATCTGGATATTTTTAATTAATTAAGTCTGTAAGTCTTATTTATGATTATATATGACAAAAGAGAAACACTGAGAGATTAAATGATCTAAGTAATACAAATGAACTAGCAATAGTACTAGGAGCATAGTGTATTTAAATTCGTTTTATAAATTAAACCCAGATACTTGATTTTTGACATATAAGAAAGAGAGCCATATTTCTAAAATATGTTCAGTCATCACCAGTTCCAGGAACTAGATCAATGCCATAAACATACCCTTGCCAATGAAGAGCAACATGACTGGATGTGCTATAGGAGCAATCCGTGTATACAACCATCACACACGGGAAGGCACCAATTAACTCACTTCCTATGTTCATTTTGTCAGATGGAACCCACATGCAAATGCAAAATCAAAAATAGCCATTTCCTTAGAAAATACTTAGGATGAGGTTTTGAAAATGCCATAATTGCTTTCTTCTCTCTCTCTCTTGTTCCTCCCCCTGCCCCACCCACTGTGATCAGATTACGATAAAGATCACTAATACCCAAACATGAAAATGCATAGTTCATGTTGGTAAACCTGGTCAGATACACTTCTATAGTGGTCCTGCCAGATGTACTTGAAGAGCCTTCTGGAGACTGAGGGATCAGACTCAGTCTATCTTCACATTGTTAAAATCTTCAGAATGAACAAGGCTATGAGGGTCTAGCTACATTATCATCACTCTCTCTTCATTTAAAAGCTCCAAAAGCCCATGTTAAATTTTTCTCAATTGAAACAAAGTACAAAACTCCCCTGATAGCATTCTGTCTAAACATGAACATTTTATGGCTCCCCCTTCATTCACTATTTCTTAGTGGTTAAAATATCCTTGTTTGTACACAAAATTAAACCTATGTTTCTGTTCAGCAAGCTTTGTTAACTATACCAGTTTTGCCTATTTTCACTTGCAAACTCTTAAAAGAGAGGAGATGTAAATTGTAAATATTTCTCTGTTTAAACGGTTCTTTGTAATGAATGTCTCCAACACTGTTATTATTGCCTAAACTATTTTTAGCAGACCATAAGGAATGGAAACTCCATGACTTTTGTTATTTATCAATTAGCTATGCGTTGGCCTCTCAAGCACCTCCAGTATCTCCTTACTATCTACTGTGCTAAGTTTAAACTCTTTGGACTACTTCCCAAGAATCTCCATGGGCCCTGACTGTGTCTCTCTGTTCATTGAGATGAACCCAACACACCCTCCCCCCACCCTGACTGAGCTGTCCTGCTTCTTTCCATCTCTTCACCTTTGTTAGTGCCCTTCTAGTTGCTTGTTTTTCAACATAACAATACAGTCCTAAGATGGTTCATCAACTCTTCAAAAGAGCTTTCTCCATCTTTTCCAACCTACTTTGATCACCAACTTCTATAAGTTCATGGAAAATTCGTTAGGTCATAAGACGAACTGACATCTATTTATTTGCTCCTTCCTAGTGATTTGCACAGACTTGATTCAATTTTGTCATCTAAGTTATGCACTGTGTAAGCACAGGAAATACATCTTATAATTTATTTTGGACATCTCTTACCTATATGGAAGATGATCAGTAATCCCAAATATAATAAGATATTAAAACATTTTCTGCCCCCCGCCCAAAAAAGTACAAACCAAAAACATTTTGTGCCCCAGATTTTCCAAGAAGTAAGAAAAAAAGATTTCTACTTATTAGCTGTCTTACTTAGGCAAGCAAGGTCACCTCTGAGCCACTAACACCTTTAAAATCAAGGATAAGAATGTTTACATTTTACTGACTTCCTTGGTTTCTTTGAATATACTGTGCATATCTTGCCTCAGACTCTTCCTTCTGTCTAGAAATTTATTTTCCATCTGTTTATCTAGTTACCTCCTATCTATCCTTAAATGTAACAGTCTTACAGAAGCTTTCCTTCTTACACCTTCCTCTTATCACTTTATTTACTCAATTGCCATCTTCCCTGGTAAAACTGTACCCTGTTAGAAAGCATGGATCACATGTAGTGTTACTCCACACCGTATATCCAGTGCACTGTGCAAATATATGAATATTCGTTATTGAATATTTGCTTCTTTTCTCTTGTTTTGTATGATTTGTAGTTAAAATCTCAGAGTGATTTTTCTTATTCCTTGATGCGTTTCTCGGCATTTAAGGATGGTCATCAACCATCAAGCAAGAACGTAAAGTGGGAAAACACAAAATTATGTTATTTATCCAGGGAGAATGACAAGATCAGGCTAAATAATCCAATCATGGGTCCACATCCTCTTTGCGTGAACTGGATAAACAGAGGATTTATGGTGAATAACTAAGTAAGCTGCTCATTTTAATATCTATAAATACTTCTTACAACTTGAATCGTGACAGATATTGGTTTTTTTAATGACTTAATATGAAGCTACTTAGAATTAAGTCAACAGACAGAAAATACTACATGATGGGTATGAAAGGTAAATCTGGAAACGCTTCCTTGTATACAAACCATTACTAATATGTACTACACTGGAATAGATTTCCATGACTAAGAATATAAAAATTGTAAATTGATAGGCATTAATATTTTAATATCTAGCATCAGTATTTTCAGTCTCATTCAACCTGCATAAACAAGAATCCAGACTGATAAAAGTTATTAAGACCAACATAAAATACACACACACACCACTGACATGGCACCAAAATCAGAACTGACGTTGACATTCTCAATAAAATGAGAAGACACTTACTATTAAGAGAGTTCTAAAAATAAAATTATTTACAAAATAAAGTTTTAACTCCAGTGAGTCAGAAATAATTTATCTAAAATTCTAAAGAACGTCAGTCTAGACAAACAAATTCACTTATTCAATTTAGTCAGACTGAAGGTTAAGGTTAACCAGTACATTCTAAAGGGAAAAAAAAAAAGAAATACATACGGTGTGGCTTTATTTACACAACTGTTAATGAAAATAAAGTTTCTCAACAAACACGTAATGAAACTACCCAAGCTGTTAGTAAGATTTGGCTGACAGTACCTGGCAAACCAATGGTCCCTGAGGGGGCTTCTCAAATAAAATCACAAGCCCACACTGTTAAAGACTTGTAGTCGATGCTCATATGTATGCCAAATTTTTTAAGGGAAATCGCAAGGACTGAAGATTTAAACAACTGAAATCCAACTTCCAAAAACGTGACTTTCTGTACTTCTTAGCTGGCATTGCTGCACTGGTCTTACACAGATTTAAAAAAAAAAAAAAAAGACCATGGGAATTACATCTTACTGCCACTTTAATAGGTGGTTTATATAATCCCTAATTTATAAAAGGGAAGACATCATTCGAATGGATACAAATACTGCCAGAGCACATTAAAAAGTACAGGTACTACATTAACAAAAAAGGAATGAAGTAATGATAGGAATTCATAAGATAGAAAAAAATTCAATCTCTTCTCAAAGAAAAATTTTGTTGGAAAAAAACAAACTTGAGCTATATACTCTAATCCCACCTTTGTCTCAAACATTTATATAACTGAACATTGCTAAACATAATCTAAATCTGGGAGCTAGGAAGGTGGATTTACCTAAGATTAAAATATTTCTCATAAAATGTTAGTATGACTGCTTTTACAATACAGTAAGCTTTCGTAAAGGAGCATGCTTACTCGGACAACAAAAATGTGGGCAGTTTAAGCATGAAATACTAAAGCTTTAAAATTCAAGAAAGAAAAGTGAATTCAATGACATTTAATGCTCAGCTAACTCACAAGTGTGACTCACTTGCCTAAGAATAACTGGTCTTGAGCCAGAGATCTTTCTGCCCCATGGTGCATCACCATTTCACAGGGTGCCTCTCAAGGATCAGATCAGAAAAGGAAATTATAAAATTCAAATGCTTCTTCTGAACGATTGGCAAAATGAGGTTATTTCCAACAACAGGTCCTTTTGTCTACTTAGATAACAGAAAAAAAAAAACAAAAAACCCTCCTTAGAGCCAGAAAAATGAAACCACTGTACTGAGGTAAAATAAAGATTAACACAAATGTTAGTATTATTAAATGATTTAGGTGTTCTTGGTAGACATGATAATATACTAGTTTTAGAAAGCTCTAAATTTCTGTGACCAGTGGCTAGCATTTCTAATTACTCCATATATTAAAGAGAGTGTTTAGACCCTAAATTTAAATTGTTATAATCAAATAAAATATGGAAGTATAACTCACAAGCATCCCATAAAGTAGAATTATTTCTGTTAATTTATAGAATTGATTCTTTATGTAATCTCTCTGAGAGTGTTATTCGCTCATATTCTATTTCCTTAGCAGCAGCAGAAAGCAATTAAAAATGCATATAATTAGCAAACAACTAAGAAACAGGAAGCCAGAGGATATACATTATAACCCAAGATCTTCAGAAAATTTTTATAGAACAGATTTTTAGCTGACAGACATTATTGTTAAATCTCTCATTACTGCATATCATGAGGCACTTATACAGCATCAGCAAACAATTACAATGTCTCCTCCACTGTTATGTATCACAGACTGCCCAGCATTTTTATCAATAAACTAATTTATGCTGAAATTTTAACAATGAAATATGTTTTGTGGATTTTTATGTTGTTTCTTTTACATAATTTTTGCTTAAAATGTATCTGGTTGATTTTTACCTCAAAGCTTCTGCCCCACTCACTGAGTCTAATCAAAAAGTACTTTTGAAGAAAAGCTGTTGAGAACAAAGGATGAATTTTCTCTTAGAAATAACTGCTTTCTCCCCGTGGTTCTCCATTTGTTTCCCTTGCCAAGACATGCAAGATGTAGTGTACATTCTTAACAGCTGCGACTGTTCACTGGCCCCTTCCTTGCACCAACCCTCTTGATAATCACAGTATAATTTTTTTCAAGTAGTTTATCTAAACAGATAATAAAGGTCAACTATGTTACATATACAACCATAGTTTTCTTCCTTTCCTATTAAATTGCCACTTCAGTCCCATACACTTTCTTCACCTCCCTCCCAGACTGGCAGAGTCCAGCTGCTATTCTACCTGCTATACACTTTCCATTCAGTAATTACGAGGGATTCTTTCTCAGTTCCTCTTCCAACATAAATAAGGCAGTAGAGACAATGAAGAATTTCTTCCCTGTAACCATAAAAAGAGAAGGGAGCAGAGTAGACACGAGGAGCTTGATGCTCCATGGTCTGGAATTGCAGCTGCAGCTAGAAGGAAAGAATGGGTACCAGGCAGCTGCAGAGAGGGGCTCCATCCTTAGAGACTGGCAACAGTCAGAAGCAGTGTGGCATGCAACACGGGAAATGGGCAGTCAGGGACTAAAAGGGATAGAAAGTAGAAGACACATAGGTCCCATAGCACAGGGAATCTGGGAGGATATTTCTGCATGTAGAGATAGCCTTGTTGGCCAAGAGCTTGAGCTTTGAAATGACATCTGGATATAAGGATCATTTCTAGGGAAGGTTTTTTAAACAGGAGGTTGCTAATATTTGGTGAGTAAACCCATATTCTGATAATGCAGACAAATGAAGACCACTAAGTAGCTTTTCGTTTATGAATTACACATGAGGTTATAAATATTTCATACTGTGGACACATTATGTATCCTACATGACAATCATACAGGTCTAGAATAGGTGTGCAGGTATTGGATAAAAGATACTTAACTTGTAAATCTTAACCCCAATTCACGTTAGGAACTTTTATATAGGATATGAGGGATCCTGGGTGGGTAGAAGACCTTTTAACAAACAGCAATTTTAGTCTCAGTATGTCATCAGTATACCCAACATAGAACACTTTTTACCCCAACTAACTGTATCTCCTAACATACTAAAATTCATGATATCCATGAATAAAACACTGATGTGTCTTAGTTATTAACTGGAGAAATCCACAATTCCCTATAGTTTTGTCAATGTATTTTAAACTATGGAGTCAATATTTAAAATTTTAAACTAGTTTAGATATTCTTTAGAGATTAATTAGGACCACGCCAAAGATTCTCAAACTAGTTGCATAAAAGAATCACCTGGGAAGCTTATAGATGACTGATTCCTATTCCAGACCAATTCAATGAAGAGCTCAAGAAGTATAGCCCAAACAATATAGCTAAGTTGTCTCAGGTGATATTAATGCAGACTGGGAGAAAATCATTGTTCTGGTCTCCTATCCAGCTCTTCTGTGGAAAATTGTAATTGGTGTTGTGAGAAAAAGTATCCCACTGTCAAACATTTGAGACCTAACCAAGCATAATAATTATATTTATGGATGTCTGAAGCATTCTTTTAATGATAGAGAATAAGATAAGTATTTCTATTCTTACCACTACATTTAATGTAATTGAGCAAGTCCTGATCAATGTTTTCAGAAAAGAAATAGCATATGTAATAGCCTGAAGGGAAGAATGAGATTGTTACTATTTTCAGACTACATGATCTGCTCACAAAAATTAATAAAATCAACAAATAAACTCTTAAAACTCATCAGAAAGTTCAGCACTAAGACCAAGTAGAAGATTGATTTGTAAGAATCAATAGCACTCCTATAATTCACCAACAAATACATATACAATATAGGAAACAATTCACAATACTAAGAAAGACAATTCAGTATGAAGGAATTAATTAACAAAGTATTTAAAGATCCTTTTAGGGAAAAAAAAATTAAAGGCCTTTTTAGAAGGCATGAAGAACTGAATAAAGAGCCATTTCATGTTACTGGATGAGATGACTTAATATAGCCATGCTCTCTAAGTTAAACTATATATTCAGTGCAATCTCTCAATAAACATCCCAGCTGCATTTCTTTAGGAATACTACTTAGCAGATGGTACTGAAACAAGTCCATCACTATGTTCTGAAACAATTCAATTCTTAACTAACCATAAAAATTGGAGTCCTGATGGATTCAAGTTGCTAAGTGTGGAAGGCAAATCAATGTGTTAATAAAAAAAAAAAAGTATTGGAGAATACATAACCTTTGTTATATATGGGTAAGGAAAGACTTCTTTAAAAACTCCACACACACACACACAAAACTATATACTTTATGATTCCATTTACAAAACAGTCTAGAAAATCCAAAACTACTGTAACAGAAGGTAACACATCAGGAGTTGCCAGGGATTAGAGGTGAGGGGACAGAAGGACTGCAAAGACATACAAGAAAACTTTCTGGTATGACAGGAATGTTTGATATCCTGATTCTGAGAGCAATGGCACAATGATAAACATATGTTAAAACTCAATAAACTGTAAAATTTTAAATGTATAATATTGATTGCAAATTATACCTCAGTAAGCCTGACAAAAAGTCACTATAAACCATAAATTACAAGATTGATAACTGATTACTACATAAATATCAAAATTTATATTCAAAGAAGCATGAGAAAATTTGGAAAAAGAGACTTGCAATGTCCAAAAACATGGAAAAACATGGAAAAGGTGAAGCAAAGTATCAGTTACACCCAACAGATTAGTAAAGGCAAGACCAAATACCATCAAAAGTGGGAGGTGGGTGAAGATTTACAAACGTTGATTCACAGTAGGTGGAAGTGTAGATTAGTGAAGACATTTTGGAGACTGACTTCCTATTTTAATATATCAGTATCTTCCCCCACTTATTCCATCTCCTTCTTTTTCTCCATCCCACTCCTCACCTTCTGATACTTGATGCTGTCTGTTTGTTCCCAATACTATGGAACCATAGTGAAGTCAGAGGTTTTGTCTACTTCGTTTACTACTGTACCTCTTAAGTCTCAAACAGTGTAAACAACATTGAAAAATTCAGGATATATTTCTGAATTAATAAGCATACTTTACACTTTTACACCTTAAACAATATTGACCAGGTTGCCATTTAATACATTTACAATTTAAGGTTAAAATTCTATATAATGTTCTTAGTTCAATTAAAAGGTTACTTCTCCACTAAAACTATTTAGAAAACAGATGCATGTGGATTACAATATCTCTAACACAGAGACTTCCTGGGTCACAACTTCATTCAATAAAATCCCATTAATTTTGTTATTATTCCTTATTATTCCTTTGTTATTATTCCTTCCTTATTATACAAAAAATGCAATAAAGTCAACAAAAATCATTTCATAGAACCTAAACATTATGAAAATGTGTATAATAGAGGTGGATAAATATGTAATTGAATTAATAAATTCATAATCAAGCTGGCTGTCAGTTTGAACAAAGCCAAAGTAGTCAGCTAAGATAATAAGACATAATGAGCTGGTTACTGAGGCAGAACGTTCTTCAGTGGCGAGAATGAAAAATCGGATGAAGTGAACAGACACCTCTGAAACAACAACGACCCTGACAATAGCTTAAATATTTAAGCGCAGTGTCATTGAATGATATACTGAAAATATGTTTCCAGTGAAAATAAGTGGTCATTTGAGAACATCATCCTGATTTAACAGAATTACAGAGTAATCTCAAACATCGGGAAAATGCAAGGATCATGATTAAAATAAAATTCTGAATAGAAGAGATGGAATGTCAATTTCATTACTAGAAGAAATTGTCTTGCTTGTAACTGAGTCATTCTGGACTTAAAGTTGTTGAGGTTTTGTTATCAGTCACAATGCCTCTGAACCCTGACATCACCCAAAGCAATACTTTATCTCAGATATAAAATTTTTTTTTAAAGATTTTATTTATTTATGTGACAGAGAGACAGCCAGCGAGAGAGGGAACACAGCAGGGGGAGTGGGAGAGGAAGAAGCAGGCTCACAGCGGAGGAGCCCGATGTGGGACTCGATCCCGGTACGCCGGGATCACGCCCTGAGCCGAAGGTAGACGCCTTAATGACTGCACCACCCAGGCGTCCCTCAGATATAAAATTTAATACAAAACTAGATTTTGCTTTAATATAGGCAGTCCTAAAATTTTCCATTATTTTCATTGTTGGAAACATGAACTCACCACTTTGGGGGGAGGGATATTTATAGCTTAAAATTCTCATAAAAAAATCATATGTAGGCTTTAATGGATATAGCATCAAGAATTTGTTTTACAATATACAGAAATCTCATGTTTCTCACAATGACTTTTCTTTATCCAAAATTAAGCAATAGAGATCCAAGTCTTCTTTCAGAACTGTAAATTCACAGAAGTCCCTGAGAGCCAAGGATACAGGAGAACCAGAGATGATGAGGTGCAAAAAAGAGACTCTCTAAATCTACATATGAAGCCTTGGTAAATTTTGAACTGCCTATGTGTGGACTGAATCAAATATAAACTGCAGACTATTTGAAAACTGAACTCTAACAGAATACTGCCCAGGTACCAGACTTGGCTCTGGTGGCACACACATGGAATGACTTGATAACATTAGAGAGAGGTCTGAAAAACTGAATATTGAAACCACAGCACTGAAGAGTCAGACGTGAACTGTAAGCTAAAAATAATTTGGTGGATTGACTATTGAAAAAAAATCAACATTGATGGGATTTCAACAGAATATAATTTCATAATGCAATATTCAAAACATACAGGATACAATACAAATTTTACTCAGCGCACAGAAAACAGAAAAATCTCAACTCTTAAGGCAAAAAATAATCAAAAGACACCATCCTCAAGATGACCCAGATGGTGGAATTATCAGACTTTTAAGTGGATACAATAACCATGCCCCATGAATTGAGAACTAGAACTCTTAAAGGAATGGTAGATATCCTTGGCAAAGAAAATATAAATTGCAACCAATCTAATTCAAACATAGGCAACACACTTGAATAGATATTTTTTCAAAGAAGATATGCAAATGGACAATAAGCAAATGAAAAGATACACAACATCACTAATCACCAGGGGAATACAAATCAAAGTCACAATAAGATACCACTTCACATCCATTAGGATGGCTATCATCAAAAATTAATAATATACATGCATAAAAGCGTAGGCAAGGATGTAGAGAAATTGGAACACTTGGGCACTAGTAGAAATGTAAAGTGCTGCAGCTGCTAGGGAAAATGGTGTGGCGGTTTTCCAAAAAGTTAAACAAATAATTAAACATACAATCCACCATTTTTACTTCTGGGTATATGCCCAAAATAAGTGAAACTAGTTTTGAAGGGATACTTATGTAACCATGTTCACAGCAGCATTATTCATAGTACCCAAAGGTGGAAGCAACCCAATGTCCATGAATGAATGAATGAATGAATGAACAAAATGTTGCATATAAACACAGAATTTTATTCAGCCTTTAAAAGGAAAGAAATTCCAACACACAGTACAACATGGGTGAACCCTGAGACCTTATGCTAACTGAAATAAGCCAGTCATTAAACATACCGTATGATTCCACTCAGATGAGGTATTTAGAATAATTAAATACATAAAAATGGAGAGTAGAATGGTAGTTTCAAAGGACTGGGAAGAAGGGGAATAGGAAGTCACTGTTTAACAGGTGCTGAGGTTCAGTCTTGCAAGATGAAAAATGTGCTCTGGGTGACTGGCAGGGATGGTTGTACAACAATGTGAATGTACTTATGTCACCAAACTACACATTAAAAAGGTTAAAATGGTAAATTTGGTGTTATGTATATTTATCACAATTTTTTAAAATAGTTAAAAACAATTATAAAAAAGAAATAAAAGGGAATTTTATAACTTAAAAACTAAACACTGCAATTTGGGCTGGATGAGCTCAATAACAGAATGAAGAGAAGAAAGTTCCTGTCAAAACAGACCATTAAAAAATTGTCAAATCTGAAAAAGAAGAAATTGTTACAACAGTTCATCAGAGACTCAGAAACCTGTAAGACAATATAAATATCAAATCTGACATGAGTACCTTAAAGTTTCAGGAGGAAAGACTGATGAAGAAAACTTTTTTTAGAAAATAATGACTACTGTGAGACCTAAAGGTGAGACCTGAAGCCATGAAACCCCTAGAAGAAAACACAGGCAGCTATTTGTTTGACATCAGCCAAAGAAACATTCCTCTAGATATGTCTCCTCAGACAAGGGAAACAAAAGCAAACTTTAACTAGTGGACTGCACCAAAACAAAAAGTTTTTCACAGCGAAGGAAACTATCAATAAAACAGTAAGTCTACTTATGGAATGGGTGAACATATTTGCAAATGATTTATCCAATAAAGGGTTAATACCCAAAATATATTAAAAACAGCACCAAAAAACCCAAATAATCCAATTAAAAATGGGCAGAGGACCTGAAGATATTTTGCACCAAAGACACACAAATGGTCAACAGACACATGATAAGATGCTCAACATCGCTCATCATCAGGGAAATGAAAATCAAAACCATAATGAGATATTACCTCACACCTATCAGAATAGCTGAAATCAAAAACACAAGAGAGAACAAGTGTTGGCAAGGGTGTGGGGAAAAAGGAACCCTCCTGCACTGTTGGTGGGAATGCAAATTGGTGCAGCCACTATAAAAACAGTACAGACATCCCTCAAAATATTAAAAATAGAATTACTATATGATCCAGCACTGGATATTTAACCAAAAAAAATGAAAACAGTAATTTGAAAGGATATATGCACTCTTCTATTTACTGGAGCATTATTTACAATAACCAACATATAGCAGCAACCCAAGCAATCCATTCATTGATGAATATCCATTCATCAAAGAAGGTGTGGTGTGTGTGTGTCTGTATAACAGAATACTATTCAGCCATAAAAAGAATGAGATCTTGCCACTTGCAATGGCATGGATGATGCTAGAGAATATAATGCTAAGAAAAATAATTCAGTCAGAGAAAAACAAATACCATATAATTATATGTGGAATTTAAGAAACAAAATCAATGAACAAAGAAAAAAAGAGACAAACAAACACTAGACTCTTAAATACAGATAACAAAACATCAGTTGCCAAAGGGAAGGTTGGTGGAGGATGGTTAAAACAGATAAAGGGGATTAAGAGTACACTTATCTTGATGAGGACTGAGTAATGTATAGAATTACTGAGTCATTATATTGTACACCTGAAACTAATATTATGTTAATTATACTTCAATAAATATCCCCCCAAAACACACACATAAATATATGTGTATATATGTACATACATAGATATATAGTTATAAATATAGATATAGATATTTTACAAATTGAAAAAGCCTACAAACCCCAAAACAGTGTAAAAAAGAAAATCATGACCAGATAGATGCATCTCATAGGTAAAAACTAAATAATCTCACAGGTGAAAAATAAAGATTAAGAAAGTATCCTGGAGGCAGCCAGAGGAAAACATGACACATTACATATAGGAGAACAATGAACTTAATGCTTTTAGATTTACTAACAGAAAACAAAGAAGCCAGATGACAGTGCTCTTTAAAGGGCTCCAAGAAAATAAATGACAACCTACAACTCTATAACCAGTAAAGATACCCTTTAAAAATTAAGGCAAAATAAGCACATTTTCCAATGAATGAAAAGAGAATTCATTGAAAGCATATCTGCTCTACAGGAAATGCTAATATAAGTTCTTCAGGGAAAACAGAAATGATATTAGAAGCAAACTTGAAATTCAGGATCAAAGGAAGATCAATAGAATCGGTAAATATCTGGGCATATATAACAAACTTTTTTCTCAAGTTTGTCAAGTATTAATGACTGTATAAAGTAAAAATTATAACAATGCTGGAAGGGTTTCAATGTGTGGATGCAATGCATGTGATAACTGCTAACATAAAGGCTTAAGGAAACTACGTGGTTGTAGGTTTCTACATTTCATCTGAAGTGATAAAATATTAACCTTAAGTAGACTATAAAAGTTAAGTATGTCATGATCAACCAATCAACCAAAAATATTCAGAGACAACTAAAAACTTAAATAGGAGTATTAAAAATATTGAAATTATACAAATGAACACAGGAAAGGGAAAGTAAAAGAATGAAAAAACAGGGTACAAACATAAAACAATTATATGTGGGAGAGCTAAATTTGCCCGTCAGGAAAAACACTATATGCAAATGATCAGAGCTGATAAAAGAAAAAAAAAAATGAAACTGGAATAAAAAAATTACAATACACTGCATATAAGAAACCAATTTTAAACAAAAAGATATTGTTAGGGAAAAAAATTAAAATGATAGGGAAAAGAAATAAACCATGAGAAGACCAACCTATAAAGAAAGCTTTAATGAAAACATTAATTTCAAACATTGAAGATTTTAGGTCAAGGAAAATTCCTAGGGATAAAGAGAGCATTACACAGTGGTAAAAGTCAATTCACCAGGAAGATGGAACTATATACGGGAGCACCTTACAACAGAGTTTGAAAACCCATGAAGCAGAGATTGATAGAATTAAGTGCAGACATAGGCAAATGCACAATTACACTCGGAAATGTTAAAATTACTCACTGAGACATTGACATAGAATCTATGAATATATAGAAACCCTGAAAAGACAGACTCGAGCAGCTTAAACACTCCACTGAATAAAAGCAGATTACACATTCTTTTACGTGCACATAAATGGACCACATCCTGTGTCCTAATACAAACATTAACCATTTAAAAGAACTGAAATCATAAAATATATTATTTGACCCTAAAAGAATTATATAAGAAAGGACTACTAACATATACCCTGAAAATCCCCAAAACATGGAAATTAAACAACGTATTTACAAATGTGGAATGAATCAAAAAGGAAGTCCTAAGAGAAATTAGAAAGTATTTTGAACTTAAAAAAAAATGAAAATACAAAACATCTAAATTTCTGAAACACAGCTAAAAGAGTGACAAGAGTTAAATCTATAATGGCAAATGTTTATATTAGACAAGAAGAATGGTCGTAAGTTAATAATCTAAGCTTCCACTTTAAAAAAAAAAAATAAGAGAAAAGTGAACCAACCTGAAGCAAGCAGAAACTAATAAAGAGCTGAAATCAATAAAATTAAGAAGAGGAAAACAATAGAAAAAGAATCAATGAAACCAAAAGCTGGTTCTTTGATAAGAATAAAATTGATAAACCTCAACTTCCTCATGACTATGAAAACCATACAGCTAACATCACACTTAATAATGAATGTCGGAATGCCTTCATCCTGACTGGAAATAAGTCAAGGGATATTGTTGCTGACAACTTTCCTCTAACAGTGTACGGAAGGTCCTAGCCAATGCAGCAAGGAAAGAAAAAGAAATAAAAGACAGATTAAGAAAAAAATAACATTCTATTTGCAGACAACATGACTTGATTGCCTTTGCAGAAAATCTCAAGGAATGTAAAAAAGAGATTCTAAAACTAATAAGTGAGTTTAGTAATATCACAAGACACAAGGTGAATATATATGTAAACAAAGTCAATGATATTTCTATGCAATAAGAGTTAATGACTGGGGGGAAAAACATTAAAAAAAATTACTACTCACTAAAGCTCTCCTAACCACTACCCTCCCACCACCAAGAAAAAACAAATTCTAAGGAATAACTTAAGATCTGTATGCTGAAAACTACAAACCACTAATAAAAAAAATAAATAAAATTTCTAAGTAAATGTAGAAATATACTATGTTCATGGATTGGAACAATGGATATTGTTAAGATATCGATTCTCCTCAAATTGACCTACAGATAGCAAAACCCAAGAAAGGATTTTTATAGATATTGACATGCTCTTTTTAAAATTTTTATGAAAAATGAAAGGAAACAGAGCAGCCAAAATAATTTTGAAAAAGTGGGATAAAATTGGGAATCTTGAATGAACAGATTTTAAGTATTATAAAACCACAATAATCAAGACAGCATATTATTAGTTCAGAAATACCTACATGAGTATTGCCAGTTTACATGTGAAAATAGTGCAAAGTCAATTCCAGGGAGAAAGTATAGTCTTTTCAACAAACAGTGGTAGAATTTATTATCTGTAAGAAAAAAAAGAAAAACCAATACCTATACCTCATGTCTCAAATAAAAATTATTCAAAATGGGTCATATATCTAAATGTAAAACCTAAAACTATCTAATGTTTAGAAGAAAATATAAAAGGAAATCTTTGTGACGTTGGATTAAACAAATATTTCTTATATAACACACTCCATAAAAGAAAAAAAATTCATTGGGATTTCATAAAAATCAGTATATTTATTCTGTAAAAGATCTCACTGTAAGAATATGAACACAAAGACTGGGATAAAAACAGGAATAAATCAAGTATCAGACAAAGGACTTTAATGAAGAATATATAAAGAACACTCAGGACACAAATACCAAGACCACAAAAAGTGGGCCAAAGATTTGAACATGCAGTTCAGCAAAGAAGCTATATGGATAGCAAATAAGGAGATAAAAAGATGTTAAAGATCATTAGCCATTTGGGAAACATAAATTAAAACCACATGAGATGCCATTACACATCTCTTATAATGACTGAAATAAAAATAAAACAGGTAACATCCAGGGCTGGAGTAGAAGTGAAACAACTAGAAGTTATACACTTCTGATTGTAATGCAAAGTGAGAGAACTACTCTGAAAAACAGTTTTAACAACTCATAGGAAGTTAAATACCCACTTTCCATATGACCCATCAATCACACTCCCAAGTATTTACTCTAAAAACATTAAAACATATGATCACATAAAAACCTGTACAGGAACATATGTGACAGCATTATTTATAATCGCCAAAATCTTGAAACCAAATATATTCCCACATGGTAAACAAACATGGTACGTCCACAAAAAACAATACTACTCAGCAATAAAAACTTAATACAATCAGCAACACAAATTAATCTCAAATGCATTATACTAAATGAGAGGAGACAAAAGGTTACATATTGTTTGATCCCATTTATGTGACATTGCTAAAAAGCCAGAACTTTAGGGACAGAAATCAATCGTTGCCGGGTGTTAGAGGTGGAGAGATGTATGCCTAAAAAGGAACAGGTAAGGGATTTTTTAAGTAAGGGAACTGTTTTGTTATGCTAATTGTACTAGTGGTTACTGGATACTGGATTTATTTTTTTTAAGATTTTATTTATTTGAGACAGAGAGAGCTATTTATAAGGGGGGCAGGGGGAGAGGGACAGGGAGAAACAGGCTTTCTGCTGAGTGGGTAGCCTGACATGGGGTAAATACCAGGACCCTGGGATCCTGACCTGAGCCAAAGGCAGACACTTAACCGACTGAGCCACCCAGATGTCCCTGGACACCTTTCTTAAAACTAACGGAACTGTACACTACAGAAAAACATCTAGGTATTGAACATAAGTTTTAAAACAAACAAAAAAAGTATTAAATATTCAAAAAGAGATGAAGCATATAATATGGTCTATTGAGGTCAACCTCATTCATGAATTCACTTTTTAAAGAAAGGGATAATTCACTTAAAAAAAAAAAAAAAAAAGCAGGGGTGCCTGGGTAGCGCAGTCGTTAAGCGTCTGCCTTCGGCTCAGGGCGAGATCCTGGCATTCCGGGATCGAGTCCCACATCGGGCTCCTCCGCTGGGAGCCTGCTTCTTCCTCTCCCTCTCCCCTGCTGTGTTCCCTCTCCCGCTGGCTGTCTCTCTGTCACATAAATAAATAAAATCTTAAAAAAATAAAATAAAATAAAATAAAATAAAAATAAAATAAAAAATAAAAAAAATTTTAAAAAAAGCAGTGATGGAGAATTTTCTGTTCAACAGCCTCTGTGCAACATACAGAATCTTAATTCTATGAAACAGTTATAACTAAGACTGTGGTGGTCAGATGATCAGTTACATCTGGAGACAATCAGTTGAAGGTTGTCTCCACATGAATGAAAAGAATCAACATAGTAACTCAGAGAAGAAAATAATAAATGTATGTATTTCTACCAAATACTTTTCAACACCAAAAGTTCAAAGACAAATTAGTAAAAAATTCAGAGCACTGAATTGTGAAAACACATACTCTGAATTAAATGTTTTCCTCATACAACCTCTCTTTCCTGTTTAAATAGAAGTACAGGAGCTTAAATAGCAATAGCAAAAACATGGCAGTTTATAAAACAGGGCATCATTTACACGGGCGGTCAACTGAAGAGCTCTTTTCCCTTTGGAATTTTTGTGGACCTACTGTTAGCAACTGCAGTTCTGCCAAGCACTGTAACTACTAAGTAACTTTTTCTATCTTTCTGTAAACCCACTATACCAACTTTTTCCATCAAAGCAGGAGCCAGAAGATAATTTCAGTCAAGTGTAAACAGCAGAAAAGAGATTAAGTAAGGATTCTGGCTGTTGCCTAGGATGGGGGGAAAGAGGATGGGTGGACAAACGGCAGGCCTAACTGGAACTTGCTGAAGACATAGGAATGTTTTTGAAGACAGCATTGAGGCCTTGCCCTTGGCTGCTGCTGAAGACGTCTGGCTGCTGACTTTAGGGGGAGAATGTTTATTTGGAAGATTTGGGCACCTAGGAAACAAAGTAGGATGTGTTTTGGGGCAGTAAAAGACGGAAGTGACATACACAAAGAATAGATGATACTCGCAAATGAGTTTTGTAGGCTGGCATCTGGAAATGGGCAGGGATATTTAGGGAGGAACTCAAAACGGTTTATTAATGATTCCAAAACCATATGAAGTACAGTTGTTGAGCAGAACTTCTAAGGGTCATACCAATGTCTATAACGCCTTAGAATTTTAGAAGAAGTAATTGGAATATCAAAAAAAAAAAAATTCATGCATACACACACAAGTTCTTACATGAATTACTTTAGAAGAAGTAATTGGAATATCAAAAAAAAAAAAATTCATGCATACACACACAAGTTCTTACATGAATTACTGGGAAATGGGGTAAATAATTTTAGTTTTAAGAAAAAAATGTAGCATACACACACTATTATCAAAAACTTCTTATCCTCCAAACTAATGTCATTTTTCTGTACCTCCTTTAGAGTGCCTTTAAATTTGTTTCAATAGGATATTACATATTCAGGTGAGGGCAGAATAGCAATGATTTATTTTTGAATCCTATATCTACCTCAGAACATTAAAAAAAAAAAAAGCACGTGACACATAAAGGCATCCAATGGACATATGTTCTTTGCCAAATAGATACACATATCTACCAAGATAACAAAAATTAAATGTTGACAAAATGTCTACCTAGGCACTTTTTTTTTTATCGATCCGCAGTACTATTTATTGTTCATTTACTATGTTGCTCTTGCTATGTGAAGAGAAAGAGTTCCTGATTTAACCAATACGTCAGTTAGGCATCAAGACCCCCATAAATTTTGTTCAGTGTCCATTTATTGATGAAGAATATGAAGACATAAAGGGGTATGGAAATATAATAACCACAGAGTGTATATTGAGATGTCTCATGCACACACAAATCTTACCTCAATTTAGACACTCTTGAAAACACAAACTCTAACTGCGTATAAACCAATGAGAGAAGTGATGTGGAATAATGAATTAAAATATTTCTATGTGATTCAAAGTGGTAAAAATCATAGTGAAGAGTTTCTTGAACAACTTTTCATCTGTCACTGTCCTGTTCCCTTTTGAAACTCCAGCAATTTCTTTTTGTTCCTTTCTTTGCAGACACTTTGTTCAAAGCAAAAAGGGAAAAAAAAATGTTGTTTAGGAAAAAATACTAGTTCACAGTTGCTTGTGATAGACAAAATGTTTCCCTAAGACATCCTTGTCCGAATTCCATAACCTGTGAGTTTGTTACTTTACACGGTCAAAGGAGCTTTGCAAGTGTGATCAAGTTAAGGATCTCAAAATGAGAAGATTATCCCGGATTATCTTTATCTGGGTGAAGCCAAAGTGTCATAGAGGTACTTCTGAGAGGAAAGCAGAAGGATGAGAAATTGAGAGAGATGTGACCATGGACACAAAAATTGTAGTAATGCTCTTTGAAGAAGGAGGAAGGAGCCACAAGCCAAGAAAAGCAAACAGCCTCTAGAAGCTGGAAAAGAAAAGGGATCTTCTCCTAGAGCCTTGGAAAGAATGAAGTCTTGCTGACATGTTGATTTTAGGACTTCTGACCTTCAGAACGGAACGAAAATAGTTCTGTTGTTTTAAGCCACTACACCAGATTGGTGGCACTTTGGTACAGCACTAACGGGAAACCAGTACACCACGGCCTACGTTTGTGCAGTAAATAGCATCCATGGTTATTTGCCCATGTCTTTTTTTAGCCACAAACCATTCTTGATATTAATTTATGTCAATAGAAAAATTTCCAAAGATTGAGCAGCATTAGTAGCCATATCCATTACATTTTGTTAGATTACATTCATTTTAGCAAATATTTGTATGAAGAAAGCTATACTTTCCGAACTTCAGCAATAAAATCATAACATTATAGGTCAAAAGTTTTTTAGATTTGTTTAAGAAATACATTCATTTTAGCAAATGATTAGAAAAGCTTCTAATTGTAAATAACAATTTTGTACAAAACGTATCATATAAACTTAAAGACTTTACTTTGATCGTTGGTAATTTTTCTTCAGTGTTTTGATCTTCACTAAAGTCAAGATACAGAACTAATTCTAAATTCTATAAGTTTTAAAAACCTAATTATATGATTGAACAAGTTTTATTTTATATTTTATGACATATTGGTTGAGGCATAAGGGAATTATTAAGAAAACACTACATTTAAACTTAAAGACTTTTTCTTAGAAGAGAAAAAAAATTATATACTAATTAGAGACCTTTAATCACATACTTTGCAAATGCATTTAAAATGTACTAATACCCATTAAGATGCTCTAATCTTAAAACACTTTACAATTTTAGATTCTGTTATATCACTCATTAGTTATCACCACAATCACATTTACAAGTGGAAGAACATACAGAATTCTAAACAGTTCAAATGGTTGAATTTTATTACTTTTTATGGGATTTACATACCCCATCTCCTACTTCAAAGTATAATAAAACACATGTGGAATCAAATGCACCAAAATAATAAAAAGAAACCCACTAACTTAATGACAATTTTCAGTGCTAAAATCCAAATTTTACTGTCAGAGTACTTTTTTTTCAAACTGATACTCCCTTTAAAAATAAGGGAACTTTTTCTCAATTAAAGTGGAAATTATTAAATTAATGCAAGGATGTGGCACTTGCTATTCCACAACGTGCAACGTTATTCATCCACAGATTTAACAGCTTTTAAGACACTTTAAACTTTGAAACTTTTAGAAATATTAGAAATAATATTAGCAAACAAAAAGCACTGTGTATCTTTTAACTAATGTAAATTGTTTGACAATTATATTTACAGTAAATAATTCATACAGATTTTTAATTATTCCAGATACAATTTATATACATACACAGTGTAATTAATATCTAATGAACAGAGCTAGTGTAATTTTTGATTCTCATCAATATTTATTTCTCTATCTGTAAACCTAATGTTCGTTTGCTATAAAGAACAGTAAACATTTAACACTGAACAATAAGTAAAAACATATGTAATCCATACTCTGGATCTGTTTCATAAAATATCTCTTGGCATCTGGCTGAAATACATTATTTCAAATTCTTCTAAAATTGGCCAACAAGTTGGTGTTAGGCAATCTTAATAGGGGTAAAAGGAAAAATATTTTTCCTTGGTTAAATTGTATCAACTATTGTATGCTTGAAATAATTTTCTTTAATATTAACTTTTTAAGTTTAAAACTTTAACATCTTATGAAATACAGAGAAGTTTATTAAGAATTATTGGGGGGGGAGAATAGGATGGGGGCTGTTGGTAAACAAGCCACAGTAAAATGTCCTGTTTAAACAGAAATGATTTAAGAATTACAGAAGTATAGAATGTCATTATGGTTTTCTTAAAATTGAAACGTAATTGAAATGTAAACATTTCAATTACATCATAATAAGTCAGCCTATTGGGAACAAAGCCCTCTGTAACAAATTGTTAAATAAATGAGGTATTTCATAAATTATCCCAAGGAAAACCCCACTGTTAACTTGACCAAAATAATTTGGGGTGGATGGGACTTTAGTGAGCATGTACTTCAGTCCTCCCATTTTAAGAAGAGAAAACAGATACTCAAAAAATTACTATTTTCATAGCCAAGGTCATTATTAGTGAAGCATCAGTCCTTGCTCCCCAATTTCCACTTCAAGACCGTGCTGAGCCACAACATTTTTAATCAATTAGAACTCACCCAAAGTTTAATTGTAACTTGTGCCAAGTTTTTCTTCTTCTTACCCTGTTGGACTTCTCCTACGTCTCTCCACTTGTAATACACTGCTCAACCTCAAGTCAAAAAAATCAAGACAAGAAAGGTCTGACAAATCCATCTTTACCCTTGTTAAGTGCACACTTATAGACTGCTCCAATGACACAGGGTCAATGGAGTATGAAAAGCTGCCTTTTGATTAATTTATGCCACTTCCTGTAAATGACCAAAGGCAGGCTTTATCAGTAAAGAACTTTGTGTTTTAAGTAACAGAAAATTCTACATCTCATGAGCTCACTCAACTTTTAAAGAATGAGGCCATAATTACCTCAAGCTCCAAGTGCTTTATAGTCAGAGCACCAGTTCTATGTCTCAAGGATGCTCTCCAAAATTTGATCCATTGTCAACAGTGTTGACTTCATCTTGAGGTTATTTTGTGGTTGCTGAGGTAGAGGGAATGGAGATTTCCCTATTCACACCTAACAGGGGAGAGCATGGTTTCCCAAAGACTTCACTTAAGAGTGTGAAAAAACTTCCCAACAGCTTCCAGAAAACTGCTTGCATCCCCACAGCCAGAGTTCAGTCACGACCTGAAGCAATCATCAGCAGGGCATATGGACATTATTTTTAAACAAGCCACTATATTTCTGAGACAAAGAATGGGTTGGTTTTCTCTCAGACACATGACTTTATGCAATAGGGATAAATACTGAACAAAATTTGGGTTCTGTTAGAAAAAGAAGAGGGGAATCATGGTTGCTAGGTAGTCAGCCATCAATGTTAACTACTCCTTTAGCTACCTATACCTATAACCAGCTTCAATGCCTTAATTTCAAAACTGCCCAGCCCTACCTGTTTCTATCCCTTCCCTGAAGGACAACACCCAAAGTCTCAACTAGTCACTACATCAAGGTCCAAGACTAGGATCTCCAGGTAAAAGCCATTATTTCCAGTAGCTCTAAACTGCTTAGTGAACTTTACCTAAATGATGAAGTAACTAGCCCCTCACTTTTACACACAAATTAACAATGGAATTTAAAAAAAAAAATAGCAACCATAAAATGTCAGTAAAGGGGTCAATAAAAAGCAACCCAAAGTAATCACTGGCCTATAGCACCCTCATAGCTTATGTTCTTGGACAAGAAAAGTATGTATTTCCAAGTTTGGGAAGGGAATATGTTCCTGGGTAGCCCATGTTTGTGCTTACCCTCATCCATTTTCCTCTGAGGCCACAAAGAGCAAAATATGGTGGAGAATGCCTTTTTTTGAGGGGGGCTGTATATTTATTAGCTCATTTCCTTGGAGGACTGGGGAGCCTGGGAACTCACTTTAAGGGTTGAACAGTCATAGGCTGTTACCAGGCTTGGCATTTCTTTGGTTATAGGTTTCTCATAAAGACACACACACACACACACACACACACATGCCCAGGAAGGAAGATTCCAGTGTATCTACATCTGATCAAACCTAGGGGCTTCTAACTACAACCAGTGAGTTTCTTTAGACCCAATCCAAAAGTCTGCAAACTCCAGTCTTCCACTGGCCTGCGGCTCTGTAACTGTCTATTCCACCACCCTCAATTGAATAGTCTCTACCGTGAGGCAACTGAAAAAATCGCCTCATGTTGTACGTAACATACAGCCCTGGCTCTGTCCCTTTGGTGGAACAGAAGATAACAGAAAGTGCTAGTAACAAGACAGAGAAATAAGGTTTGTCTTTTTTTCCAAACTTATCTCCTGCTAAGTCTCCAACCTCATAATCATTGTCAGCACTTTAAGACAAGAATTCAACTGTTCTAACCCTGAAAGTTTCAAATTTTCAAATTCTCCTTCAACTTAATTTTAAAGCCACACATAGAAAGGTACTGCCCAAGTAAAGCCATGTTTTTTTCTTTCGATTTTCAAATGAGCCAGTCTTCAGCCTATGTTTGTTTCTTTATTGTGGATTGAAAAAAATAGCCACTGTGGTTCAGTACTATTAATTTTTCACACCATTTCCTCTAATGTTGCAGCATCTTTAGGCACCTAGTCAATTTTTAAAGGCACAACAAGCAACAGTTCTCCAATTTTTTTGAAGCCAAAAAGCAACAATCACCTACATACCAGTCTGTAAAATAAGGCCTTGATGTTCTACTCCCTAGATCCTCCACTCATTTGAGTACATTTTAGAACCCTTGACTGGCAGTGCCCAACTCCATAAACCAAATACTATACCAAAAAAAAAAAAAAAAGGCACATATCTGGTGCAAAGAACAAATATTGTTTATTCCAGTCAGATTATATAAGAAAGATGTCTATTAGGTCACGTAACAGAAATCAAATGTAGAATACATTCTAGAGTTGGTTGATATAGCAATTTGACTATGTCACCAAGGTCCAATGTTCTCTCTGCTATCAGATCTTTAATGTGGCTCCACTAACAAACTGCTATTAAGACAGCTCGAATGGTTTTAAAACCCACATCTTGACCCAACAGTGTACAGAGAGAGAAGGAAGACCTTTATTCTCTATCATTTTTTCTTGTGATTAAGGAAAACTTTCCCATAAGCCTGTAGCAGAATTCCCTTTAGGTCTCAGTGCATAGGATTAGTTTCAATGCCCCATTGTTAAGCTAATTATCAGCATGGAAAATAGGAATGTAGTGATTAGATTAGACAAACAATTTAGAATACATTTGATGTAGGGAGCAAACCACCATGACCACAACAAATACTTTGCTCACTATTCAATTTTAGATGTAATAAACAGATGGAGAACAATTCTGAAGCAAAATCCCTTGAATAGCAGGGCTTATCTGAAAAATAAACATGATTTGCCTCCATCATAGTCTTTCCACCAGAATCTCCCAAGCATCTCTAAGAATTGTGAATCAGGGTAATATAATAAACAATTACAGTGATTGTTTACTACCATTACTTAGGGCTGGATATTCTTCCTGTTACAATACAAAGCCATGGGAGGTTCCAAGAACACATGGGACTTGACAACAAACAGATTCAGCTTAAGTCCCAGCTCTTGTAGTTACTTACTATTTGATCTAGGGCAACGTGCTTAAACTCCCTGAGGCTCAGTTTCCTCGTCAGTTAAATAGGGATACAAATACTAACTCATCCCACAGGGCTTCTGAGAGTCTCAAGCAAAATAGTGTGCATAAAGCATCTGGATAGTACCTTGTACTTACTAGATAATGAACTTCTATTTATTTTCCTTTCTTAAACATGATTTCTTCTCATCAATTTCCTCATTTTAAATCAATCCATTTCACCAAGCATAATTATCCACAAAGATTAAGTTTTCCAGTAAGATACTAAGTTAACCTATTAGCAGGGTAGGTCCCTATCATTACTAAATTATTTCAAAATCCATTACTAATATTGTTGTCTAAAGCATCTTACTGAAGTGGACTTCATCAAAAAAGTACAATCATATATATATATCATACATATAGCTCCACAGTTAAAAGCATGCACAATTATTACAACAGTATAGTAAGTCAACTGCAGAAAGGCAAAAAAAAAAAAAAAAAAAAAAAAAAGAGAGAGAGAGAAGAAAAAAAAGAAAGAAATCTAAAGTTCCCCAACTATTCAGTAAAAAATTTAAAAAGAACCATGTTATGTAGTTGCCCAGATTTGTAAAATTTAATAGTTACTAATGAACAAATCCACATTACATAATGTAATTACTATCAACACTTGTTTATTATAGCAGCTCAAGCAAGAAAAAAAAATAACCTCAAATTTTCCCACACACGTAAAGTGATTTGCAACCTATTACCAAACATTATCCCTTTTTCCAGTTAAATATTATAATGGCTTACCAAAACAATATACAATATTCCAAGTTAGCAGGTAATGCATAAAATCTACACTCTTGCAGTTTCATCCCACATTCATATTTAATTTGTAGAACTAATTTGTTTTTCTCTTAACATTTTCTTGATATCCCACCGACTTAACAAGTATCAAATTTGACAAAAAAGTAAATGGACTCATATGAACTAAAAACCTAATATGAATAAAACAACCACGTTAGTTTTAGTAGAAAATCAGAAGATATTGTCTGGAAAATAATTTTTTGACTGTTTCTCAAAGACAAAGACACTCTGAGGGATAAAATCAAAATACGCATGCTAGTTATTATAGACTTTATGTAAAAAAAAAAAGTTTTAAAGAACAAGAAGAAAACAAAGTCCCCCAGTCTGCCTGGGGTGGGTTGAATTTTGTTTTGTTTTAAACTTTAAAAAAAAACTATTCCCATTCTTTTATTCTAGATGGTTTGAGTTTTTATAGCTAGAATCATCTTTTCATGTAATTTTGATTGTTGATTACTTGACGTAACAAATTTCCCCATGTTTCTCACAATTTTAATTAACAATTTTTAATAAATCTATTATCTACCATTCAGGTTGTATATCAATTTACTTAACGATTTCTACGGAGTCTTTCAAGTGATTTCCAATGTTTGAGACACTTCTATGCATATAGTTTCTACGCTTAAGATGACTTAAATAGGATAGACTATCAAAAGTAAAATAACTGGGTTTAGGTTATGTAGACAATTTAAGACATATATATAGTTCCAAGACACATTTTATTACTCCATATCTTCCCTCTTATAATTGTCTAATCGTGGCATAACAAAGGTGGTAGCAACAGAAATAGAAAAGTTCAGTGATCTTGTATGTGGCCCCTCCTGATATGCATACGTAAAGCTTACACTTTAAATGAGCATTTATTTAATTTTATCTCAAGGTCAGTTGACGATTAGGAGAGTAACAGTAATGGCAATATGAGAACAATTCAAAATACTTATTTTATGCTCCACAGGGGGTTGAAAAATCAGAGGAAAATAAATACTCCAGATGACAAGTTATATATGAAATACTTTTAATGGCTACTGGCACAGCTCCAAGGCATTGGAAAATGGAACAAGCAAAAGCAGTGGCAGTCACAATAACGAGTTAGCTATCGAAGCAATGAAGAAGGAGGCATCTGTAAAAGAATGCGCATATTATTTAACCTAAGAATTCCACTCCTAAGAATAGACTATTTCTCATTTATAAACACACATGAGCATGACGGCACATGCTCATATACCTTATTCTTCTCTACAGAATTAAAAGGCTATGAGATAGCTTATAGCAGTTAAAACAAATGATAGACTGAAACACATTAGCATGAAAAGTCCTGTAGGATGTAAAAATTCCTATGTATACACACATAAATATAGACAGATTTGATAATGCATAGGAATTTATCCAGGTAGATACCCACTAAAATGTCAGCTGTCGTCTTCTTTGGAAAAGGAGTGGTATTAAAAGGACCTTCTTAGTTGATGTATGATGTATTTATTATTTTACAGCAAATATGTTAAAAATGGTAGCCTACTCAGGCAAATAAAAATGGTAATGACTATCAAAGAAGTCTTAGCCTTAGCATATGGTTCAACACAATCTAGGTTTATCAAACATTTTGAGTCCTGGTTTTCTACTACTAATAAAGGCAAGACCAAATGTGCTCCTGAAGTTCCTATGCACACTTAGAGGAACTTTTGGACATAGAGGAGGAGTCATTTGAGTGACAGACTCAGAGAATGGAAATATCAAAGACTTGGTCCCATCAAAAGGGCTGCAATCTATTTAGCAGTATTAGTTAACTTACGTGCCAAGTTTGCTGAACGTACGTACCAGAAAAGATCTAAGAAAGATCTTTTAACATTGATTTTAAGTCTAATTTTTATTGATTTTTAGTCTAAAATTTTATAACTAATTTTCATGTACAAAAAACTGCAAATATTTATGTGAAAGAAAGCTCCTCTTTTCATAATTTTCACTTTTCAGAAAATGTTTTTGAGTAATAATTTAGAGGAGATGTTATAATCAGTCAATAGAAAGAGAACCTTTTCCTTTTCAATTTCATAATGATACCAAGTTAAAAACAATATATCAAATAATTTTAGTATGTATCATCAAATAATATCCAGTGATTTACAGACGAAATCGTGAAGATAACATTTTCTTTCCTTAGGTATTACCTTCCCAGTATTTAGCTCATTACTTTAGGCCCATCAAGCATACATATCACGTAGTTTCCTTTGTGTTCTTTTCATATGTGTTTAATTAGTCATGGTACAGTAAAAACACACACCCAGCCTCTACACAAATTTCTAGGGGATTTTCTGTTCCTAAAACTTGAACCTCATGGTAATATTTCTGAATTATGGTCCAATAAGCCCATGTATAGTTTTTTGTTTCCTTTAGACAGAAAGACATTTTATTAGCATTTTAATAATCTATGCCTGCACAAGGAATGTAGCAGAGAAACCTTATAAAATGAGGCATTTTCCTGAATCATTTTCAAGCCTAACTTCTGCTTATCAATTTTTAAAAATATTCTAGCTATTTCATTTTTCAAGGAACCTTAAAAGACCCAAAGCAACTCATTAAACAATAAGTATCTTCAGTTTTTGATGTAATTATTGATATCACCAAGGAAATACAGATACATAAAACATCAGAAAACAATGAAGCCTCCATATAAAGAGAAATACAACCATAATTTGATAGATACAGCATTCAGCCATCTGGAGGGGATAGGGGATGAATAGGAATTCTTTAAGAAGTTGGGGAGGTGATGGACTGGATAAGAGGATGGAAAAGAAAACCTTCACAAAAACAAAGGCAGGAATAACAGTGTTAGGTAGAGTCTGGGGATCATATAGTTGATACAGTTACACTGGAGATTAAAAAAACACCTTCAGGTGTATTCACACTTGAGGTTGACAAGTGCAAATACAGAGGATAAGCACTTCAGGTGATAATGTGATCTAGTTTGTGGTCTTAGATAAAGGAGGATCTGCCTCAAAGCTGAGACAAGATGGAAGGCATGTGGATGAAGTCATTATTTTAACCTTTCAGTAATTTTTGTTTTGTGTTACTTTATAACCAGGACAATGAGAACAAATGGGTGGTGGTGACACAAAGAGGCGACAAGAAGAGGGAGTGGCATACAACAGATGCTCATCTATTTAAGGGCATATTCAATGATACAGATGGCCGTAGGGTTTCAAAACCATATTCACTGACTGAAACATTATTTTGTGTATATAAACACATATATCTATGTATATGTATACACATACATATTCAAACAATGTATCATACAGTATTGTAGTTGCTAATATTACAGGCTTAGATATCAGACTGACTTGAGATTCTATTCTGTCTGCTTCTTGAAGCATAACCTTGGGCAAGTTACAGAAACTCTCTGAGCCTTAGTTTTCATACCTATGGTAATAATTCTCCTAGTAGGGTCATTGTAAGCATAACATTACATAATGAACCTACAAACTGAGCTCGGTGTCACAACACAGTAGCCCCTCAGTAAATAATAATGTAATTCCTCATCATTGTCTTCCCAACTTCTCAAAAACAGTATAATCTATATTGAATTGTATACTTTTATGTACAACTTTCAAAATAAATGCCCCATTTGTTCACCCGAAACTAATGTAATGTTTATACTTCAATAAAAAGCCTTATTTTACAAAGGTAGTCTGAAGATTTTAACTGTCATTTTTCCAATCCAAATGTATTTATAAATAATCAACTAGTATATACCAAATCTTTTAGCCTCTTGACAAGTTCCTTAACAAGTTCTAAGATATAAAGGACCATTATTTCAGCTCCTCTAATCATAATAGTCAAAAAGAAAAACAAAAGAAAAGAAAGGCAATTTGAATGCAGACTCAATGACTGACTCCCAGGCATAAATTTAGCATGTTGCCACATTGTTCGGCACCTCCTGGCCCTTGATGGATAGGCACACATCAATAATCCCATGTAGATTTCAATGACGGCAATTGCTTCTCGCTACCTGATATAAGCATCACTACTAGAGCCAATCTCAGCATGAGTGTTCCTGAGCCTATCTCACTAGTCTCAATAACAACCGGGGTATTAACAGGGAAAGAGATTTCCTAATGGTGAATAAAACCCTCCAAATATAGAATCCTGAGGACTCACAGAACTGGGTTAGGCATAGGAGAGCCATTTTGTGGAGGACAGATTTAATATTTACAGTGATAAAAAAAAAAAAGTATACAAGAAAATTCAAAATGCACATAGATTTCTACCCAGACAACAATTGTCTGGAAAATTGTGGCTGTATATTTACCATCTGGCAAGTGGGAAGCATTGGCAATCGAGCATCTAGATGTTTGAGCAAGAACCACCACATACCCACATGCATGGAAAATCTGAATCAGCAACAAAGCCAGAAGCATACGTTCTGCCAAAGAATGAATATTCATAGTGTTGCCAGTACCACACAGGTTGAATTAAACACAAATGCAAACAACTGTTACAATTTCATATTGATATTCTGCCTGACAGCAACATCAAAGATTAAAATATAGGATGATATAGGATAATTTATCAAGAGTATGTATTTAGTGTGAAGAAATGAATCAGAGTAGTAATCACAAAGGAATGGCCCTTCTGAGTGGGAAAGAATACTGCAAAGGAATAGAATACATAACACATGGGGAGAATCCCAAGTAAAATTATCCAAGGTAAAATGCGGGCTTTGGAAATCTTTTACAAAGATATAAATGCTCTGACACATCTGAGTATGTTCATTTTCACCTTTCTCAATTCTCTTATGTATTTATTGCTACTTTAAAACCTTCGACATTACATATCAGTAAAGGGACCTTTACTCTCAGTGAAGCATAGTAATATGATAGTAATGATAGTAAATATATTTACAAATCTCTCAACGGTAACTCTTTGGTTCACCATCAAGATCGAATTAAAGTAAGTTCAAACTCTGAAAGCTAGACTTTCAAACATAAGGCTAAAATCAAAGTTCATCCCAACATATAAATGTCAAAATAGCTTGCAGACACATAAACCAGACATCTATCTGCTAGCATGTATGCATACCCTCAAAAGGGTCCGTTTTAACTATTGATATCACTTCATTTCGAGTATTCCAGGTAAGGCTAAGCTAGAAATCTAGTTTTAATTGTTGACTTTAAATAGATGATAACTGTAACTTGGAAATACTGCTTTAAGTAAGGTATACTGCAGAGAAATCAAGATTGGAAGCTCTTTTCAGTATTAGAAACAAAGATTTAAGTATAGTTAAGTCTGCATCACTGCATTACGAATCAAGTAACCATAATTAAACCATAAGCGTTCTTCAATAGATTTATTCCATTTGACTTCCTCTGGATAACTCACAATGAAAAGAAATCTCCCCAAAAACACAGGTCTGATCATGCTATTCCTCCAGTTAAAAATTTCCAAAGGCCTCCCCTGTCTTTATAAACAGCAAATTTTTGGTGTGGCTTTTAGAGCCAATTCAATCTGGCAAACTCATGGTATAGAACAGAGGTTTTCAAACATTTTCAAGAATGAGGGCCCTTTTCAACTTCAAAACTGCCGACAGGTTACATACCACCCAGCATGATCAGAATGGAACTTTTGATATTTATCAATTGAATAATGCATAATTATGAATTTAGTAATGTCTACATTCTTTTTATCAATAACACATATATTTAAAATAATGTCATTATCATCTACAGAAAATTCTGAGAACAAAATAGATTTGAAGACCTTTCTAAAGACTTTCTTGCTCATGGGTGAGGAAACCACTCCTATCATGAAAATAAAGAACTAGGAATTTCCTTGGCACAATATGTGCTTTTACTGCTCTAACTCCAATGCCTAGCAATATGCTTACAGCAGAAGTGTGCTCAATGCTTAGGCTTGAACAATGAACAACTTAAAACCAGGGTTCTAGCCTTAGTTACCAGGCTTTGGAGTTTCCCACTAGTAGCTTCCTCTAGTGGACTGNCACAAGGGTCCTTCAAGCCTCTGCTGAAATATGCCACCTTCTTAATGAGGCAAACCCCCATGGGAGAGTCTCAGTGCCCCCTGCCTTACTCCATCCATTTTTCCCCAAACACTTATTACTCTCATTCTCTAAATCAATACAGAATTTTCTAGTGTTTTTACTGTCTCCCACCCACTAGAATGCAGGCTCCACAAGTTCAGAGACTTTCCTGCCCTCTGTCCCCTGGTGCATTCCGAGCTTCTGAAACAACACCTGGCATGGTACTTTTTTTTTTTAAATGATCACATCTTTGACAAATCATGGCATCTTGTTGATCCTGATCCTTCATCTATGGAGGAGGAATGAAAACTCCCCGACCCGCCCAGGTGTTTTAGACTAACGCTAGATTGGCTATGAAGAACCCTGTGTTAGACGTGATTAATATTTACCATCATTGACATTAAGCACAGCAGATTATCCTCCATAATGTGATGGGCCCCTTCCAAACAACGGAAAGCCTTAAGAGCCATGACCAAGGTTTCACAGAGAAGGGAGAGTTCTGCCTCAAAACTGAAGCATAGGAATCTTGCCTCATTTTCCAGCTTGCTAGCCTCCCTACAGATTTCAGACTTGTTGGTTCTCACAATTAAGTGGCAATCTCTCTCTCTTTCCCCATATATTTTCTATTGGTTCAGTTTCTCTGGAAAACCCTCATTAATATAATAGAATTCTGAAGCACATGAAGTTTTAGGAACAATGGTAGTGACATGCCTGCGAAGAGAGGCAAAGGCAACATGAACAATTTAATAAGTTATTGCTTAAGGAACTACTTTTGAGACATAAGTCATGCACTACAAATGCACAGATATTAAGTGTAAAGTTTAATGAGCTCTGACAAATACAACTATATATCCACCATCCCCATCAATATACAGAACATTTCCATCACTACACTGCCTTTTTCCACTGCTCTGATTTTTATTACCGTAGTTTCACCTGTCATAGAATTTCATAGAAGTTCACATATATGTACTCCTTCATAATTTTCTTTTAAGATTTCAGAGACAGAGCAAGCAAGAGAATGCATGTGCACGCAAGAATTAACTGGGCGGTAGAGAGAGCACAGGGAGAAGCAGACTCCCTGCTAAGCAGGGAGCCTGATGCAAGGCTCCATCCCAGGACTCTGGGATCCTGACCTGAGCCGAAGGCAGACGCTTAACAGACTGAGCCACCCAGGTGCCCCTTTCATAAATGGTTTCTAATGCTTCACATGTTGTTTTTGAGATTGAACTATGTTTTTGTGTGTGTATCTACAGATTTAGTTTTTAACTTTTATATTTAGGTTTCTGGTCATCTTGAATTTCCTTTCCTGTCAGTGAAAGGCAGAGGCTGAAGTTCAATGTTCTCCGATAACTCTTCCCAATTGTTTCAGAAACAGTTCTGACAAGATTTTCCTTTCCCTATCAAGTCACCTTGATGCCTTTGTAAAAATCAATTGCCTATTTATGTGTGGATGTATTTCTAGACTATTCTGCTCTATTCCGCTTCTCTACACCAATTCTACAGTTTTGATTCTGTAGCCTTACAAGCCTTTATATCAATCAGAGTGAGTCATCCAATTTTGTTCTCTTAAAAAAATAACTACAGCTATTCCAGGCCACTTGCATTTCTATATAAATTTGAGAATCAGTTTGCTATTTTTAAGAATAAAGGACTCTTCGTATTGTGATTGGGACTGCACTGAATTATGTAGCTCCTTTGGTAGAAAACTGTCATCTTGACAAACCATGAACACAATATGTATCTCCATTTATTTAGGTATTAATTTCTCTACATTTTGTAGCTTTAAGTATAGAGATCTTCAGTATTTTCCTATTTCTAATTTTTTTTTCATTTTTTTATCATGCTGTTTCATTATTTACCTTCAGTTTCCATTTTTTTTGTTCCTAGAATATGAAAATAAAATTGATTTTTCTGTTTTGACCTTATAGCCACAGAAACTTGATATTCTTCTAAAGCTAGTTAACTATGGGGCTTTTTCAGAAACACTTACTAAAAACTTGTGGAATATTCTATATAGCACAATAAAGAAAAGTTGTTTTCCCTGTAATGTAAATTTGCTTCAGTAAACAACCCTATTTGTAATTTGCGATATACTTAATACTCTACCACAGACTGCTCACAAATTAAAAGATACAAACTTTAACATAACAATTCTACTTTAACTCGCTGCTCTGTAAGCTCAGAAAGGTACTGAATAAACATTCTAGCATTAATGCCATAAATATAAAATAGGTTAAATATAAATCTTGTTTTAAAAATATCTTCATAAATCAGTAAAGTAACACAGCTTTTGCAGAGACAGGACAAAAATATCTCAAGGCACAAGTCCTCTGTGCTTATCCCCTTGTGTGTGAATGGGGTCAATTCACTGTCATGTCTCCACTTATCCAAGATTCTCTCCCCCAACTCTCTTCAAGAATTTAGAACTCTCCTGACCTCTTTGCCACCAATACCAATCTTCTCCTTCAATCAAACAGCAATGAATTTGACTTTTTACATTGTGGCTGATTGGTTGATTTTACTAAAACTAAAATACTCGATGAAAAAGAAATGACCAGGAGCAGACAATTTAAGCTTTAATGATATAATTAAATACCTGTTCACCTATGACAAAAAAATTATAAGCATGAAGATGGAGAGGCAGAGTAACAGAAGGGAACAAAGAGGCCTCAAAATCACATGATTCCCTTCAAATCTGTATTTTTGTATCCTCTGGGTAAATACCTAATAGTGCAATTGGTGGATCATAGGGTAGCTCTATTTTTAACTTTTTGAGGAACCTCCATACTGTTTTCCATAGTGGCTGCACCAGTTTGCATTCCCACCAACAGTGCATAAGGATTCCTTTTTCTGCACATCCTCTCCAACGCGTGTTGTTTCCTGTGCTGTTGATTTTAGCCGTTCTGACAGGTGTGAGGTGACAGCTCATTGTAGTTTTGAATTATATTTCCCTGATGGTAAGTGATGATGAACATCTTTTCATGTGTCTGTTGTCCATCTAGATGTCTTCTTTGGTGAAATGCCTGTTCATGTCTTCTGCCCATTTCTTAACTGGGTTGTGTTTTGGGTGTTGAGTTTATTAAGTTCTTTGTAGATTTTGGATACTAACCCTTTATCAGATATGTCATTTACAAATATCTTCCCTCATTCTGTAGGCTGCCTTTTAGTTTTGTGGATTGTTTCCTTTGCAGAAGCTTTTTATCTTGATGAAGTGCCAACAGTTCATGTTTGCTTTTGTTTCCCTTGCTTGTGGCAACATGTCTACTAAGAAGCTGCTGTGGCCGAGGTCACAAGAGGTTTCTGCCTGTGTTCTCCCCTAGGACTGTGATAGATTCCTGTCTCACACTCAGGTCTTTCATCCATTTTGAATTTGTTTTTGTGTATGGTGTAAGAAAGTTGCCCAATTTCATTCTTCTGCATGTGCTACATACACCCTGACATTTATAGCAGCATTATCAACAATAGCCAAACTATGGAGAGAGCCCAAATGTCCATCAACTGATAAGTGGATAAAGAAGAGGTGGTGTGTGTGTGTGTGTGTGTGTGTGTGTGTGTGTGTAATAGGATATTACTCAGCCATCAATAAGAATGAAATCTTGCCATTTGCAATGACACGGATAGAGCTAGAGTGTACTATGCTAAGTGAAATAAGTCAGAGAAACACAAATACCATAGATCTAGCTTATATGAGTAATTAAAAAAAACAGATAAGCATACGGAAAGGGGGAAAAGAAAAAAAGGAGAAAGGGAAACAAATCATAAGAGACTCAATGATAGAGAATAAACAGAAGGGTGATGGAGGGAAGTAGGTGGGGAATGGGCTTCATGGGTGATGGGTATTAAGGAGGGCACTTATGATGAGCACTGGGTAACTGTAAGTGATGAATCACATAATTCTACTCCAGAAACCAATATGGCACTGTATGTTAACTACCTAAAATTTAAATTAAAAACAACAACAACAAAAATCACATGAGGATTCCTCTGCCAGCCCTGGAGGAAAGCTAATGTAGGCCTTTTAAGCTATGTTGTAAGCAGAGAGGACTATGAACATAGGCATTTATTTCCCAGACATACCACCAATGTCTGAGATACACACTACGGAAGCCTTCTAGAAGTGGGTAAGACAGGCCACTTTTAACTCTGGCTTCTTCTAGAACATGGAGCCTACTCTGTTCATGCAGAAGCCCTCTAACGAGCCTGTAAAGGAGGGCCTCTCTTTAGAGACACTTCCTACCTCTCCCCACTAAGGAGATGCTATACATCCACACATATTCTTGTTAGTACTTATTTTCCAGTTTCAAGTTCCCTTCGCATGTCTATCCACATTCCTTTGCCTCTTAACCTTTTCCTCAATTTGATTACCAGGCTTCTAAACAAAGTAGTAAATTATAGAGCTATGATCTCTGTCGTCACAAACCTAACTACATCTATCAGAAAAGAGAAAGATCTATGGAAAATATTTCTCTGCCCCAAAGAATCTAGGTGACAAAGAAAACTAATTTAGAATTCATTTCTTATGTCACGTTTTATTTTGCTGTAGTTTTCATGAGTTTTTTTGTTTTTTTATTCAAGTTCTATGGATATAAGGTATACTTTCTCTTAAGAGTGAGGATAAAGAGTACTGAAGATAATCATGACCGGATTGAATCAAGACCAGACAGTCTGTCTACCATAACACTTTGAAACTCGCACAAAATTTCACAATTATGTTCTGTGAGTTTAAACACTTCGTTTTCCTTTTGGTGGGTTTTTTTTTTCTTTTTTTTTTTTTTGCCGGTGGTGGGGGCACTCTTAAGTAAAGATTATGGTGGCACATTACCTAAAGAGTAGAGATTTTTGCAGTCGGAAAAATTCCCCAGGTCATTCTGATAGGTTCCTGTACCAACACCAATTATTATCACACCTCACAAAGAATGATGGAGGCAAATTAAAAAAAAAAAAAGCATGAAAAACACTGTTTACAATGTTCTTTGTAATATACAATTAGGAGACCAACCCAAAACAAAGTAAGCTACACAATGATCCCTGGAAGCAAAGATCATTAAGATAAGCAGATAATTAACGTGAGCAATATTAGAAAAACAGTGTTATGGCTCCCTAGTACTCTCTGGAATGTATCCCACACCAAGCCAATTCTGGCAGTGAAACAAATCAAGTACCTAAGAACTATTCTTCCTGGAACTAAGTTTTTCATAGATGGTTTTTTTTTTTTTTTTTTTTTTGCCTTTTTAACAGCAGGGTTACTTTTTAAAACTGACTTCAAATTTTACTCTAGTTCTTTGAAAAATTAAAATTTTTTTTCCCCCTAATACAGTCTCACCTGCACTGATCAAGGTAGCGCAGACCAGGAAACAATCTGTCTGGGTCTTGATGATGCTACTGCCAATATCAGATCCAAATGCAGAGACTGGCATTTCCTAGAAGAGAAAGGCCTCAGCCTCCCGCCTCCGGGATGCTGCAGAACAAGTCCTGCCAAGTCCTCAGCTTCACTCAGGCCAAGAGTTAGAGACTGAGAAAGTTCAGGGATACCTGAGGTGGTCAAGCAATTTTAACATCTTCCTCCTCATCCCTGGGGCCGGGCTGCGGGTACTCCAGTATAAAAGCCTCCTCTCCTTGATAGGCCATTTTCCTACAGGCTGTCTTTGGGCTCTCTTCTCCAAGGCCCCTCCCACCCTGCACATCCATTCTTGCCCCTCCACAGGAATAGACCATTTGCTTCAGCTCCATTTTCTGCTCTCCCTTCCTCTGTAAAAACTGATGACAAAGCCTGGTTATGGGTTTATAAGCATACCAAGGCCAGGCTTACTTTTGCTCCTCCCAGGTCCACACTACCATCAAGGAAAGATCCTGCCAACCTTCATACCCAGCAGCATCCCACCCTCAATAACCAAGAAGAAGAGACTGGATTGCAAAATAATCTAGAGAACTTAAGTTTGGTTTTTAGGATAAATCGTAAGTCCACTAAATATTAATAATGTAACATGACCCTCATTTGAGAGGAATTTTTTTAAAGAAACTCTTCTACTGAAGCATCACTGAGCAGGGCACACTGTGGTGCATTTGAAGTGAAAACCCAATTCAACCTCTTATTAGCTTATGGTATAAGGAGTTCAGTTTCTGAGATTCTTCACCAGTATATAGTGAAGGCATTAACGCCCATATCGCAGGACTGTTTTGAAGTTACAACAAGAGTGTACCCAAAAGTGCCTAGAGCACACCGTACCCCAAAATATTAGTCATCTTCCCATCCTCTACGAACGGCTAATTTTAACAAACACTCTTCATTTAGCAGCGTCACTCAGCGAGACATGGGCCAAAGAAGAAAATAGGATAAATAATCAGAGTTAGTGGGGTTATCTTTAGTGAAGTAATACTGTAAATACCGTGACCAAGTTCACTCAAGAGAAATACAGTTCTGTTTTCCAAATAATGTGGCTGATCAAACTTCAAAGTCTTAAAGATATAGAATCTCTACAGACACTCAGGTTAGAGACCCCCAAATTCCACAGTTCACTGTCAACAACAGTCCCCTTCACTGATCAGGTGAGGTCTGCTCCCTTTACATCAAACTGGTCACATAAAAGTAGCCATTACTCTTGGTTTCATTCTCCCTGAACAGCAAAGACAGCAAACACTAAATTACTCTCAGAGTTTTGCTGCTGTTTCCATAATAATGTCTCTTATGTTCTAATAATGTACACTATTTTAATATGCAAAATATGCCAACCCTGCTGATTACTCAACTGCTGACAATCATGATTCTTCGGTGAAATACAAAAGACAGTCTGTTGATCTGACAACATAGCTGGGAAAACCCTTTTTAAAAAGGCAAAAACTTACCCAAACCCAGGTGGAACAGAGTAAGGGAAACATGCTAAACACGACACACCCACATCATGAATACATCATTGTGAATCTGAAGGAAGCTTGAGGGCACAGAAAGAAAACCTAGTTATGAAACCCAATCACACACCTGGAAAGGATAGATACTACTGTCAGGGGAGGGAGTTGGGGACTAGACTGATGGGGGCATGGTGGTAGCAGGCTTTCCACTGTGGTCATGATAAAATTGTATATGGTTTAAGTTTAAAATCATGTGAATTCACCTTCTCTCTCAAAAAAAAAGGAATGTTTGTAACCCTTAACATTGTCTCATGCAAAAACAAAAACAAAAATAAAAGACATTCCAATTCAGGAAAACATAGCTCCTTCATTCCATTAGATGTCAAATTAATAATTCTATTTTCTATTGGAAAACTAGAAACGTCTTTTAACATTTGAATTCTATGTAATATTAAGAATGAGAACTGCACATAAGACTCTGCGCATATCACTTTACTAAGAGATAAGACTCTAGCATGGCTTCTAGCACCATTAAGGCCACATTCCTAGGACGACCCCAACCCCCCAATAAAATGCCTAAGAAAGCAACAATGCCAGAATTTACCACTTGTTCTAACCAATATCAATGAGGATAGGCCCCTTGATCTCCCTTTACAGCATTTACTGAAAAAGGCTAAATATCATGAATCCTTTCTCTGTCCCTTTGAGATGCATGTGTGTCTCCTACAAGTCAAGAGTCTATTTCTCAAGTCCTTTCCGTTATATAATCATCAGAAAGGATAAATCACCGATCTACCAGACTCTGTGGGAGGACAGCATCCCAACAATCACCAGCAAGCAGACACATCTGCCCTAATCACATTCATGTTGACCTCCTTTGTAACTTTTTACTTGAGCCCCACTCTCTGCCCCTCTCTACTCTTTCCTGTCCCTTTAAATGCCCCAGTCACCTGTGCACAAATCAGAATGGAGCTCAGCTATTTCTCCTACTGTCAGGAATTACTGAAAAAATCTGTTTTCATCGCTTTACCTAATGTCTGGCTTTGCTCATCTCTGACAGCAGTGACTTTGGTATGTGTAAAAATTATGTCCAAAGACCCTAATTAATTTTTAAAATCCAGATTAGCATCACAAGACAAAATTTCCCAATAAAATAGATTAGAACTATTCAAAGAACTAAAATATTTAATTGATGGCCATAAATCTTCCAACAATTCTATTACCACACAGAGGCCATTTAATAGGATTCTAAAGTTCCAACTCTGTAAAATGAGCCCAGAAAAGAAAAAATTAATTCTGTAAACAAAAACTAAAATCTTTTTTATATTACCATAGAAATAAGGGGCGCCTGGGTGGCACAGCGGTTAAACGTCTGCCTTCGGCTCAGGGCGTGATCCCGGCATTATGGGATCGAGCCCCACGTCAGGCTCCTCCGCTACGAGCCTGCTTCTTCCTCTCCCACTCCCCCTTGCTTGTGTTCCCTCTCTCGCTGGCTGTCTCTATCTCTGTCGAATAAATAAATAAAATCTTAAAAAAAAAAAAAGAAATAAAATTCTTCTGAATCATACTTCATGGAGAATTCCTATGTATTTTTCTGAGTATATGCTCAAAGAATAAATATTTAAACTTCAGTAAATTCTCACTTGAAGTATTTTTGCACTGATTAGAGAATTCATTATGACAGATTCATTAATGGTGTTTCTGGTTTCCAGATTTTATTTTCATGGACCCAGGTCAATCAGACATTCCACTCTAATTTCTTCCAAAACTATCACCTTAAGATCTATAAACATCCAAAAGAAATGGATTTACTTTGCTGGACAGAAATATTTTTCTACAAATGAATTTCTATCACTTCACATGAGTTCTTGTGCAAAAAAGTAGCATGGTTATGCTTAAATACTAAGAATGCATTCCTCATCATTACAGTGATTTGCAGTGATTTAAATTCATGCTTCAGTGTGACAAAAAATTGTTATATGTCATGGATGTTGAAAAGCACTGCCTCATAGTAGAAATTGGTAATGTTTGTCTACAAACCTCAAATCTACATAATATTTTAAAAAATTTTTTACATCAGGACCCACATTTTAACACAATATTAGCTACATTGTAATGAGCATCTAGAAATACTATAAACATGACCAACCTTAAATATTTTCTGTATGACATTCACAGTCCTACAAATTCATAACACTTACGAAGTTCTAGAAATTTAAGTTACTGCCTAACTTCATTTTTAAACACCATATAATTAATCCAGGTGCATTACCTTATGGTATATCTTAGGATGTTTTATAAATCAATTCAAATTTTTCTTGCAAAAAATTTTGAAAAAACAGTATAAGGCTTTTTCCAAAATATAAGTAGCATGTACATTTAAATTCCTAATATTGTGAAAGATTAATAAATTGGCATATCACCAATTCCCTTAAGCAACAAAGAAGCTACCTGACAATGAACGTTCACACGGTAATGTGGTGAGAAAGCATGCAGAAACCTGAAAGAGAAACATCTAGTACACAGATATAAAAGTTGTTGCTTAATAGTTCACCAGGGGAAGGTTAGTACTGAACTCTTCGCAATCAAAAAGTTTCGTTCTCCATTTTTAATTAGTGCTTTTTATATTTTTCTAAACATCTTTATCTCATTACTTTTGAGCTAAGAATGAATTTGAACAGAAATATAAATACATTTAAAAACACATTAATTTACGTCAATGAAATAGTAATTACAGATCCTATAAGAAAGAAGAGGAGATCAAGGGAAAACACACACTTAGTATAAGTCTATTTAATAAAAGCTAGCATTGAAAGTTTGGAAGTTTGTTGCTTTTGTGAAGTAAAAGTTTACTAATATGTTGATTATATAACATATATTCCTGAGTTCTTAAATTTGAAAATTTACAAATTCTTAAAGTTTCTACTGATAATCCTATTATTTATAAATTCGGATTTTTTTTTCTTACTTCCCAATCCCTTAACCTTTTATTCTCTCTTTAGCCTTACTGCTCCAGTAGGACACCCAGAACAAAGTCAACCAGAATAGTGATTATGGCCATTCTTTTGTTGCTCTTTTAGATGCAACACATACTCAGTTTGATGTTTGCTTTAATTTTTCAGTATATCACTTTATCAGGTTAAGAAACGATTTCAACCTCCAGTTAGCTAAAAGTTTATCATGACTGCGTAATGAATTTTATCACATTTTTCCTCTAACTTGAGATATTTTTCTTTAGTTTGAATAAATGGTAAACTATTTTACTGGGCTTAACAATAAACTATCTCTAATCCCCAGAATAAGCAACTGACACTTACTTATGAATGACATTGACCTGAACATTGGAATTTATTCACTTTTGCCTCTCTATAAATTCAACTGATAACATAAATATATGGTTTAGCCACTTTTCTGTGACTGTTTTATACACTTTCAGGAATACAACAGGTGTAGCCTGGACACCAAAAGGAGAAGTAATCAAGGATACTTCTCAAGTTTATGATGTTCTGATAATACTTGCAAGTATATGTACATCTTTGCATATTACATGTTAGTAAATCAGCATATTGGTATCGAGGTACTTATTTTAAGCACTATTCCAGATGCTAGAAACAAATCCTTAACCCAGAACAAAACACACATATGCACATAAACACACACATACCCTTCTTGGGGTTCCAATTTTAGGTAAGGGAGATGGATAATAAATAAATGTAAGTAAAAGACCCTGTGCTCCAGAGTGTGTTAAATGGGTGTGAAGAAGTATGATGGGTGATGAATACCTGACTGATGGAAGGACAAGGTCAATATATATTCACTACTAATCACCTCTGGAAAGAAATCAATACAATAAAGGCAACCAAAGTTAAATATTTTGATAAACAGCACAAATATATGGAAACTATTATTTTTCTAGAAAAAAAGGCAATTATGGCAAGAATGATAGATATGTAGAAAAGCAGTTTTCAACCCATTTCCTTCCACTGCAACAAAAATAAGGAATCATGTTCACAGTGTCACCTATCTTCTCCTTCCTCTACCAGGAACATGTGGGAATAAAGGTAAGACAAATGGGTATTATTATTATAATGGCTAATCATTTTTATTAATTGAAGTCAATATTTTCTAAACTTTGGAACTATTTTTAGCAATATATAGTTTAAAGTATGTTTCACAAGGGGCTAAAAATAACTGGTTGGCAACAGTTCAAGAACAGCCTGCCTAGCTGGACTTTAAGATCTCCTAAAAATCTGGTATGATACTCTGTAATTCCACAGTTGAGTAAACAAGCACCCAAATTCACATCGTGTGGACACAAATATTTAGTGTCTTTATCTTACATATTTACTAAAAGAGAAAAATGCCCCAAACAACAAAACATCTCAGTCCAGGTTGCCATAATAAATTACCACAGGCTGGGTAGCTTAAACAATTATCTATTTCTCACAGTTCTGGAGGCTGGCAAGTCCAAGATCAACGTGCAGGCGGATCACTATCTGGTGAGCTCCACTTCCTGAGTTGCATATTGTTGTCTTCTTATATCCTCGCATGGCAGAGTTAGGTAAGGACACTAATCCCATTCATGATGGCTCTACCCTGATTACCTCGTTATCTCCCAAAGGCCTAATACCATCGCACTGGGGGTACTGTTTCAACATATGAATTTGGGGGAGACAAAAACACTCAGTCCATGGCATTAACAGATACAGAATTTGGGTCTGTCCAGCATCTACTCCCCATGCCGTGTGAAATGGCTCCACAATTTTCTTTTGGGAATACACCCAGTCCTTATAGTCACCCATACTGTTTGGGTGAGCTGACCTGGCTTCAGAGGTGGGCATATTAACTAAGCCTGTTAAAAGAATGAATATCCACTTGGACCACAGTAATTCAATCAGAAAATAAAGACATGTTTTATAAACAAGCTTAACGAAAGCAAGAACAAAGACTTTTGGCAAAAAATATTAGGATAAAGACTGTCTTTCCCATGGAGTTTGCTAAACTAAAGGAATATAAACTTGTAACAGCTGATGGTTATGTTTGATACTAAAAAATTACAGCAAACACCTGTTAGAATGGCCAAAATCAACAATACAAGGAGCGGCAAGTGTTGGCAAGGATCTGGAGAAAAAGGAACCCTCTTGCACTGCTAGGAGAAATGCAAACTGGTGCAGCCAGTATAGAAAACAAAATGGAGGGTCCTCAAAAAGTTAAAAATAAAATGAAAAGTTACCCTATGATCCAGTAATACAGTAATCACACTACTAGGTATTTACCAAAAACAAACAAACAAAAAAAAAAGAAAAAACCCCACTAATTCAGAGGTATACGTGCATCCCTAGATTTATTGCAGCATTGACAATAGCCAATTAGAGAAGCAGCCCAAGGGTCCATCGATTGATGAATGGATAAAGAAGATTAATAAACACACACACACACACACACACACACACACACAATGGAACACTACTTAGCCATAAAAAAAAAATGAAATCTTGCCATTTACAACATGGATAGAGCTAGAGTATAATGCTAAGCCAAGTAAGTCAGAGGAAGACAAATATAAGATTTCAGTAATATGTGGAATTTAAGAAACAAAACAAATGAGCAAAGGAAAAAAAGAGAAACCAACCAAGAAACAGACTCTTGTCCACAGAGAACAAACTGATGGTTGTTACCAGAGCAGAGGGGGATGGGGGGTGGGTAATATAGGTGATGGGGATTTAAAAGTACACTTACTATGATGAGCACCGAGTAATGAATACAATTGTTGAATCACTTATCATACAACTGAAAATAATAACACTGTATGTTAACTCTACTGGAATTAAATTAAAAACATTAAAAAATTACATGAAAATAAAGAATGCAGTTATTGGGTGTAGGCAGGGGTGGAAGAGAGACAGACAACAGAGAAAAAGAGGTATTCTCCCTTTGAGCATCTGGGTCTAACAAAGCTTAAAGCTATGAGTCTTCGATTTGTCAGTTACATTGTTAAATCAATTTGTATTTTGTTTCTGACATTTGCAATTAAAAATTCCCAAGTAGTTCATTAATTAATTCAAGAGACTTAAAACTCTATTCTGCTGTGATCTTCACCCAGTAAATTTCCTTGAAACTGGCGTAAGTTGCATTTTTTTAAGTTTTGAAATAATAAAATTTTGCTCAAAAAGAATACTGAAACTATACATTAACAATGCTAGTAGCTTCACATACATTTATTAATAGCCAATGTTTCAAATATAAAAAAAATCACATTTCAAAATTTCAAGCTAACTGGTAGAACATTTAAATATGAAATTAAAACTCACATTTCTATGTTACGTAACAAACTATGTGGCAAGTATACATTTTACAGCTCATTAAAAATTATTATTTGTTTACCTAAGTTATAATTTTGTAATTTGCTAACTGTCCACACTTTCCTTTTCCAAAGAAAGATTTTACTGAGCTTAGCATTTTGACTAAAAACCTTTATGTGCCCCATCTAAAATACCTTAAGCATCTGAAATATATGACATTTGAATTGAATCAAAAGTGAACCTGAATCAAATTAATATTCAAATACACCAACAAATTAAAACTCTGAGTGAGAAGGCTTTAAGTTAGCAGAAATTTAGCCACCATATCTAAGTCAAACTTTGGATACATGATGAGACAATTAAATGAAATGCCCGAAAGAAAAATTCCCTTTCCTTCATAAGCCTTGCTAAAGGAAAGCTATGAGAGAAGAAAATTCAGTTTCTTAAACTTTTCTTAAGACTTTAAAAAAAAAAATGTAACTTGGTAAGCTTTGGGTATTTTTACTGATTATTTCCCTTTATTGTACATTTTAGTCATGAAATTCACTAATCACGAAGGCCAAGACAAGATCACTCTCTGCTATTTTGTCTTAGTACATATGCCTTCTTACTAAGTAAAGGCCCTAAGATCCACTAGCTGAAAAGATCTGTAATCTCAAGTGCTAGAAAGGTAGAGGCTTCCCCAGAACCAGCCCTGCTGGAAGAAGGCAAGATAACTATTTCCCCATTACTGATCTTCATGAATTTACCACAAGGGTTGCGTCTGCTATTGCTTAACTAACCTCTGGGAAACATATACCTGTGGAAATAATTGAGCTCTAAAAAGCAAAAGTGATGCATTTTTAACACCCAGTTAACCTGACAGAGTGCCTTCACTGAAACATCTGCCTGAGGGCAACGGTCTCAGCCATCATTTGACTCCCTCAAGGCCCCTTATGAAGGGATTTGTACATACTTAATAACAAAAACAAAACTTGTCTTTCTTTCCAAGGTCTTAAAACAATCTGCAAAAATTTGAGGAATGGTAGAAGCATTCACTTGTGATTTACTTGACTTAGGAAAGTGTATTTGTGAAGAAAACCCACGTTTTTGTGATGTTGTTGGCAAAGCCTGGAAACCTTTTAGTTTATGAATAAACAAACCATGAAATGGAAGGCACTACGTTAGCAAATACACATAGAGGCTTTTTGAAATTTTACTGGCCAGATCATTCTTGACAATCATTAAGACCCTCCCCAACTGTGTTTATACAGTTGTTCAAACGCGTTACTTTTAGGTTAAAAATGTACTGCCCTCATTATTAAAGTTGCTATCAAGGTTCAGAAATATTTGTCATTGCATGTTTCAGTTGTTGTGCTTTGATCAGCATACTTTGGGAAAATTTTATGTAACATCCAAATTTAAAAAATTAGATTTAGGGAACATGCCCATTTTCTCCATGGCCCAGAATTGACAATTCGGTAACTAGATTCTCCGTAATTTCTCATCACATTTTTAGACTACTTCTACTCATAAAGGTCAGAAAAAAACTGGTAGGTCTATGTCAATGCCGGTCTTTTTGAGAGAGAGAGATTGAAAGAGAGAGAGAGACCACCTTCTCTGAAGAGTCTAAATCCTTTAATTGCAACAAAACATTTTAAATATTGTCAAAAATTTAATCGAGGGATAAAAGGATTAAGATGGTGAAGAATACGAATACGGGGGCGCCTGGGTGGCACAGCGGTTAACTGTCTGCCTTTGGCTCAGGGCGTGATCCCGGAGTTATGGGATCGAGCCCCACATCAGGCTCCTCCTCTGGGAGCCTGCTTCTTCCTCTCCCACTCCCCCTGCTTGTGTTCCCTCTCTCGCTGGCTGTCTCTATCTCTGTCGAATAAATAAATAAAATCTTTAAAAAAAAAAAAAAAGAATACGAATACGGCACATTTTAAACCTGCGTGTGTGCTATTATTCCTATTTAAAAATCAAAACTAAACAGATCAAGTCAGAATCAAAGACATTTGACCAGTAGACAATTAAGAAATGACTGACTTCTCATTAAAAGGAACTAGAAATAACAAAGATGCAGATGCATTAGAAAACCACGAATGCACACGTTCATACATTAATATTATATGTAGCTTGCTATTTAATAGTTTATATCTTTCACAAACCTATATCTTCACTAGATAATCAAAATGGTTTTTGTTTTCTATCTTTACAGTAAGAAGAGAGTAGGGGGTGCCTGGGTGGCTCAGGGTCAGCATCTGTCTTCGGCTCAGGTCATGATCCCGGGGGTGCTGGGATCCAGCTGGAGCCCTGAGTACCCCCCCCAATCTCCGCTCAGCGGGGACCCCCGCTTCTCCCTCTCCCTCTGTCTCCTGCTCCCCCCCTGCTGTGCTCATTCGCTAGAACTCTCTCTCAAATAAATAAAATCTTTAAAAAAAAAGGGGGGGGGGAGTAAAGTTGGCTCAAACCTGCAAACTGAATTTAAGAACAAACCAGTAGGCGGCAGGTATATAGATGACTGTCATGATCCCTATTTTAACACACTTCACATTGCCCCAATTTCAGTTTGCAAATAGACGTAAAAAAACCTTTTTTTCTTTGAATAATTTTAATGGAAAAAGCTCTTGTGGTAAACAAAAATAGAGGATGTCCTATAATAAAAATTAATTGCTTGCTCTCCTGAGCAACCTTGTAAAAAAAATTTGTTCATATAGCAGATCTGTGGCCTAGTTAAAAAAACATAGTATGATTTAAACCTTTTAGGCCATATGTATACACTGAGAATAATTTTTTAAAAAATAGAGAAAACATGCAAAAGATTAGATTATGTAATTTTAGTTGAAAAGTGGTAAATGATCTCTGGTACTCTTTGAACAATATTTTCTTCTGTATCTTCCTAAAAAGGGTTTTAGCATGATACTGTGATTAGGAACATACAAAATGTACACAGTAACAGAAGCCGAATAATAATCATGAATAGCATCTTTGTAAAACATCTGTTTTTTTTCTGTCCATTAAAATTCAGATTCTAAAAGTGACTGTAGATACATTTGTTACCAACTCATTTCCTAAGAGCATTAGTATATAATTGCCATTATGCATTCAGTAAGAGGAAGTTGAAGCTGAATTAAACTACATTTCCCTAGCAGTTGTCAAAGGTGAGTAATGAGATGGATGGAAAACTAATAAACCTACCATTTTCCATACACAAATCTATTTGCCAAACATTACTCATATCTCCCCAATTCTCAGTGGAGAAGGTCCCTCTATATTTCCATTATGATCATAATTAGAAATGCTGATAGAATTCTCAGAGACAATAAACACATGTTCTCAGTTTACAAACTATCCTTGTTCCAAATTAGGGACCAGGGCAGAAAAGAAGGAATTCATATGTAACCAACTCTCATTCCAGGAAGATGGCCCTTAAATAGTCTCTGGTTTTAGAAATATTACCTTTAATTCTCAATGATATGAAATAGCTAATAGTCAATATGCTCTAAATATTTCAAAGTATTCGAAGTTACTGCCAACAGCTAAGAATGTCAAATGTTCAAATACTTATTTTGACTTCTCATTTCTCTTACGTAGTTTCACTTCCCACCCCACTTGATATTTTCACATCCTCTAGCATGCATGGGATGTTCTCCACTTGATTCAGTTAAACATTGCAATTTCAGTTCTTTGTACAGCTGTTTCTGAAGTTTGGATAATTAGTCTTCCATAAAATGAAAATAAACAGAGAAAGATATCTCCCTCTAATGTTATTTAAGGAAAATCTACATAAAACTCAAAGCATATATACAACACATTTTATTTCAAAGGGCTGAAATAATGCCACATACATTAGAAAACCCTCACTTAGGGGTGCCTGGGTGGCACAGCGGTTAAGCGTCTGCCTTCGGCTCAGGGCATGATCCCGGCATTATGGGATCGAGCCCCACATCAGGCTCCTCCGCTATGAGCCTGCTTCTTCCTCTCCCACTTCCCCTGCTGTGTTCCCTCTCTTGCTGGCTGTCTCTATCTCTGTCGAATAAATAAATAAAATCTTTAAAAAAAAAAAAAGAAAAGAAAACCCTCACTTTTCCAGGGACTAATTATTTAGTTTGCTCTTCTGGCCTGCTTGCCGTGCCTTTTTGTTTGTTTGGTTCATAATCAAAATATCAGAAATTGGACAAAGACTAAAATTAAGTCTTATTTTCAACTTGGCATTGATATTAGTAATATAGCAGTTTTACTAGGGGAACAGTTTATAGAAAATCATGACTCTCCATGAACTTTCTCAGTATTTTCTGTAAGCCCACAAACTTGTCTTCCGTGGAGATTACCAATAGGATGTCAGAGTCATTGGATTCTTTTTATTTCTAGTCTGTTAGGCTTCCTATAGCACCTCTCTTTTCTGGAAACTCATTTCCAAACCTCTAAGACACATTTCTGGGTTATAAGCTCTTAACGTAACACATCTCAACTTTTCAAAGACAGCACCACCATTTTACAGCTATTATTTGGTAATACAAGGTTCACTAACCTGAACTGCAATAAGATAGTCTATCTATAAATATATGTTCCCTAATGTATCTGATATGGATCTGACCTAAATCAAGTTCCTCAAAAAAGATTATAAACATTAAAATATGTTTCCATTTTTTTGGCTCTCCATCTCCCTGCTATACCATCTCCAGCTGCTATTACTCTATTCACATATCAAAAAAATTGTGTATGATCATATGCACATGTACATATATTACATATATGTGTGTATATTTTTCATTTAAACATTTCTAGCCCTATTTAGGTTACCAACCCCTTAATTTACATGGGGTATCAAGAAATTCTTAACCTTAATATTAACACTCTGGTATTCCTGTGGGAGACAGAGTGTGATTTGACTCCTAATGATAACCACCTCCAGGTATTCATGCCCTTGTGTCATCACCTCCCTGACAGTGGATGGAACCTAATAACTTGCTTCCAATGGATAGAACACAATAAAGGTGATGGGATGTCACTTGGTGATTATGTTACAGAAGACTGTGACTTCTGTCTCAGTCCTCTCTCTTGCATGTGTAACACTAGGAGATACTCTATGAACAGGCCCCCAACCTTGTGAAAAACTGAGTGCTCAGTGCAACAGCTCAGAGGAACCAAGTCCTTCCAACAGCCAGCTAAGTGAGCTAGAAGCAGATTATTCCCAGAGGGTCCTTGAGGTGCCTATAGTCTTGAGAAAGGCCCACAGAAGATCAAACCACAGGGACTATGAGATAGTAAGTGTTATTTTAAGCCACTAAGTTTGGGGATAATTTGTTATGCAGTACTAGCTAACTAATAACACTATTTAAGAAGTGCATTAATTTTCCATGGCCATTTTCATTCATAATGTTGCTTCACTTATTCAAAAAAATTAAGGGGAGGTCTGTACTAGTTCGTATCTAATACTCCATTTCATTTACATTTGTCTAAGTATAATAGCTTATTGCCACTCGAATGAGTCTTATAAGCTACCCAAACTCCCTAAAAAGTTTTGTTTTTCAAACTCACACAATTTTGAAGAAACATTTTATGACCTTCAAATTTTCCCAAAGAATGACTAAGTCTAAAACATTAGAAGCCAAAACAATATTTGAAAGTGAAAAATATTTAGTCTCAAAAACATTCCCACATCAAAAAAGCCTGATTACCCTGAACAGGGTATGATGGGTTTTTGTAAACAGATCTAGTACTGCATGTTTGGTGTGCATGCCACATGATTCAGTGCCACAGGAAGTACTATGTGGTTAGTAAATAATTCCTGTTTAAACTACAAGTAATTGTTCATTGCAGGAAGTGGAGTTTTAAGTCTAAACTCCCCCAACATTATCAGTAAAAAGAAAAAAACACTGCTATTTGACAGTATATGCCGATTCTCTAAATGGTCATGCACACTTAAAGGATAACTTGTCCAGAGGACACAGAGCAAATGCAGTGTAGTTAAAAGCAAAAGAGTGCTATCAACTGTATCCGACAAATTCAGGTCTTTTGGCACAAAAGTATCCTACAGCGGCTGGACCTGTTCATATAGTTCTTAGTGTTTCGTTTTGAATTTAGCTGGGGTTAATTACAAACAGATCCATCAACAAGAATATTTCAGACATCCTTTACGGTACATGAAAAACATTCAAAATCCAGACAATAGAGAAGGACAATAATATTTAACTCATCAAGCACAGAGATCTGGTTTATACTTTGTGACAAAAATCAATTTACACAGCTTTATCTCATTTAATGTTTTTGCCAAACCACTTCATCTCACCATTCCATATCCTATTTTGGAGGCTTACAGAAGAATTCTCTACTCTTTTACAAATAATTATTTTTTAACAAACATAAAATCACAAACCTGTCTTGGTAACTTTCTTCCCTGTTTATATGCCTTCCAGAGCTATAGTTGTAGTTAAAGAAAAAGTGCAATTCAAGAGCAATGAGAAGGTCATTGAGCTTATCCATTTTACCTCCTGACCTCTCCAGGACCTAGATTTTCTATTTCTGCCAATTGCATCAGTCCTTTCCAATGGTCTCATCTTACAAAAAATACTCAATAAGCCAAACATTGTTCCCAAAGTCCTATTTCTCACTGCATCAAACCCAGTGTAATGACAGCTCAGAGAAGAAAGGAGACAGGAAAATGGATAGACTAAAATGGTACACACCCTGCCATGCTAACATGGATGGTAATTCCTTCCCTGTTACAAATTGGATGTGTGTGTCCCCCGAGAACTCAGGTTGAAATCCTAACCCCCAACATAATAGCATTAAAAAGTGAGGTCTTTGGTTGGTGATTAGGTCATGAGAGTGGAATCCTCATGAATGGGATTAGTGCTGTGATAAAGACAGACCCCAGAGAGGCCTCACTCTCTCCCTGACATGTGACAATACAATGAGAAAATGGTGGTTTGCAACAGTGGAAGAGGGTCTTCACCAGAACTTGACTATGTGGGCACCATGATCTCAGAATTCCAGCCTCCAGAAACATAAGAAATAAACTTCTGCTGTTTATAAGCCATCAAATTAGTGGTATTGTTGTAACAGCAGAACACACTAAGACATTCTCCTCATTGACTTTTACTTTGATGTGTCAAAACAAAAAAGACAAACCGTTCCCTCTATGAACTAAAATGAAATATATGAATGACAATAAATAATTTCTCAACAAAATAAATAATAGTATGGGTAAAGTTTATGGTCACATAAGGAAAGAAAATCCAGGCTCAGTTTCAGAATTTCCCTGTCAGAGAGACAGGGATGGTGTTACGTAACAGAGACCGCCCACCTCTTAGGGCTCCATCTTCTTATCCAGTGACAGCTTTAAGAACTTGACTTATGCATTTTACAAATGAATAATCAGAGGCCTACACAACTTATATCATTTGTTGAAGGTCACATATCTAGTTGTTTCAATTACACAGGCTGATGCTAATTTAGACTAAGAAATAATCAGTTTTAATAGTTTTGGAAAATTCTTTAACCATGTACCTGTGTGCTTCTATCTCTAAATCCTTGAGCATGTAGAATGCAGATTAAATAAACTGCTAAAGGACTTTGTATATTTATAGAATTCGTGTAAAATTTTATTTAAAAATGTGTAATTGTGACAGTAAGACACCATACAGAAATCCTGGATGCAGGCAAATGACAAGCCCTTGATAGTAAATATAATGTGTTAAAGGTGCTCTGATTTCAACCTAGGACAAGATTCTATGACCTCCACTGATGGGGCTAATCCTGCAAAGTGGCTCAACCAACACCTTCTCCAACCAAATTCCAGCTTTCATTTCCATGCTACACACACTACAGAGGAAAAAAAACTATGTTTCCTCAGATTCTGTTTTATCAACATTCTACAGATTCTACTATGTACATGTAGGAACTTAAAAGGTGGCAATGAGCAGGTTGGGTTGGTGCCAGAAACAGGGAAACTAGAACTAAGGCAGAGACTTTGTATTTTCTGGATCAGCTATGGTAGAATTTCTATCTGTGGTTCCCTAGCATCTTATGTACCCAGAGTCAGTAATGGGAGCCATTTTTACTATCACAGTCCCAGAGGGGTTGAGCATTTCTGCCACTTGCACAGTTCTTGGCTAGGTATTATCCAATTTGGTTCCATGACTCTTCAGAAATTCTCTAAGTTACAAAATGCCATAAAATCTTTCTTTTAGATAATCATGGTTATGGATTATGTTTACAACTAAGAACCTTCATCAATAGAATTGCCCCATTAACCAGATAGCTTGTGATTGCTTAGAATGTTTGTCCTTAATGAACAAGAAGAAATGATCTCACAGTTAGCTTAGAAACTTTTTCAAATGGTTATTCTTCATTCCCTTACTCAACTTCATCGCAACATTCCATTACTGCCATCTGGTATCCCAGAGCCTCCTCCAATGTGACAGTCCTTTATAGATTAAAGAGGGTCAACAGTTGACCAAAATGTCAATATACTTAAGAGCCACTGACCTAAGTCTGTCATTCAAATCTGGTTCACATTAGACTTTCATCAGAGCTTGAGCTTATGAAATATATAGAGCCCCACATATAAGCTAGACCTATTGAAATAAATTCTCTAAGGTACAGACTAGGAATCTGTATTTATTAAATTCCTCAGGGGACTATATTACTGCCAACTAAAGGACTTTTCCAAAAAACAGTATTTATAAGCCATTGACCCAGAAAATCATTCATCAGTTGGGCCTACTTTAAGTTCATTAAAACAAACTTATTTCTTCCTCTGAGAATAACAGTAGATTATTCAAGAAAGAGAAAAGTGTACAAATCTTCAGTACAGACCTCAGGAAAATATCTACAAAGATGTTTCATGATATCTTTGAGAAGAAGGCGGACAAATAAAGCTGAATGCAAAACTCATTTGGTTCAATCATTCAATGGTGCAATGTCTATACAAAAAAAAAAAAAGAAAGAAAGATACTTACCAATGGAAAAATATCCTTTTAACCTAGAAGCTCCTTCTGTGAAATGGTCAGTATAGTTTAAGTTGTATTACAGTAACAACAAAGTTTATTTTTCATATTACACACCTATCGTTAATTTGCTGGGCTCGGATTTGCATTTTCTCTAGGGACTTAAACTGAAAGAATGTCCACAATTTTGTAAGATCTCTAGTGGTAGTCAGTAGATAACAGATACATCAAGTTTTATACTGACCAAATGGGTAACAATTTTCTACTGTCAACACTTCTAGCACCAAATGTGTGGAGTTTTATTTTTCCACACTAAACAATTCTGACACTAGCTACATGGAGTTAGCACAGACCATACAGGTTAAGTGTTCAGTCCCACATGACTGTCTGCCAGTTCATATGGCAATCCAAGTCAAGGCCATTTGTACTCCTAACCAACAGGCTATATACAGATCAGGGGTTCCCATGATGCCCCTCCCGGCATTTGTTAATTTGTTAGAATGGCTCACAGAACTCAAGTAAACAGTTTACATAATATCACCAGTTCATTATAAGAAGTTTTTTTTTTTTAAATATATATTTGTAAATGTTTGCCTTAAAAAACAAAGGATAAAAATATTTGACTTCAGCAAAATTAAAACTGAAAACTCTAAACTCTGGGCTTGAACAGTTCATGCCAGAAATACTAAGTGTCTATAACGTCACTGCTTTATCATCAGATATAGGTTTTCAAATAATTAGAACAGGTTCCCAAAATACATCATTTTGTATCACAGACTTCAGTGATGACTTGCATCACAAACTTAGAGTAATAGGATGAAGAGTAGTATTTTATACATAAATTTAAAATAAAACTTAAAAAGGGACTAAGATCCTTTATGTGGATAAAGCTATAAAACCTAGTTTTAATTATTCATAGTTATGAGGGTAGAGTTATTTTAGAAAGGGGAATAGGACTTGATTTAAATTCATTCAACAAATTTTAAGGGCAAACTTTATGCTACGTTTCTCATCTAGAGCATAAATTTCAAGTCTTTCCTTATTTATTTACAACTTGAGAAACTGAGCACTAGATAATAAAGTCAGGAAACTTTATACTACACATAAATGGTCAAGTCAGCCATTTGATTCGTAAATCTAAGTTTAAGCTACTCATTAAGAATCTATTTTAAATGATTAATTTTTGGAGGGCAGCACATTATTTTAAAGTCAATTTTGGAAAAAGTTAATTTGTGCTTTACTACATTGATATAGTTAAGGAAATAGCATATTCAGTAATTTCACAAATGATGTCTCTGACCAGAAAAAAATCCATTCATGGGGAGCATATCTAGAGTTAAGCAAAGGATCTGTCGAAATTTCTTCTTTCAATAAAAAATATATGGAGATGGGGCACCTGGGTGGCTCAGTTGGTTAAGCATCTGCCTTCGGCTCGGGTCATGATCACCAGGTCCTGGGATGGAGCCCCATGTGGGGCTCCCAGCTTAGTAGGGAGTCTGCCTCTCCCTTTCCCTTCACCTTTCCTCCAGCTTGTGCTCTCTCTCTCTCTTTCTCATATAACTAAATAAATCTTAAAAAAAAAAAAAAGAATATATAGAGAAATGGAGTTGAAATATTATACAATTAGATTCATTTGTTGGTAACTGAATTATCAAAGAATTATCAATAATTGATCATGGGTAACGTTGCAGAACGTTTACAGATATTCAATAAGGAATCAATCCTTATCCTTTTCCAAATCAATTACTTCCCTAAAGGTGTACACAAATTGGAACTATTTCCTTATGAAGAAAGTATGCTTAATTAATCAGAGGCTATATTATAAACCCAAAAAGATAAAAGACTGAAATGTAACTAATAAGTTTAAATTCACCAAACACAGAAAGTCCTACATGTGTGTAGAACTTTACAGAAACACAAATAGAGACTTAACAGCCTTATGCATTAAAAAAAAAAGGAGTTTACGTAATTCTATTTAACTATAAATATTACATATATCAACACTGTGAAGGAGCCACCAAGCCATCCAGACCATGCACATTAACAGTGATACTATATACATAACAATGCAGGTCTTCTTTAAACTAGAAAGACCATACGTCTAGCATAGACACTGAAGCCAATGCATTCTCTCATCCAAGGAAGAGTTACCAATCAACAGAAAGCCAATCCAAAGAAACTCCTGATGCTATGTCTTATGAAAAATGGTTAAAAATCCTTCCAGATTTCACTGATCTATGTTTCACTGATCAGAGACTGAAAGGGAAACACATTAGCTATCTACAAAAACACTCTAATGGCTATCACAGCGATAGATTACTTTAGGGAATGAAGTTCAACATATGAAGTCTATAAAAAACTGTATCTGACAGCATCATGGAAAGAACAAACCGAAGTTCTTCTCACTTAACAGTGACAGAAGCTCTACTTTATGAATCTTCATATCCTTAGTGTTGATAGAATGTTCGTCAAGTAGGCACGCAAAATTAAAGAGACTGATTTAGCTAAGTGGAAAAACTAGTACTGAAGTTAAAAAAAAAAAAAAGTAAAAGACTGTCAAGAGGTAGTGGTTTCTTTATGTAGGGCCTATTTATGAGGACTGTATCCTGAAGTTTCATTTATAGAGTATTAGCCTCAGAGTTGTCTATGTTTAAAGGGTTACAGTACAAAATGGAAAATGATAGCCCCCCTTGTCCCCAAATTTGGAAATATGAAATGTTCATCAGCATATTAAGAATTTGCAAGAAGCCCTTCCTGGAAGACATCTGCTTAACTCTGTTCACTGATGCCTCCCCAATTTTTTAACCATAGCTTCTTTTTAATGGCCTAATGAACATCACAGAATCCTTTGGTAAATGCTCTTTAAGGTGGAATTATGCACTGGACATATTAGCCTAGTAAGAGTCAACTGGCACCTGTGTCTTTAAGAACAAAAGTAAACCCTGTATTTTAAACATTCTTACATATTTCAGATATCTTCACTATTTTTAAGAAAAGAAAACAACACCCAAGTAAGCTATCTTTGTTTCTTAAAATGATGAGAGACATATTTTGTAGGCTTTTTGCAGGGTCATCTTCTTCACACTCTTTTGACAGCTAAGTAGGCAGCTTGCTTAATGGGTCCAAATTTGCTCAAAACAGTAATGGGTAGCTGCAAAGTAGTAGGCTACAAAGTCTCCTCTTTTTCAACAAGGCCACTTTTCCAATCAGGGAGCCTTCACAGGTGCTGAGTCCCAAAGATACGCAACTCCATGTCATTCATGTGTAGAGAATGAACAATTTTGTTGTGAATATGAACTCCACAGCGGTTATCAGGTTTAGGAAATAAAAGCACAAGATGCCCAGTTATATTGAATTTCAGGCAGGATAACAAAGAGTTTCAGTGCAAGTATGTTTCCTACAATATTTCAGACACACTTGTACTAAAAATTATTGTTTATCTGAAATTCAAATCTCACTAGGCATGCTGTATTTCATTTGGACCATACTCTCCCACTGGAATATCAACTGCAGTGCAGACAGACCCTTTGTGTTTAGCCTAAATCACAGGAAAAAGAAAGTCCCTTAGCTTTGGGGATTTTTCTCAATGACCTATTTTTATATCTGCATAGTGTGCATCCATGACTCCTTTGCATGGCACAAGAGAAAGAACTGATTTTTCCAGCCACAATAATCTGGAATACAACCAAAGACAATCTGCTGAAGACGGAATATTCCTGAACAAAGATACAGAACCGAGTTCTTATTCTTACTCTTCCAGTTATTCATTGTTCTTGGGCAAATACATCTATCTCTTCAGGCCTTGGCTGCCCTGACTTCAATAGCCCCTACAACACTAATATATTATACTTCCATGATCCTAAGTAAATTCAGCGTTGCCTTATTCTTGATGACTAACCGGAGATCATACTTACATATTATGGAAGCAGAGAAAACCACCTCAAAGAAAACCAAGGAACTGGCTAAAAGATGGTCCCTATATTTAATTAAAATCCATTTGTTTCAAAAGAAATGTTGTTGCCTTCAGGCTAAAAGGGTACCTTAAATATTTCACAAATAAAAACTGTTATTCATCAACAATACAACTTTAAATGCCTGTCATTCCTTGGTCAATACCAAATCACTTTTATTACAGACCAATAAAAACCCCCTAGGCTATTTCACTTTCTTGACTCTTGTGGCGTACCTCTAAGATACTACAAAGCATTCTGCAATTTCAACAAAAGGTATCTATGCACAAAGGGCAAATCCATCTTCCCTAACAGAGTCTCCAAAGAGTTTGATTTAAATAGCATTTCTTTGCACTGAGAATCTATAATGCTAATTCATTTTGCCTTCAGTTTAACTTTCTGCTATTAATAGAGTGACAATAAGAATTTTTCTCTAGTTAAATAGCATGCCCTCTTATTATATGAATGTCAAGCGTTGCTTTCAAGTAATTAAAAACCTGATCACCAACATCTTTAGCACAACATAAAAGAAACAAGCCATTTCAAATTATACAAATGGCTGAGTTCTGAACTCAGTTAAATACAAAAGTCTGGTTCAATTTGCATTTCTAATTTCAAATCCAAATTTAGGACATAATTAAAATAATTTCTTTATCTGAAATTCAAATTTAGCCAGGCATTCTGTATTTTTTTTATTTGATAAATCTGGCAATCCCATGTGGGAATATCTTAGTATAAGATATTCACCAATTTCATCTTTTATTGTTTTTCCTTCATCAGAACACTTGTTTTCATTTTAATTTTCACCTCAAGAGAGGTTCTACCTATGAAAGAACATGGACAATTTTCCAGCCAAAATTTTTCTTATCATTAATGTATCTTTCCTTTTAACAAATCAGGTTCCCTCCATTAAAACTGTAGTCTACAAAAGACAAAATATTACTTACCTGTGGGTAATATATAAGAAGACCGCATAATAAAATATTTCTTTTTTTCACTTCCTTTGCATATTCTCTAATCTGCATTAGGTTTTCCATTTTCTGATCAAAAGGTACTGATTTGTAATCAAGAAAATATACCTGCAAAATAATACAGTAGGTAACATTAGAATAACCATTCCTTTCATTTTCCTTTGAAAAATGTAACATTAAAGAAGCTCAAAACACAATTACATTATTGTAATTTTTATCAGTTTGTGTTAATTTCTAGATAAGCATTTCAACCATAAATCCTCATTAAAGTTGATGAATCTTCCTTTACAAATACAAAGGCAGTGAACAGTCATTGAGAACACAATGATGAAAAATATAAAATGCTAATATTCTACTTCTACTTCTGTCAGAGTCAAATGTATAAAGAATATAGGATTTCAACCATTTGTTCAATTTAATTTATAATTTGAAACTAGGCTACATAGAACTATTACATATGAATTACCAATATCAATAAAATTCAAGGGAGTGCTTATCTATTACATTCATAAATATTTTTAGAAGAACCCCTTTCAAATAACTGAAATCTTAATAAATCATCTATTTCTTAGACTAAATCCAGAATTTTATATATAATTTTTAGCAGTGTTAAACAGTATTATTCTTGAAATTATTCCAATGACTATTTTTTAAACATTATTTTTCATTTAAATTTTAAGGAGCTCAGGGTGAGCTTGCTCCTTCAAATTACTGAAGTTGTATAGTATTGTTCATTTTTGTGGGACATAAAATGTCTAAATCACAATAGTATCAAATAAGATGCAAATGCACATACAGAATAAACACTCAAACTTTTGTATTCTTTCACAATACCAAATTTAAGAAACTCTCAAGAATTATAATTTGTTCAATTACATGTATTTACTATCTAGAAGCATTTTAAAACCTACTCCACTCTGAAACTCGTATACTAATCCCTTCCCCTCCTCTGTTCATTCATATAAAAATATGCTCTATAGAAAGTACAAAACAAAATCTATGCTCTTTCTGTAACAAACGGGAATGAGTTTTCACCTACCACATTGCATTTTGCTTTTCCAGGAAAAAGCACTTAAAATCCATTTTAAAAGAAAAGCATGTGAGGACATGTATGTATATTAATTCAATAGATATTCAGTTACTATTTCTTGGACCTTTTCATTATAGTTACCTCCTAAAATACCCCTCTTGGGGCGCCTGGGTGGCACAGCGGTTAAGCGTCTGCCTTTGGCTCAGGGCGTGATCCCAGCATTATGGGATCGAGCCCCACATCAGGCTCCTCTGCTATGAGCCTGCTTCTTCCTCTCCCACTCCCCCTGCTTGTGTTCCCTCTCTCGCTGGCTGGCTGTCTCTCTGTCAAATAAATAAATAAAATCTTTAAAATAAATAAATAAAAAATAAATAAAATACCCCTCTTAAAATCTAAAGTGACAATGAAGACTTTTTTTCCTTAAAAATGCTCTATCCATTAAGAAACCAAAGGAACAGACAAAAAAGCAAAAAAAAAAAAAAAAAAAGAAAGAAATATTGGAAGATAAAAAGCACAAAGAAAGGGGTCTCAGGCTTTATTATCTACTGAAAAGACAATGTGACTCCTGTGACCTTGAGCTCACCCTCCCCTAGCAGTGATTCCCTGAAAACTTATAAAAATGAAATTTCAGATTTTTCACCAGGCAACAATGCTTACAGTAAATATAATTTGAGACTGGTGAACCACAGCCAGGCTGGAATAATTGTGAATGAACTATAAATATTAGACTTTCCTTCAGGGTAATTTAACTTGTAACCAGGTGTTCTCCTAGCTGAAACCTGGAAGCTAACACCTATCAGCTGTTAAAAAGATACTAGTTCCTATTTGTAGCCTGAGCCTTCTAGAAGGACGGCTTACACACCACCTTCTGGGATCGCCTTCCCTCCCCTTTGAGAGGGTGGAGGAAAAGTGGAGGGGAAAAGAGGCAGGCCCTATACTGATGTGAAATTATAAGCTCAAGGGCAAAAGCTGAAGAGATATGTCCATTTCTGCCTTTTCTCCTGTCCTGTAGTCTTTTATGACATTGCACAAACTACTGCCACAGGCTTCTTCTAGTCTTGTGAGTTTAAAATATCTTTCTGAAGCCAAAATTGCTGGTTGTGGGCTTGCTAAAAAAAAAAAAAACAACAACAACAAAAGAAAAAAAAAAAACAAAAAACAGGTTAATTCTCCAAACTCCAGGCAATTTATGAAATTGCAGTCATGTTATGAATCTAAAATTAATGAACTGGCTGAGACTAAGACTCTCTCCTGGGCCCATACGGCCAGGTCGTTACATATAGCCCCATACCATCTGGACTAAGGAACAACACTGCTGTTTGCTGTTACAAGCCTCATAGTACTATTTAACTCTTTTACCTGTGTAATTATCTGTAATATTTAGATGCCATGAAATGCCAGGAGCCACCATGTCCAACATACTTTATGTGAATGGAATGTTCTAGAGTTTTGCAATGCACAGTCTGGGCAACCTTACTGCTAGCCTAGAAACTTAGGCAAACAGACATTTTTTGTTCAATACAAGTCTTCCTAACAAATTTTCAGCTCTGAAAAATCTCAGAGTAAAATAAAGGGGGGTGCAGAAAGGGTTTGTGGGGGAAAAAAAGCACAAGCAGCAGAAAAGATAAAACCACTCTACTTTGTAATTACAGCCTCCTTGCAGATTTAAAACGCACAGAAATTAAAGAATGGAAATGCTGGTAATGTATTAATTGGCGAAGGAATGATGGATACAATCGGGGACTGAAGCTCTGCACTGCAAAGCTGCCATTGAACTTGGCTCAGGAGGAAGTGCACCTGCCAAGGGAACCTCTCTTAGAAGTCAGAGCTGGGAGCCGGTGCTCATTTTTCTATTTTCCTAAAAAATCATCCTAAAAGAGAGCCTAAAGTTAATAACTTTGGGAGTTTAAAAGTGGTAAAACTAAAACTCTCCACAAGAATAAATTATATTGGAATGAGACGGCTCAAGAGAAAAAGTGTGCTGAAACAGTTTTGTTTAAAAAAAAAAAAAAAGGACAGAAATTAATGATCTTACACTGAGTTAACTTAGTGAATTATGTATATTTAAAAATAATGGTATTTAATTAAAGCTATATACAACTCTATTGTATAGTTTTTCAACTTGCAGAGGGAGGAAAGGATTATTTGTATCAATGCAGCAAATTATGGGCAGAAATTAAAGTAGAGAACATAACTGGACAACAGCAGTAACAATAAGCTTGTAAAAAGAATCTCAAATATAAAATACAAATAAATTGAACACATTTAACTGTTTCCTAAGTAAGAGATTTATCAGATTAGATTTTTAAGAAAAATCTAACAATATGCTAGTTAAAATGTATAAAGCAAACTCTCCCAAAAAGCACAAAATAAAAGGATGAACAAGACGTATCTTCCAAACGCTACCAAAAATGAAGGTTGTAGCAATATGGTTCATTTTAGTTTAAGCAAAAACTATTAATTCACATAAAGACGAATAGTGGATAATAAAAACAAATTATAAAATAACCTTATTAAGAACATAGATTTGAATACATAAGACAAAATACTCGACTGAATTATGAGACACACTTTCCAAATCAATGAAGATAGATGTTACTGCATTTGTCTTAAAAACTAATGTATCAAACATATAAAAACAGAGTTGGAACAGATTCTGCTTCCAGTGCAGCAGCTAAAATGAGGGGTTTTTCCTCTCCTTCCAAGGTTATAATTTTTCTTCCTGTATTTCTGACTGTTCTTATCTAGGAAAAGTTGCATATGAACTGATGCCACTTTCAAAATACACAGACCTAACTCCCTTATTTACCGATCATGTAGAAGCTAATTTTTTTTTTTTTCAGAAACAAGTATTGTAGCAAAAACAGTGACTTGAAAAACAAAGCACACATGACTTGGTTCTCACCAAGTCATGAAATGTCAAACAAGGACTAGAAGACTTTCACTCCAGGTGAAGATCTATTAGACACAACACACCCTATTTCTTTGGAAAGATAAAAGATAATGGCATGTAAAGAAATCAGTAGGCCAATGCTATTCACCACACATTCCATGAATTAAGGAAACCGTGCATAAAAGTGAATTCTAGGCAAGGTATTTACACATCTACAAATTGCCCATGTTATCCCATCAAACCATCAACCTATGTTACCCATTAAGTAACCAGTACTTAAATTATAAGGAAACTTTAAGAAATGTACTAAAACATAAGAACGTGGTCAACATTGTACTAGTTGACATAATCAACTTTTAAAGAAACAGATATTGACCTTAGGAAATGTATTAGCAGGTTAACAAAATTCAATCATGAAGAAGTCAGATGCATCTCAAAATTCTTTCACCAGATGGGTCTGATGACATGATTAACAGAAGAAAATCTCCAGAAGATGTATTTACTAATACCAATACCATGGAACTTAAGCATGTACTTCACATTGTGCTACTAATTTTGAACTTCTAAAATACGCCAGTTACTTATGAGTTCCAGGAAAAATTCCAGTGGTACAATAAAGCAATCAATTTTAATTTTAAAGACAGGGCAGGTTTATACAACTACAGGAGAGGGTTACAAAATGATGATAGCTCAAGAGAAATGTAAATGTTTTTGTCTTAATAAAACAAACTTACAGGATGGATAGTCTTGCATCCAAAAAAATGTAGCAAAACATTTCATCTGAGTTCTGCAGATTTGCTTATAGCCACATCAAGTAGATATTCTTTGATCTCTTTTTGAACTGTTCACTCATTTATTGCTTATAAAGTACAGTTATAGTATTTCTCCCTTAGGATGCCATTTCTCAGTTTTTTTTTTCATGCATACATAAGAAAGGTAAAAATATCTTCCTACCCTTCCCCCCCAAAAAAGGAGTTCTCATTTCTTTCTTTTTTTTTTTTTTTTAACATAGCAAATTGACTCCTATAAACTAGTAAACTGCTTAAACATTTAACATATGGGTAGTTTCATGGCTTTGTGGGTGGGCAAGGTTTCTGGCACTCAGAGTCTGGAAAATGCTCCTCTGTGCCTCATGTCTTCTACATTCAGTTCTACACATGCTTTATATTTGTCTAGTAACCATTTAATATATCCCTGGCCCCAGATGAATTGCAATTAATTTTTTATACTTTAATTTGTAATTTTTCATTTGTCTCTGAGGACAGGTACATTAACTAAAGGACAACAATTAATATCAAGTACAATATTCTTTAAAACCTCAGGAATGTTCCATATCCCCACATTTAACACTTCAGCCTCATTCCAGAACCCAAGTTAACAGGCCTGAGAAGGGAGTCAGGAATTGTGGTAGGAGAGGAAACAGAGTCTTTGTTAATTGAATAAGAAGTCAATTTTTGAAGCTTCAGTATATATCCAAATATGTACTGCTTAATGCCCACCAAAGTGGAAGGAAGGATGGTCAAAATCAAAGTTATGCTAATTATCAAATAAGTCAGAAAGAATTGGTAGATAGACCAGAGACTCTCTGAATCTACACAACAGATACTGCAAAATTATCTGTATCTGTACAGAAAAGTAAATTGTGTCAATCAAGCCCAGCATCTCACAGCACCATTTTTCAAAAGAAATACAGGGAGATCTAACAAAAGATGAAACTGATCAATATTAAGCAGATCAAACTAAGAGTTTATTTTAGGGACTAAAAAATAACTTCAGAGAAACTGTCACCTCACCTCAAATATTCATGAATTACGTGGATTCTATTAAAGAAAATGAATGAACTGTACTTTCATTTTTTAATTGTTCTTTTAAAAAGAAAAAGGAACAAACTTTTAATGTTGAATCATTTCATTTTGGAACAAGTTTATTTTTTTAAGATTTATTTATTTGAGAGAAAGAGAGTGAGTGAACATGAGTTGGGGGGGAGGGGCAGAAGGAGAAGCAGACCCCCTGCTGAGCAGGGAGCCTGACTGAACAGGGGACTTAGGACTCAATCCCAGGACCCTGAGATCATGACCTGAGCCAAAAGGGCAGATGCTTAAACAACTGAGCCACCCAGGAGCCCTATTTTGGAACAAGTTTAAATCAATACCATCAAGCATTTCAATGCATAATTCTGATAACTAGAAGCTAAATAAAAGTTGTAAGCTATCATAAAAATTCAGAGCAAATGTTTAACAACTCATCTATAAATCTTAAAATACCAGCAAAACTATCAGGTTGAGAAATGAGGGTGTTTAACCAAAGTAGCAAATAAATAGTATTTCGCATTAAAATATTAGCCATACAAAAGATTCAAACTTTTTTATTGATACAAAGAATTAAAAAGTAATTAAGTTTTATAGTATCAACACAAATGTTATACTTGTACACCCATTTTGTTTCAGATCCTTATGTAAAAGATCAAAGAAATAATGAAACCAGAACTTCACATTTTTAAACAGGTAGTAGGAAAACCTAACTAGCTTGCAAACATGTTTAAAAATGATTTTTTTTTTCAGATTTCACAAGATATTTCTCCTATAAGAACAGAAATCTGCCCCTGTTGTATTATGGGACAATTACCTGAAGCATTATACACCTCTACAGTTAACATCTGTACCATCTATAACAAATTTTAGAATCAAAAGGTAACAGCAAGCCCAATGATTAATATGAAGCACTGACTTGCTGGACTAGTATTATGTAGTTCTTAAGTTTAGTATAATCCTCTTTATATATTTTAATGACTTGTCAAAATTTTATTTACATAAGTCTATTACACATTAACCAACAATCTGCAATTATTGTCAAGGTTGTCTGCAGATGATCTAGATAAGCATTACATGATATGTTTAAAAAATAAATAATGAGTATTTTTGGAGTTCACAAATAAAGGTACCTCATCCTAAGTGCTACGAAGTCCATTTAAACTATAACAATTTATTCTACTTTTATATACCTACTTTTTAAAGTGATTCTTGACATTTTTAATATGTTTCAAAAGGCAGAACAATAAAAAACCTTTTCAGAAGAGGAAATGTTTTGAATACTATATAGCAAAAACAAAAAGTATTCAAAAACATGATCAAGGAGATCAAAACTCAGGTATATGATGTACGTAAACCATATTAGCATAGCCTCCACAGATTTATCCTATGCCTTTTTTTAAGTATGGCGAAAATATTTTAACAATCTCAGTAATTAACATTTTTTTAACAATTTCAGGAATGGTCATTTGGGAGCATTCAATAACCTCAGCTCTCTTTGATTCCAGGAAATTCATACTGTAATAACCAAAAGCAACAGAAACACAGCAAATTAAGATCTTATCAATATTGCTTTTGAATGATTTGATAATGTTAAACTTACATAATTATATAAAAGATACAGAAAAACTGTGCTAATTTAAGGAAATTTAAAAACATTAGCCTCAGAGGAAAATATAATTCCCAGAAATTCTAATTACAGTGCTTCCAATAACAAATTAGAAGATCAATGGTGCTTTGCTTTGGACTATTTTTGATTAAAATAAAGTGCTAACTAAACTTTTTATTTCTGAGAACATTTTTTTTTTTCATGAAGTTACATCATGTAAGAGAACTGACCTGGGGCACCTGGATGGCTCAGCTGGTTAAGCATCGGACTCATGGTTTCAGCTCAGGTCATGATCTTAGAGTCATAGGATCAAATCCCAAATCGGGCTCTGGACTCAGTATGTGTGTGTGTGGGGGGGTCTACTTAAGACTCTTTCTCCCTCTCCCTCTGCACCCTACCCTCTTCCAAGAACAAATAAATAAATCTTAAAAAAAAAATAGAACTGATCCAATATAAAGGCTGGTCTACTAAAGTAGCCACTAGCCGTATGTGACTATTTACACTGAAATTCAGAATTATTAAATTTAAATAAAACTGAAAATGCAGTAGGTATACTTCAAGTGCTCCTAGCAACAGGTAGCTAGTGGCTACCGTAGACTTGAGTATAGCAATCAAACGTTTCATCATTGCAGAAAGTGCTAATGGGCTGTACTTGTCTAGAACAAATGAAGCTTGTATAATCTCATGCTCATCACATATCACATTATTTTTTTTGGTCATTAACTTATATGCCTGTGTTATAAAAAGGATTTTCTTTCCTGACTACATGTTAAGTTACTCGTTAAAATCCTGCTTGTAAAAGTACTGGAAAAATTCTATCTGGAATATAAAAAATTATTACAGAGTCTGACCTAAAAGTGAGCCTTCTCTTATTTACATATATTTCTGAAGATATGGATCAATATGAACGTAAAAAAATAAAACTGAAACTGAGATGGGTCCAGCTTCTATTTCTGCCTAAGTAGGAGTAATAGGGACCAAACTTATCTTTCCACTTCAAACAAATAAGCTAAGTACACAAACTAAACAAAACAAAGATTTTTAAGATATGACACACCTGGCAACAAGGGACAGTTCTGAGAGGAGAACAAATGAGACAAACCCTATGTCTGCACCAACTTACTTTTTTTTTTTTTTTTTTTAAGATTTTATTTATTTATGTGACAGAGAGACAGCCAGCGAGAGAGGGAACACAGCAGGAGGAGTGGGAGAGGAAGAAGCAGGCTCATAGCGGAAGAGCCTGATGTGGGACTCGATCCCAGATCGCCAGGATCACGCCCTGAGCCGAAGGCAGACGCTTTAACGACTGCGCTACCCAGGCGCCCCCCCAACTTACTTTCTTAAAACAGTTTCCAGCCTATGGCACACTGAAGGGAGAGGTGGCTATGTGGGTTTCAGAGCCTAGGGAGACAAAGGTGGGTAGAGCTCACAAGGCAAAGTTCCAGAGAAGAGAGAGGTGCAAGGAATGAGAAGGCTGATGATTATCAGACTAACTCTCTCCCATATTCAGCAGAGTACTGATCAGTACATGCATTTGAGAATACAAACAAGCTGAGGCGGGGAAAAATTCACTGGAGGGATTAGATAGAACTGTGCCTGACGCACACCCAAGGTCAGGAATAATGGTGGAAGTCATCAGCCTTCATAGTTTACAGGGCATCAGGTAAAATATTAAAAAGGTTCTTGCCTCAGTTGTGAAGAATGATTAGACCTACATTAAACATACTAATTAGTTTGACCTAAAAATCCTAGAAACAACACCTAAAAGGATCAAACTATTTTCAATTAACTATGTCCCAGGAATAAAGCTCAAAAATACTCATAGTAATAAAAAAAAAAATATCCAGCACCCAATAAGGTTAAACTCACAAAGTCTAACAGCTAATCAAAATATATCAAATGTCCAAAAAAGCAGAAAAATATGACCCCTAAGGAGAAAAATCAATCGAAACCAACTCAGCAGTGACACATTTGTTAGAACGAAAAAGGACATTAAAACAATTTGACAGCTGTGTTCCACGTGTTCACAAAGCTCTAGGAAAGAATGAATGTGTTCAGTAGAAAAAAAGAAGATGTAAAAGAATCCTACACTAACTTATAAAGATGAAACTATCATCATCTGATATTTAAAAAAAAAAATACACTGGAGGGGATTAACAGATAAGACATTGCAGAAAATTAGTGAATTTAAAAATGTAGCAATAGCAACTAAAGTGAAAGAGAAAAAAAGACTCAAAGGAAAAAAAGGGAAAAATAAACAGATAATTAGTGAGATATGGATCAACTTCAAACAATCTAACATACAGATAATTGAAGTATCCAGTTAAGTGTAAAGCACAAAAAACAATATAGCTGGAAAATTTTCCAAGTTAGATGAAAATTAAAAACCTGCATAGCACACTTTAAACACACACACACACACACACACACACACTTTCAGGCTTATAAAGCACCAGGAACATACCCATAAAAAGGAGATGGATATATCACTTGAAATTAACTCAGAACTCAATGTGGCAATTAGCAGACAAGGATATTAAAACGGGTACCATAACTGTTTATCATTTATTCCAAAGTTAACTAGGGAAATAGAAGATACGAAAAGGAAAAAAAACCAAACTTCTAGAAATAAAAACTACAATGCCTAAAATGAAAGACATACCGTATATTTTTTAAAATCCAGGCCTGTGCAAGTCTGCATACATAGAATGGTACAAGGAAGTACACCCTCACAGCATATGTGTGCTGAGCTCAACTGAATGGCCAGCCAGAGCTAAGAAACATCTGCTTGGCACATGCTTTCATCGCAGAATAAGAATAAACTGAGAAACACAGATGAATGAAAGAAATATCACATTCTATTGATATACTGCAATCTTAACATTTATTATAGGTTTGAAGGTAACTTTTTCTTCAATTTTATATTTATGACAAGTGCACAACCTTCTAACTTTCAGGCTTCTGGATTAACTGAAGAAGATAGATTCTAAGAAAAAACCTTCTTCATCTGTTAATATTATAATTATCTAGCAGGTCAATCAGTGTATTGCACAATCCAAATAAAAGGCAGGAACAGACTAAGAAAAGAAATCGCCAACTATAATCCATAACCCTTGCTTTCAAACTTTTGTCTTCAAATAACCTAATATTTCTTATTAAATTTACAAGTAAATGCTGTTAACGTGAACTAAAAGATCAAATTAATGCTCATAAATACATATTTTACAATTTGCTTAATATAGTAGTAAGCCACTTAGAAGTTATTTTGAAATAAATATAAAAGGTAAGCCTCCGCCCAAAATGTTGGAAAATTACCCCCAAGTTCAATTTTTAAGAGAAAAATAGATTTCTTCTTAGGAATGAGAAACACTTCAAAGTTTAAGGCTACTTTTTAGGGTAAATATAGAAAATAACTTGAGATATAATCAGCCTTTTATAAACACAATGAGATGTGCTTCCTAACATGAAGCATAAAGATAGGAATCACAAAATCTAAAAACATGTATATGTAAATTAAACAATTAGAATTGCTGAATGGAAATAAAATTTCTTTTTCAAAAAAGGCAACATGGAAAAAAAACTGAACTATACTAAAGAGAAGGATAACATAAACCAAGATAGTAAAATTGATAGTTTAAATTTATACATAGTAAATAATATCCTTAAAACTCAGATAGATGTAGTATTATGCTCCTTAAGAGAACACAGCTATTCCTTGATATGCATACCTAGCCACCCTCATTTCTACAAGTCACCACAGAGCATCTACCTGTGGTAGGCAACACTGCAACCGGATGGAACAGGAGACATCATGACTAGAAATGCCAAGGCAAGTTCAAGTCAATAAACATTTCTGAATGCCTACACATGCTCATTGGGAAACGGGAAAAGACCCTGAGCACAGGGTATTAAGGAAGGATTCCAAAAAGAAATATGATCATTCAAATTCTAAGGATCGTAAGAGTCAGGCAAGAGAAACACTAGAAAAAATGGTGTCTCAGGTCAAAAAACTCACCAAACTCAATATGCATGCTACAGGAGTTCGTTAGCAGAGGGCCAACAGCACTGCGAGGCAATGAGAAGTAGGGTGATAAAAGTAAGCAAGAACCAGGCCAGGCCACGGCTTTATGATCTGACTGAGCTTTGTCCAGCAGGGGATGAGGAGCCTCTAGAAGGTTTTAATAAATACAGTACCTCCCCATTAGCGATTAGCAAACTCTGTCATAGTAGCAATGATGAGGTCAGACTGAAACAGAAGAGACTGCTGGGAAAGACACAGCTCTTGGAGAGGGGACGACACATTCCAATTTTTTTTTTTTTTTAACATTATGGACTTGAACATTCTTCTCAAAACTGAGAAGAATGATGAAGATTGGAGACAGAAAGTATGAATTGGCACATGAGTGATACTTTAAATCAGGAGACTTGATGACCCCGAGAGTATATGCCTACTCGAGAAACACCTAACAGGTATTTTAGGCAAAGGTACCAAGTAACAGTGGCAAATTGGTCACTGAGGATTGAAAATCTAAACCAAAGTCTAGGAAACTACAGCCCACGTGTCCAATCCAGCCTCCCGCCTTTTTCTGGTAAATGAAGGTTTACTGGAACACAGCCACACCCTTTCCTTTACATCTTGCCCGTGGCTACTTTTGCACTAGAATGGCAGAGTCCAGTAGTTGTAACAAAGACCGTATTGGCCCAAAAAGCTTAAAACTCTTACTACCTAGCTCTGTATAAGAAAAATTTGCCAACCCCTAATATAAAAAAAAAAAAAAATTATCTCAATCCAGGCAGAGAAAATGACCTGAATTATTTCTTATAAAATAAGAGCATCCTACTGAGTGGTTTTTCAGATCCTTTTATTCTTCAACAATCCAGGTTTCTATTACTCAAGGGGGGCAAGTATTGACATCCCTAAAAACAAAACACCATTTGGTAAAGTAAAATGAGCACAAGGAAATTAATGGCATCTATGATATTCAATTCTCAGGACTGCTCTAAGGATTAAATGGGATCATTTATATTAAAAGGAAAGAATAGTGATTCATTATTTCAAGCACTCAGTTAAGTGTCTGTTATTACCAACATTAACATAATTATACTAATAATAAGCATTAGCAGGTCACATTTGCAGGGGGAAAAGAGGGTCTGAGGATTATAAATGTAGTGGGAGTTCCATTTCTTAGAAATGGGAAGAGCAAAACACACAGGATCACAGTTAGTTCTCACTGGTTGGGCAAAAAACCAGAACTCAGTCATTACCATAAACACATTACATTAAAAAATTGAAATCCATACTTCTCTCTCAAAAAATCTAGGAATGGGTACAATCTCAGAGTACTTAAAAGAAACATGCAGGTGACTTTAACCAGTCCAGTCATTTCCAAATAAGAATTTTCCAATGCCAACACTAGGATTATCTTGGCAATACTAGCTACATTCCACCTTAGCAGGCACTAGTGAATCAAGTATCCCAGCATTTAAGTAAAGTATAAGCTTCAAAATCCCATAAAATAAAACCTTTGCTGCCTGAAAATTTAACCACTGTACTTTTTCAAAAGTATCACATACAAACTTATTGCAAACAGGGTTCAAGCCAAAGCATGTTGGGATGAAGAAGTTTTCTGCACTGATTCCAGCACCTTTCTACACTTTGAATAAAAGAACAGTTCAGGCTTTCCAGGAAACTGCAGAAGTAATCTGTTTTTAGGTGGCTATAAATTTTTATCCTAAAGGAATAGCGCTTAGGACTGATAATATTCTTACCATCTTCCTGCCTACTAATGATTCAATCCATGAACAAGGTTTTGATTTTTGTTTTTGTTTTCAATTGTGTTTTTCTTTGCATAATATCAAATGGTGGTACAGGAAAGATTTCATAAAACAACATGATCCATCATACAAATACTATGTAAGACTTGGCAAAAGCATTGTAATATGAAGATTTTTAAAAAATTATACCTTTATCTGGAATTCTATTAAAACTCGAGTATTAAGGAGGCGTTGGAGGAATGTAACTTGTCTTTCCAAGTTGGTTTTAGGGTAAGAGATTCTGTACATACAAACACACACACACACACACACACACACACACACACACACAGATGAACAGAAAGCTTTTGAATATGAGTGGAATCTTTTTAATTATCTCGGTGAACAAATGTGTGGTAATCGTCTGCCTAACTCAACCTTCAGCAATAAACCAGAAAGATTCTTCTCTAATGTCCCCTATCTTATTCACTCAGTTTCACAAGACATAAAATTTGAGATTATACCTCCTCTCTCTCATTAAATCAAGCACAAATTCTTTGTGTTTCTATTTCTTAAATATATCTTGATTCCAGCAATTTCTGCCCATTCACTCTAAAACGACCCTAGTCCCAGCCACCACCATTATTTCTCAGACTACTGTCATAGCCTCCTAACTCAACCAAATGCATCAAGGAAACTCTCTGGTCACTCATCTGTTCTCTGTGCTGTATCCAGAATGTACATAGAAATCTGATCACATCAGTTTCTACTGAGCAGGGATGCTTCACAGAATTCAAACTTAGAAGGCCCACTTTGACCTTTTCCTGCCTAGTCCCCAAACCTCCCCAGTATGCGGTCCAGTCTGTTTCAAATCCAGCTCTTTCTAATGCCGACTATTCCGTGCACTGCTTTGGCCATAGAGAAATGATATTCCCCCTACTCCTAAAAGACGTGGCCCTGCTCAGTCTTCCCAATTTCAGATTCCTCTCATAGCCTTCAGATCTCTTCTGATCACCTATTCTAGGCTTTCCTGCCCATTTTTCTTTTCAAGAGAGAGAGGGGTAGGTGGGTAGCGCACAGGGAGAGAGGATGGGAGGGAGGGAGAGAACCATAAGAACTGATGGGGGGCTCCATCTCACAACCCTGGGATCATGACTTGAGATAAAATCAAGAATCAGATGCTTAACGGATGGAGCCACCTAGGTGCACAATTTCTGCCCTTTTTTTCAAAGAGATCTAGTTAAAACCTCTTAACGATGGGGTGGTGAATAGAAAGAACAGTGACCAATATATGCTGTGAACTCCCAGCCACCAGATCACTTCCTAAGCTAACTCTGGACATTGGATTAAATTTATGTTATTGAAAATCCTTCATCTTTGAAAGAAAATAAAATTATTTCCTTACTTAACAGAGTAAGATAAAATAATCTGAAACATTTTTCTAAAGATGCAGTTTTAAAAAATTAGATTACTAAAAAGCATACGTGTACATCGAAATGCCTGTCACACAGATGTTCAACAAATGTTAAATTTATCTATATTAAGTCATCAGTTAGGTAATCAAGAGAATAGGATAGTTCACTGTAGAGCACTAAGTACGTTACACTTAAAATAAGTTTAAAATGAATAGATAAGGGGCGCCTGGGTGGCACAGCGGTTAGGCGTCTGCCTTTGGCTCAGGGCGTGATCCTGGTGTTATGGGACTGAGCCCCACATCAGGCTCCTCTGCTATGAGCCTGCTTCTTCCTCTCCCACTCCCCCTGCTTGTGTTCCCTCTCTCGCTGGCTGTCTCTATCTCTGTCGAATAAATAAAATAAAAATCTTTAAAAAAATAAATAAAATAATAATAAAATAAAATGAATAGATAAGAAGATGCACTAGTACTTTAATGATTAAGGAATCATTCTTAGAAGGTAGGGCCTGGGATAGACATGAATGGATAGGTTCTTTGGAGTGAAGAGAAGACTAATCTTGCATTTTGCAACTGTTTTTTAAAGAGACCAAAGGAAAAAAAGAATGAATGTGAAAAGATTTAGACTTAACCTAATAAAAAGTGGACTACAAAAAGAGGAAGATAAATAAGAAAGGGACAGATGCAAGAAGAATTAAGCAATCAATCAGTAAGCCAGAAGTCCTGAAATAAGGATTAAAGTATAAAAAATTCTCAAAAATGCTCAAGATAGGAATACTATACCACCTGACTCATAATATAACATGACTGCTATAATCGGAATTGCTCTCCTATACTTGTACATAAATAAAGCACATGCATATTGGGTTATACAAAGGCAAAAGGCCTTAACGACACGTTCTAATATGGAAAATATTTTTAGGAAGAGAAGTCACTTAAATGGCTTCAAGGGCATCCCACTCTGTTGTCAGATAAAGAATCTCAATTAAAACTCACAGACATGAAGGTTAATAGACACTTATTTGCAGACCTACTCCTTGTACCTTGAACCCCACTCCAGGCATATCATCCTTACCATGCCAAAGATCTCCTAAAACTTAAAGTAACAGTCAATTCTTTGTATTTAACACCACCTTTATAACAATGTAACTTATTTTCTCCAACAAATACAATCTTTTAAAATAGTATAATAAAAATATATCAAGCCCAGGGGCACCTGAGTGGCTCAGTGAAGGCATATGCCTTCAGCTCAGGTCATGATCTCGGGGGTCCTGCGATCCAGCCTCCTGTCTAGGTCCCTGCTCAGTAGGGAGTTGGTTTCACCCTCTCCCTCTGTCCCTCCCCTCTACTCATGCTCTCTATCTCAAATAAATAAAATCTTAACACGTATATATGTAAATCTTAAAATATATATAAACATATACCAAGCCTGACTGAATCTATATAATAAGAAGTCAACATAATACATATGAAGTATGACATGTAATTGTAAAATAAATTATAGTGAAAAGATATTTGGTTCCATCTTTGTAAAGAAGTAGCATAACACAATTGAGCTAAAGGTCCATATTTAAAATAGAATCCAGTATACAAAAAAAAAAAAAAAAAAAACTAGTAGGAGAAATCCCCAGGCATATTTTTTGAAAAAGTGAGTGATCAAACCAATTGTTCAACTCCTTTTCTAGGCCTAAAATTAATGTAAGCTGCCTAACAAAGAAGGCTAGCTTCATTATTTGCCTCCTGCACATTTCATGTTAAATTTTATGAACTGATTTAGATGGAAAGCACCAGCAAATAAATTCATAAACAATTTTGCTCATCTGACTGAATTCAGTAAACTGCACAAATTAGGAAAATAAATAGCAATTTCAAACCCTGTGCTTAATCAGGAAAAAGTAATTCATTAAACTTAGAAAAAGTACTCTGGAATTTGTTCCATTTGTATATTCTATTAGAACATCACTATCTGAAAATAACATAATTCATTACAAGAATCAATGAAAACTAGCAAGGTATGCCCCAGGACAATCATTTCCTGACACAGCATCAGTTACATGCCCAACACAACTAATCTCAGGGAATTTTAATATCCTACAACAAAAACTTTCTACTAACCATTTACCCATAAGCAAAGATCCCCTAAAACTTGTAATAGCAGACAATTCTTTCTATTCACCACTTCGTACAAGGATTTCATCATTCCTCATTTTGGAGCTCAGTATGAATCCCTTCATGACTAAAATTTCAAAAAGGTTCTCAAGGTATTTTACACCAGGACTGAACTATTATTATTTTAGGCAGGAAATATTTTAGACTTTGTTTACTACCAGAAAACAAATGAAAACATTTGTAGAATTCATGGAAATGACTGCATTTCTACCACTAAAGCTAACCACAACCATGAAAGTAAAAACCTTAATGTATCCTAAGTGAAACATCAAAAAATTCAGTACTCAGTAAGATCATCATTTTCTGAAGGAAAAATAAGAACTACAGTAGCAAAATGGTTAAGACTGGAATAGAAGGATTTGGACTAATTCTGTTGGTCATTCTTTGGCCATTAAACACACACACACACACACACACACACACAGAGAATATCTATTCAAAAATAAACACAAACTCGGGGCCTGAAACATACACATCATAAAAAGTAAATCCAGTATGATGGCAGGGAGAATTACAAGAGCCAGCTCTCTTTTGTTTTTTAAGAACGTGTGACCTAAAAACGAATTTTCTCAGTCTAGTAGTAATAGGGTTAACAGGAGGAAATGTATAGAATAAGTAGTTAAGTAAAAGGTGACGAAGATACATGTCTAGGATCTGGTAAGAAATTTAACAGGACCACAGATTTTTATAACTTAAATTCAATAAAGCCAATACCTTGTGAAGCAAAGAAAGAAACCATTAGCACTTAAAAGAACGAAACAATATGTTTTTCCAATTGTCATTTGTTCTTTATTTGGAAGGAATATTAAATACATATATGTGTGTATGTGTATTTTTAACCTTTTTCCATATTATTTAACACATTCACGAAAGCATAAAAGTAACAAGTGTATATGATACATTGCACATTGGATTGATTCTGTCCTTGGCTCTGCCATTGGTGAGCTGTGGAAGCTTCTGGAAACAATTTACATCGCTGACAGTTTCCCCAGATGTGAAAGTATCAAGTGTCAATGGATGGTGGTTTTCTATTTTTTTATTTGCTGACATGTTCAAATATTAAACATTTTGAAGTATTTTAAAGATCATATATTCTGATCTGTTATGTCAATAAACTACTTCCCAGTAACTAGAACTAAATTTGGCACTTTTCAAGGTTTATTTATGTTTTTTAAAGCATTAAAATTCCATACGATAATTTCTGTTTTTTGCTAAGTTGATGAAAAGATTCCTATCTCTCATAAAGCACCAATAAAATTTTTGTCTAGTCAAAAAAAAAATTAGAGCTCTTATGCAATTATACAGATAATTGCCATGAAATTATTCTGTAATGAGGAAGTGATAAAAAAATTTTATCAACTAAAAGTATAGAGTTTGCTTCATTTCTCAGTTTTGAACTTCTAATTATGTGTATTGACAATTTCCGCTTTAAAAAATTAAACATTTCATTTGGTGTCTATTATATGAAACAGCTTTGCTTACTGAAAAAATAAGCCTTATATAAGAATAAACTGTCCATTATCTCATCTGATAATAGTAGGAAAGGATTTTTGTGCAAACCTTGTCAGATCCAAATGAATTAAAATCTCTTTTACTTTCTGCACCTGGAAAGGAATTTTTTGAAAGTTTTACAATTGGTTTTACATAATCTTGGCTGGAAAACAGCTATACTTTTGCTTCCTGAAATTCTCTTCTCCATTGCTGGAAAAAAACAGCTCCCTGATCATTAATTACTAAGCAAAAAACTCAGCCTATAATTCAGATTCTTAGCAATTTTGAGTCTTGTTTAGTTTAGGTAAAAGCCTATTTTTTGGTGGAGGGAGTGATTTTTAGATCAGAAACTTTATGAATTTACCTTTTACTATTTTAACACATTTAATATATTACTTGAATTTTCTAAATATTTATTCAGTTATTTATATAGTGAACAAAAACACACGATAGGGGTAGAAAATAAAGAAATGAACATGTCCCATGTTGATAGATACTGTATCAGGTGATTCCAAAGAAAGCTTTCAGATAATCCTCTTGAGAGTTGCAATCTGAAGAAGCGCCCTCAGCGGTACCCCCCCCCCCCCCGACTGGTAACTGCAAAGAAGGGAAGGCCAACAGTAACTTTAGTCAACTCAAGATAAAAACTTGGTTCTTTGATAACTTATAATGAATGATAGATTAAACAGCACCAGAAATGACATTTGAAAAGGGCTCTCAAAACATAACTCCTACACAATTTAGCTTAACAAAAAAAACCTTTGGTTTTCATGTTTATAAGGTTTTTCTTGTTAAAAGACATAGGAAATAATCTACATTTTTAAAATTCCTTTATGCCAACAGTCTCTAATAAAAAAAAAAAAACACATTTTTTTTTTCTTTCAGGTTAGGAGCATTTTCCTAGTACAGGACATGCTTGTTATCTGATTATTTGTTTCCAAAGGTTCACAGTTAAAAGGCTACATAGCATAACAAATGTCATCCCAAAATAGACATAGATTCAATAAGAAATAAAAATTTGTAAACTGACCCCCACAACTATATCTGCCCACTTTAAGAATAACATCTATTTTAGTCCTGTCAACATTATCAGTCTCTAGCTGATCACAGAAAATTGAACAATTCTCATGATTTGATATAATTACAATAAAATTAGTTACATCTACCAAAACTTTGGATTTTATTAAGTTGATCAAATTAACATTGGTAAACTCTTTAAATCCTACTCAACACCATTGACAAATGACAACTTGGCCAAATTAGACTGCTTAAAATAAAGAAACTAAGAATAATGACCTAACAGATGGTGCCAAAGAGAATTTTGAACAATGTATTAATAAAAGATATTTTTACAAAACTAAAAATGTCCAAAAATATTTTTTTGTAAAAATGACCACTTGAAATGAAGCATGCCACAACTTATATAATGTTCACAAGATTAAGCAAAGATGTTCCTTTTTAAAAAAGATGAAATTATTTCAATAAATAACAGTTATTTTAAGATAAAGTCCTAATTATTTTTTCCACTTTTCATGTGAAACATTGTTTCTTCTTTTTAAGTAGATCTTAAAGTAGTAGCATCTTACCTGTCAGTTTATCTTAGACAACAGAAACCTCCTACGGTCAGTATTTCCTAACACAGAAGTTGATCTTCAGATAATCAACACCCTGAAATAAAATCTGATTACAATAAATACCTACGTACCAAAAATTCAACAACACTCACTGGTCACTCCTTCAGTGCTTAGCTCCCTCCAAGGAGCTAATTATTATGTTCCAGATGAGGTTGAAGGTCACATGTACCTTTTAAATGACTACTGAATGACAATTAATAGGGAATTCCAATATATTTTCCTGTATCTCCTTGAGAAAATGAGAGAGCACTGGGTGTTATAAGCAAACAATGAATCATGGAACACTACATCAAAAACTAATGATGTACTGTATGGTGACTAACATATCATCAGAAAAAAAAAAAAGAAAAGAAGAGAAGAGACAATGTGGGCTCCACCAGCATGGCAGACATCAACCAATTTGATCAACAACACTGATCAAGTGTTGTTTTTGCCAAACAAATGCCCCAGCTTAACTTCAGCCTCATTTCTTCCAAAAATTTGTGCTTGTAGAGTCAAACATGGTCACATTGCAAATGACCACCTTAAGTAGTCCATCAGTTTAAAAAAACCTTCACAAATACCTAATTAAACACAATTTTACTTCGCATTTGCCTGATTCCTACTAAGCCTTCCTCTGCTCAGATGGACTGAAACTGGAAGTTGATACACCATCACATAGAATAGGTCTTTAAACATTTACAGTATATGCATTCAATAACTACTGAATCACATAACTCCAAAATAAAAATGGATGTATTTTTCCATGACCTTGATGTCATTTTAGATTTATTTTCTGGTAAATAAAACCTACCTGCTCAGGGAAGCAAATAAACAAACTCTTCTTTGACCATCCTCAGAATTTAGAATTGCTTAACAAAAGCCTTATTAAAAACAAACAAACAAAAAAATCTCCCATGGTATGTATGATTTAATCTTCTAGCAAAGTAATTCCAATAAAAGCCAAGTAGGCACACCATAGTCTATAAGCTTCCTATTACAACATCTAATTGCATACATATGTAGTGTGCACACTTATACCCCCAGACATGTATATATGTATTTTTCCACTTGATTGTGTGCAAATTATGTCCCCAGATACTTGCACCCAAGTTTAAATCTTTAATGTATTTTGCAATTACAATAATATTTTACACACAACTACTAATTTGTGGAATACCTGAATGGTTCTGCCCAATTTTAAGTCATAGGAACATTGAAATGGCCTTGTAGCCATTTGGGGGAAAGTACTATCAGAAAGAAATAGGATGATGCCTTTTACGATCATTTATAGGACAATTCAAAAATACAGAGAAATTCACTCGCTTGTCAATCCAGAAAGGCAGCGTTCTTTATTCTACCTTTTCAGTGATTCAGTCCATCCTAAGGATACAGATTCTATATGTGTTCTAATGACACTTTCCTATTAAGTTTAATAATAGCTTTAATAGTCCTACACTACATTGAGTCTACCTATATACAATGAGAAAAGAATGGGTGAACAAATATTACTCATGGAGTAGTAACAAACTCTCCTATCTTAAGTAACATTTCACAATGTTTACAGCATACATACTTATAATAGTACTATCCTCAAAGTAGTTCTGGGAGACATTTCCTCCTTAACTAGAGGATTATCTATTTTTTTCCTTAGTTTAATACAGAACACCAGAAAGTGGGGAAAAAAAATTCTGGCACTTACTGGGATACATAAAATAGAACTCAACACTAATAAATGGAAAATTAAATTTAAATATTTATGGAAAAAATACAAAGAACAGAGGTTGAGATACAATAGTTGCAACGAAAAGAAGAACAGTTTTAAATCTGTGTGTATGCACGTGCACAGGTGTGCATGCCTGACGGCAGAAGGCAGAGGCAAAAGGTAAAGAGAAAATTCACAGATGGCACGGATTCCCCCCGTGCCTGCCACAACTACTGCCACGAAGAAAAGTCGGCCCATAGGAAACATGCTTTTGTGTTAGATCTAATACAGTACGTATGAGAAGATAACAGAGTACTCAAACTGAAGTATCTAATAGAATGTTGAAAAATGTCTGACTCAACCTCAGGAATCAAATTCGAGCAGTGGTAGTGACCTTTGAGTCAGCTCATCCAAAATGGAAAGAGGAGGAGCCAGGCTGTTACGTGCGGTGTTGCATGCCTGCAGAAGAGACAGCAACTGCGTTTTCCGATTATGCTTTCATTCATTCATTCATTCATTCATTCGTTTGTTCGTTCGTTCGTTCATTTTAACCCTTACAATGATTTAAGAAGTAGTTATCAGGCTCATTTCTAAAATGAGGCCAGCGAGCCTCAGGAAAGTTGAGTAACTTGACCAAGGAACTGAGGAATTCTGAGGTTAAAGCCCTTGCTCCCTTCATGCTAGTGATACATGAAACTTTATAATACTATCTAGCAACATAGAAGGAGATTTCCAAGCAAGTTAATGTAGAGGGAGGACGAGGGGGCCATACACAGAATATTTAACCTACTTGTACCCCACAGAACCTTAGAGTCTTCCAGGATTAAGTATATTTTGTGGTCGTAATGTCCCACAAAACACTCCAGTGAAAGGCATAAATATCCAATAAAATCAATCACTTGTGGAACTTGAGTTTCCATAATTAGCAGGATTCATGAAACTTACCTTTAGGGTATATAACCAAATACAATAGGCCAATGAAATCAGTTTCCCCCAATTGCTAATTTGTTTATACTTGCAATGCTAGACTTACAACTTATTTGTAGTAAAAATTATCTTTTCCTTCTGTACTAATGATCTTACCTAGGAGAACTAATTTCCTACACTAATGGGATGGGCCTGAGCTTTAGAAGCTCGACAATTGCTATGTTTTGAGAATTTTACATTTGGAACCCCTTCCCACGGCAAAGTGCCACAGACTACTAGGCTAGCTTGATTTTATTCCTTCCTGGCTGTGCTGAGATCCCCCTCTTCTGTGCAGTTTAATAGGCCAATTAAGTAAATGGTATACTGAACATACACTTTTAGTCTTTCACAGGAAAGACCTCCCCAAAATTTTCATGGGCCATTCTTTGAGAAATTTTCTTTCCTGTTTCTCACTCTACTTTTGCTGTCCAGATGACAGAGAACTATCAAACGGTCCACTTTCTTCCACATATTTTCCCTTTCAATTTTTTTTTTTAACTTTGGAAGTTCTTTTTCAATGGCATTCTGCTAACATGCTAATAAAGTTCTTTCATCTTACACAAACAACTAGTCAACTCAGCAGTATATTTTGTAATGGTAATGAAGAAAAAGAAATGAAATCCGTTGCTAGATTATTTGTTTTCCTAAACTTGTCGATTAAAACAAGTAATTGAAGTAACAAGGGAACAAGTCTTAGAGGTCACAGCAAGAGAATAAGCTCAAGAATCCATAAAGAGGAGATTCTTCTAAGCTTGGAAGCATTTCCTCAAGGACGAAATTTTGTTTAAAAAAAAATGAATTTCAAGGAAGGGAGCCTAAGTTTGAAGAGTCAAATCTGCATTGGTTAAAAAAAATGTGCTTTATGTATATATATATATACACATATATATCTATATATCTATATACACATATATATATATAGATATCTATATACACATATATATATATATATACAAAGTTACTACCCATCAGAAAGAATGAAGGGCACCTGGGTAGCTCAGGTGGTTAAGCATCTGACTCTTGATTTCAGCTCAGGTCATGATCTCAGGGCTGTGAGATCCAGCCACGCACTGGGTTCCACACTGGGCATGGAGTTTGTTTAAGATTCTCTCTCCCCCTCTGCTACTCCCCCACCAAAAAAAAAAAAAAGATATCTTGCCATTTGCAACAATGTCGATGGAGCAAGAAAGTATAATGCTAAGCAAAGTCAGTGAGTCAAAGACAATTATACGACTTCATTCATACGTGGAATTTAAGAAGCAAAACAGATGAACATAGGGGAAGGGAAGGAAAAATAAAATATGATAAAAACAGAGAGGGAGGCAAACCATAAAAGACTCTTAACTACAGAGGACAAACTGAGATGGGTAGGGAGATGGGCTAAATGGGTGATGGGCATTAAGGAGGGCACTTGGGATGAGCACTGGGTGTTGTATATAAGTTGATGAATCACTAAATGCTATTACTGAAACCAATACTACACTATATGTTAATCTGAATTTAAATTTTTTAAAAAAATTTGCATTAATTCACTTACTGAAATAACAACAACGGGATATAAAACAGAAAGATTACTCTCTTTAACCATGTTCAGTAATCTCCGGGTTTCCTCAAAATCAAAGGACATAACCTGAAAAGCCAAAAAAATAAAAGTGAAAATAAGTTCTCAAATGATTTAAAAGTTAATCCAAGGATAATTAAAAATTAAAGAGAAAAAAATGGAGAGCTTTTACATAAACATTCAAAACATTTATCAAGCTTAGTTTTCACTTTTTGAACAACTTTAAAGGATATCTGTTAAGGTCATATCTATTAAAATTTAAACTATTCATTAATTCAAACATGTTCCATCTTATCTGCTTCATACCAGGTAACTGAAAATGGTGTCTAAAGAAATACACTCTCTTCTCATTATGGGAACTAGCTTGTTAGAAAATATTATTTTTCCATAAGTTAAAAACTAAAACTTCCAAATGCATTCCAAATAACACAACTCATCTATCAAAACTTAAATTCAAATAATTAAGAATCAAGAAAAAAATTATCTTCCACATTACATTTATACAGATCCTCAAGTGCTTTTACTACTTACATTCACACAAACATAGTTGTAGCATTGCTCTAAGATGATTTGCTCAAGATCTCTGCAAGGAGGACACAGAGCTCCAGACGTGACTTTTACATGCTAGGAGGAGAAGAAAAAAAAAGAAAAAAAGAGAGAGAGAGAAGAAAAAGTAGTTTATAAACTAGAATGACCAAACCAGAACCTAAATGACAGTTACAAATGAGCACCAAACTTCTAGAGACATAAAAGCCAAGAATCATACATAATAATAAAATAATTCAGGCTCAAGTTTATGAAGCTACTAAGAAAAAGACATTTGAACGACTCCATGAGTAATGATTACTATTCTGATAAACACAGATATAGCTAAAGTAAATAGTTTTAAATAAGAAAAGTTATAGGATATACGCAGGGACAACCAAATAACTGTTTTTTCTTATTCAAAGGATGAACTGCAGAAAATGCTAGATTATTATTAAAAGGTTGGTCAGGGATAGTTGGATGATTCTGGAAACATGTTAAATTCTACAGCTGCATAGATTTAACTAAACCTGAAAAGACTAGAAGTGGGAAAAGCAGTAAGAAATTATTATAATAGTGTAAGTACGAAAGAAATAAAACTTGACCTACGACAATGATAGCAAGAGATGAAGAGATTATTAATAGAGGTGGTCCCAGACTAGATCTAGAGTACTAGACATATTACAAAAATTTTCCTAATGATGGGCTCCTGGATGGCTCAGTCAGTTAAACATCTGACTCTTGATTTCGGCTCAGGGGATGATCTCAGGGTTGTGAGATGGAGTCTGCACTGGGGCTCCCCACTCAGTGGGGAGTCTGCTTCATATTCTTTCTCCCTCTCCTTCCACCTCTGCCCCTCCCTGTGCACATGCATACTCTCTCTCAAATAAAATCATTTAAAAAAAGAAAAATTTTCCTAATGCCATTTTTATTCCATACTGCTCAATATTCTAATTAACTTCCATTTTTTCTTCTTACATCGATATGAACAAAAACTTAATTACTAAACAAGGTAAGTGTCTTATCTATATTATTCTAATTTCCCCAGAAAGTCACATTTCAGGGGTTAATACTGGCATTACATTTAGAAGTCTTTACAATCTACTATTCTAAAATAGAAAGCTTATCACTTAGTAAAACATTAAACCCTGTACTTCTAACGGCTTTACACAGTAAGTAGAATTCATCCTAATTCTATGCAGTTCTGACAAAATATTAGAGAAGGATAAGTAAAGGTTTTGAGGTCTTAGCAGTGCTACAAATTAGTTGGCTCATAAATTTCAAGACTTTTCTTTCAGTCTAAAGTTCTTATTGAGGGGCGCCTAGGTGGCTCAGTCGGTCAGTTAAGTGTCTGCCTTCCGCTCAGGTCATGATCCCAGGGAGCCTGCTTCTCCCTCTCCTCCCCACTTGTGCTCTCTGTCTCTGTCTCTCTCTCTCTCAAATAAATATATAAAATCTTTAAAAAACACAAAGTTCTTATTGAGTACAAAGTTCAGAGAGAACATTAAAAAATTAACAAAACAGTTCCATATGCATCAGCCCTATATGGATAATAAAATAGGAAGAAACTGGATTTCATTATGCAACATTTAGTTTGTTCAAGGAATCACATCTTCTAGATATTATAGGGAGACAATTTTCCAAGGGGTTTCTCATATACCCAAACATTTTCAAATGCATTAATAGCTAATTTACTCCAGATTGACTTTTCAAAGCTGTTTGCACAGCAGGCAGATTTGCAAAGATAGGTATGTCTCTTCCTGGAGCAAATTTGCTTATGTTCCAGAAAATAAAGGTAGAGTCCTCTCTCCCCCTAGGGCAGATCTGCTTGACATTCCAGAATAATAAAGACAATGTCTTTTTTAAACAAGAGGATGTGCTGGTTTGCCCAGTCCCTAAATAAGGCAAATGCTCCCCAATAGTAAGATTCTTCTTTAATGCACCCCACTGGGACAGCACCTGCATTTCCCTGTAGGAAGGAACTACAATTCAGAAAATCAATGCTACCCTGTTTTGCTCCTTAATGCTACTGCTGTAACAAATTGTCTTTTCTTGGACCACAGAGTTTCAGGTCTTACCCCAATACTTAAGATATTAGCACGAATGTCTGCATGCACATACCATATAATTCCTCAGATCCTGCAAAGTTTGACTTGACAGATAGGAAATAAGACAATCACATCATCAGATCTTAACAACAAATTCAACAAATGTGAATGAAATTTGAATTTTAAAAACTGACTTAGAATTTTCTTTTCCATACATGTAAATTAGGTCTAGGATGAGAACATGAGAGATATTTAGCGTTTAAGTACTGAAATGGAGAAAATTCTAAAGGACAAGGTATGAGATCCTTGTGCACATAAACATCCTGTTTTTACCACTAGCAAATACTTAATAGGTATTTCAACTCACAACAGATTTTTTTTAAGAAAATAAGTCCTTTCAAGAAAAATGGTCTATGTTCTTAAAACCAAGAACTAGAAAAATGTTAAAAAAAAAAAAAAACCCAAAATATCACTCATTACCTAGTAACTTCAACGTTAAACACCATTCCCACAACTCTATTAATTCATGCAGTAGGACAAAATGATGCAGAAACAAAAGCAATAATACATTCTAATGAGATGACATTTGTGTCTTTTTTTTTTTTTTAACCACTTAGGAAAGAAAATTGAGTAGAGTAAACCTGAAGATGATGCTACGCTTCAGATAATTTTTCACTCCCAGAGCACTAAGCTTCTGAATGTTAAGAAAAGGTAGCATGGAGAGGATTAAGACAGTGGATTTTTAATGGCAACACATTTATTTGTCAGTATTTGTTGACCTCCTTCTATGGGAGGGAAACAAAAAGCACATTTTAACTTCCACCTCAAGCCTGGTTCTGGTCACTCATTTTTACCCTGACAGGGTTTATTAAATTTACATTCTATTCTAGAAGCATAATATACACTATGTAGACATATCTATATCCCAAAACACTTTTTACACAAAATTTCTACCTTTCTAAGTTCTTCATTTTAATTCACGTCTTCCTATGATGAACCTTATCTGCAAGGAGTTTGTTTAATTGGTTTCGTTTTTTACAAAAGTCTCGGCATTTTTATGTTGAGTTTTTGCTTTTAGACTCAAAGAAGAGTTTGTTTGGAAATAAGTTTGGTTCACTCTCTCCCTCACAGATTTGTAGTCACTGTTCCAGTGTCTCCAAGCGTTGTGTACTATCCTGATACTCCATTTCTCATTCACCTACTCACCATTCATTTTGTTACCTGGTAGATCTCAACATCAGTAGTCCTAATAATACATGTAGACGTTGTATTTTATTTTCCCCCCCATCATCTTTTTAACGGACAATTTGGCTGATGGTCATATTCTTGGATTCCACTTGCATTCCCTCCAAAATTCATAGGCACAGCTTCATTGTGTTTGGATACTGAATATTGTAGAGATGCAAGAGGTCAAGCAGAGTTTTTCTCTACATTTTGATTGCTTTTTTGCACCTAGGTCCCTATCTGAAGAATTCTTTATGAGGAAATTAAAAATCCTGACCAAAATCAGCACATGCTTACTTGGCAATTGTTATCCCTCAATTTTTCCCACAGCTGTGCCCATTTGGTCTCACAGAACCAGTTATTTCAAGGAAATATTCTTCTAGCTTCGAGAATAAGCATTATCGCTGTGTTGGATGCCTTTATCATCGCTCTTATCTATTCTCTTTAATTCTGACTTAGAGCACCCTGTAATTATCTCAAGTTTCCTACTATGATAATAACCTGATATCAGTTGTATTCTATTTCTCATCTGCTAAGTAGTTCTAATGTAGTGTTGCTCTGGTCTTACTTCCTCTGATAGCTGTATTAATCTCTTGCAATGCCATCTTTGAAGTGTGTTTTTAACTTTCTTGAATTCAAATTTTTACTGAATTCTACAGAACAAAAGTTATGAGAATATTTTGGGGATAGGGAAAGCCTTGATGTTTCTTTCACATTCCTAAAATCTGATTTGCATGTGCTGCAATTATGTTTTTGTATGAATTATAGAGTTCACTAATTTTTTTTTCACAAGTTGCAGAGTTAAAAAATGGTGGGCACTAAAAATTTTCCCTGCCTCTGCTGCTGTACCAAAAAGATTTAAAGGATTTTCTCTGACTTTTCCCTGGCCTTCATTTGAGCCGGTCAATCTGCTTTTCCCTCAATTAAAATTTAAGGATTATCTGGATAATCACCATTGCCTTGCAGATCCATGGGTGGGGTTTAGAAAACAGGATGAGGCAGATCAAGGTTGGGGTAGATTCAGGGACTGTCAAGGGTCCCCTCTATGATTCAAAAACAACAGTGTTCCTGCTGTGTCATCACATAGACTATGGGAGGCAAGGGAGCTATTCGGGGTCTCTTTTGTAAGAGAACTAACGCCATCATGAAGGCTCCACACTCATGACCTAATCATCTCCCAAAGGCCCCAATACCTAATACCACCACACTGGGGCTAGGATTTCAACATATAAACTGTAGGAGAGAACACATTCGGTCTACAGCACTTGCATATTACACATGCTCAAAAAAAAAAAAGTATTCAATAAATGTTTAATATTCCTAAAACTGAGCTTCATTTCATTTTTTCAATTAAAAACATTTAAGAACAATTACATTTTTACATGTATGTGTTTAGATTAAATCTCAAATTGTAAAACTGTTATTTAAGTCCTCCATAATCTACTTATACTCTGTTCAAATCCTAACCATCCAACTTCACTCACCAACACTACTTGTCAACAAAAATATTCTTTATGGCCACTTTCTTCTATTATCACAAACACTGGACCCTTTCTTGCTCTGCGATGGCTTCAGCCCATACTGACTTCAACATATACTTGTTCCCTTGTTAAAGCTTTGTTTCTTAAACTTAATTATTAACAGTTAATAAATACAACGTAGCTGCTAGAATACAGGATACAGATACATGGAAGCACAGTACCCAGCCAAGGTTAACTTTTGTTATTATTAAAATATATTTGTTCTACTATTATTTAATGAATTAAAATTCCAGTTAAAAGGTTCATCATCTAGGGTCTAGGAACTAAGACAGAAATACACACACAAGTGTTAAATAGTAGCGTTTTCTTACCACCTTTAAAAACAAACAATAATGCTGCAATTGATTTCTTCCTGAAATTGGCACTCTAAAGAACTGTTTCCAGTTAAGTGTAATTCTTTTTTTTTTCATACTCCTTTTCTCCCAACCAGAAAATATTTTCCATGCTTGAGTTTAAAAAAAAAATTAAAAAATAAAAAATAAAACTTAGATTTACCTAAATATAGCAAAGGAGTCTTGGACACCTTTAATAAACAAAGACCGCATTAGACAATGCTGTTCAGTTGTTTATGAAAACGCTCTATGGTATCATCTCATGCTGTCATTCCTAATGTTTCCACACTCAAACACAACAAATGGAACAATCTGCTGGCTAGAAGAACTCCTTGTTCTGTAAATATTTCGGTTCAAAGAACATTTAAACAAAATTTAAAACAACCTTCCAGTGTGTTCAGTAAAATTAAAGAGGTATACCAAAAACCAAAAAAACCATAAGTACTTTCCTTACGTCATGACAAATAAGAATTTAGAGAAGATTTACTATTGACGAAATGTGAAACCACCTGCCTACTAAAAATACTATTTAAAGCATGGCTATTAGAAAAGGAGATGGGTTGTCGAAAAATGTTTTCCATTTCAAGTAGAATTAAGACTTAACTAAGGCGGAAAGACTTTGGTTCAAGTCCCATGAGTCAGAGGTTCCAAAATGTGTTTCTGAAAAGTCAGTGTTTCTTTTACAGAACATGTTGGCTGGATCATCACTGAATCTGATTCCATTAATTTCTCACCTCCCTCCCATCCAAACAACAGCACTAATGTGGGCATAAACCAGCAAGTCAGAGCAAGATACACTTTCCACTCTGTAGACAATAGTAACAAAAGTCTTGTGCTTGGCAAGGACTGTGGGGTAGAAGAAATAGAGAGAAGCTGGTCTCAGGGTACAAAGTTTCACTTATGCAAGATGCCTAAGTTCTGGAAGCCTAATGCACAGCATGATGACCATAATTAATAATACTGTATTGTATACCTGAAATTTACTAAGAGGATAGATCTTAAGTTCTGACAAAAACCAAAAAAATAAATAAAGCACAAAAAACAATAATTACATGAAGTGATGGATATGTGAACTACTTTGACCATGGTGATCATTTCAAAGTGTATATGTACATCTTAGTGTGTGTGTGTGTATAATTTTGTCAATTATATCTCAATAAAGCTGAGGAAAAAGTATCTTTCTATACTGCAAACCCACATTTTTGAAAGGCATCTTCTGCCAACTGTGACTGCTGAGACTGGGCCATCAGTTCATCACTCAGTGTGTTTATCTCTGGTGTGTGAATGTTGTGCCTAGACCCTCAGAGGTTAACAGCCCAGATAGTCTCCTTCTCCATTTTTAGTAACTTTCACCTGAGAAACTCCTTTAATAAGCATTCATTATTTTCTACTTTTAAAATGCCAATTAATCTTTACTTCACGGTTATTTTTAGGCTTTTGTGGAGGTTGCGTTCACCTAACACTGAGCATTTACTATTTTTTATTTTTTTAAGATTCAGCATTAAAGCTCTTTTTGTAGTTAAGAGCATGATCTCTGGAGCCAAGGTCCCTGGCTCTGAATCTAGCTCTGCAACCAGCTTTCTGTGTGACTTTGGGTGAACTACTTAAGCCCTGTGGCTCAGTTTACTCATCAGTAAAATAAACTCTTCAGAATTGATAAGAAAGCTAATTAACACATGAGAGTTAAGGATTAACTTTTCCAGAACTTGTTCCCTATAAGTGAGCTTCCTGGGAAGCTTTAGAGGGAAAAAAGCTTTAAGGCAATAAATCTTAGGGCACTTTTGAGGTGATAATAAACCAGATTACCATTCTGCCATGTTATGTAAACTATGGACATCCGAACATCAACGGGATCTGGTACATCATACCAGTAGCCTGCTACTTCACAAGCTGCCACCAAAGACTCAGACCCCTAGCCCACTCGATATATCAAACAACCTATTGACCTTCACTTAGTCCTAAATGCTGGGCAGGCAGAACAGCACTAGAACCAAGGTTCTGCCATGTCACAACAATGTTGGGTCCCAGTACCTTGTCACACCAGGGGAAGGGCTGGTATTCCCTTGCTTATGCAGCTTAAAAGCCACAGTGCATGAAGACTGGAGTCTAACATTAGCCCTTAAGCTCCTTTTGCAATGCTACATAATGAATGGTCATTGCCTCTATGCCTGAGTCCAAGGACTTCCCCCAATAATCACTATTATAGAAGTCCAAAGTCTATGTGAAGTCTATCACATATTTTTTTAAGTATTTACTTTTTTTAAGTATTAACTCAATACTTTAAACAATTATCTTATTGAAATCACAAAGCACACATATATATAGGTAGATAGATAGATAAAATCATTATACTTGTGTTATGAAAACTGAAGCAGAGAAGTTTAAATAACCTGTCTGAGATCATACAACCAGTGAGGGGTAGTACTCAGACTAAGGTCTCTTGGATCCCCAGGCCCGTTTCCTTAACCTCCACAATACACTGGGTGTCAGTTTACTCCAGATGACTATTACCTCATCATGAAAGTCACAAGACCTTTACTCAGAGAGAATGATACTACAGATTCCAAAGTCAGCTCAGGAGGAACACCTCATCTGTACAAAGTCATTTGAGTACTAAGAAGTTTAATTGCTGCCATACACAATCTCCTAACTCAGATCATTTTTCTGAGTCCTGGACTGGGAACCAAGTATTTAAGTAAGGTCCTCCAACACTGGTTCTTACATTTGATCCTGGAAAACAGTCAAGGATGTCTGAACCACTGCATTTAATACATGCCAAGTAGTTGGTGATGGTAGCAGAAATGATTATTGTGGTAATAAAACCTTTAAAGAGTCCACCTTTATACATCCCCCTCTCTCTGTTAAAATTCCTTTGAAGGCCATTATGGTTCTGATTCAAATACAAGGACTGTGGAATAGACACTACAGACCACAAGCCTTACAAACCTCAGCACTACCACAACAAATTCAAGGCTCCCATCTCATTACAAAGTATACATCCAAAGCTGGATATTGTCTATAAAAAAGGTAAATCTAGCAAATGCACATCTGCTCAAGCTTATCTTCCCATTGAGTTTCACTACAGAATGTTATACTTTATATAACCAATGGACAATTTTATAGTAAAATGAGAAATTACTGGCTTTAGCTCTTAAGTATTTTTTGGCAGGCCTATTCTGTATTACCCATTTTGTCATTTTGTAAATGACAAAAAATATGTTAAAAAGGTATGTGCAGTAATATGACCTCTTTATTTTTTCCTGGTAATGCATAAAACATTTGGAAGCTGAGTACTGGCAAGATGACATAAACAAACCTTCTGTCTTAATTAAAAATATAAAAGGCAAGAAGAGAATATCCTATCCACTGATGGATTAGCATTTCATTCATTCAACCAGTAAGTATTTGTTGGGGGCTCTGAGCCGGACCGTAGATCGTAGCAATGAACTACACAAAGTGTCCGTCCTTGTGGAGCTTACATCATACTGGAAAGATGAAATCAAGTTTAGACTTGTGTTTCTCCAATTTCAATATGCATAAGAATCCCCCGGAACCTTGTTAAAAATAGAGATTTTTATTCCAGTAGATGTGTGTTGGGGGGGGTGTCTAAGAATCCGCTTTTCTAACAAGCTTCCAGTTGATGTTGCTAAAACTGGTTCATGGAACCCAGTTTAAAGCATCAAGAGGTTGGAGATAATCTAAATTATACCTAAAATCTAAAAATCTCACACTCATTTTCAGTAGATATACTCAAGAGTGTGCTTCCATATAACCATCAGAAGATAATTTTAACTTTGACTCTACTGAAGCCATTGCATTTCCGCATCATGTAAAATAAAGTACCCATCTCTTGATTTAATCAGTATGGCAGATACACGAGTACAATTAAAGAACTACTTCAACTGTTTTTTTCCCCAAATTCTTAACCAAATTTATAGCATAATCTAATTTATAGCATAATCTAATCTACAAAATTTTAATTTTTTCTAAGTAACATAGACACTGTCCAGGTATATACAGAAGTATAATTAGAGCCCATTTCCTATATAATTATGCACTAATAAAATACATACAGGTTATATTCTAGTCAAAACATCACAGATTTAAATTAATTAGAATCAGCACCACAAAAAGTTTCAAGTCAGTTTTATACATGATTTAAATAGTTTACCGAAGACTATAGTTTATTGCATGTAGCTATACATTCATTAGAAATTACAAATACAATACATATGGCTTCACTCCCAACCCACTGTAAAATTTGAGCATTCACGAAACCTAACAAGTTGTAGTAGTAGTTCTTAACTCTGGGCAACTTTGTCCTCAAAGAAAAGTCAACAATATCAGGACACATTTTCAGTTGTCACAGGTGGGATAGGAAATTACTACTGGCACCTAGTGGGCAGAGGACAGGGATGTCGTCACATATTCTACGATGCACACACCAGCCAACCTCCAAGATAAAAAAATTATCTATACAAGTAAGTCAAAAGCATAGCTACTGCACAATCTTGCATTAGATGGAGAGTTCTAGTTTTGGGTATTCAGCATTTATTTGTGAATCAATAAGTCATACCAAAAGCAGTAATATTCTAGCAACTTTAAGGCTTTAATATAGTCATTCTTTTTACAAGGGAAATACTAAAATTGATTTTAATCAGTGTTTTAATATTTTTTATCATACCATAAATGTGACAAGTGTATATTCAAAATGAGTAGATAAGGGGAGGTATATATTAAAACCAGATTTGCAGCTCAGTAAGCTCTGTACCTTGCTTTTCCACTGTCTTTAATTTTAAATTAGATATGAAATACACCATAAGAACCCATAATCAGCTACAATCATGTATGAACAGCTTAGTGATTTCACATGTTCTTCTATCACAGAGGAAGCATCCACTAGATTAACTTTTAGGAAATATTTAATACCATCTCAACGCTTGTATAATCCAAATGCTACCATTGTAATTTTTCAAATCCTACATAGTACACCAAAAAAATTTCATTATTGTATTTTCCTCTCTACCAAGAAATGTAATACCCATATTTATGTAGAGAATAAAATTTCCATCTCATACAACTTTTCATTATAAGTTGCATATTAGTATCCTATTGAATATACATTATTTAGTGTATAGGTCCAAAATGCTTTTATAATATTAAGATAAATTACTTTTTAGACAAAGTAACTCAAACAATCATGTGACATTTCAGAACTGTGTGAACACATGTACACTTCAGGGTATTTTTTAAGCCGTATTATGTCCACGTAACAAAGAAAGGTAGATTCAGATATTGATGTAGAATCCTATTTTAGATTCTAAAAAACAAACCTTATAGTGTTGCTTATGGACCAATTTCTTCACCCCACTTCAGAGCTCCCTCTGCATAGCTCATTTCTTCATCACTCACTTTCTCTCCCTCTCTCTCCCTCTCTCTCTCTCTCTCTCTCCTTTCCTGTCAGAAGGCCACTGGACACCAACTTCAACTTCATCACTTTTGCTGACTCCAGTTCATCTCATCTCTCCAACATCTGCTCTTTGCCCTTCCCTTCCCTCCTTTTGTGAAAATAGTTGTCTTCTGGCTGGGAAATCAATTAGAATTTCTTGGGTGTACTTCGTGTTCTAAACTCCTCTCAATGGTTCGCATGATTGATGGATGCCCAGCGGCTACCTCTTTATCTCCAGAAATGTATTTGGCTGACGTCCAGGTGGAGAGGATTTCCAGAAGTTTGCTTGTTCATCATCCTATCACCATTAACTGCAACTATGTATCTGGTTCTCACCATATACACAGCCTTGTGCAAGGATCAGTGATAAAAGAAATGGTGAAAGAGATGGGTATAAGAATATAACAATAAAAGGCAGAATATGCAGAGTGACACCACTGCTGATGAGTAGCTTAGGAAGTCCAAGAACCAGAAAAATGGGGACAACTTCATGAAAAAAATTATATTAAACTGAGCCTCAAATGAAATCTGAAGCTGACTAGCAGGGATGGCAATAGAATTAAATAGAATCCTAAGTGAAAAGGACAGAAAATGACAGAATTTCAAGGCATGAGCAAGATACAATAGAACACAGCGAGTGAAAAGTTCAGTCTAGACTATGAAAGAGATCAAATAACTGGTCAAACTGTATAGACTTTGACTCACGGGCATTGAACAGTCATTGAAAGGATGTAGTATCCACCCAAGAGAAAAAGAGATCTGAACTTAAGCAGGCAAGTACTTCCAGGCTTTGGAAACAAGATGCCATGGATAATTTATTAGGACCACAAGCTCAAATGGATATATTTGGTTCAGTTTCCCTGGAACAACAAAAACCCCAGAGCCATTATTTAGCTAAAGCCACCAGAACAATAGAATAAACTACTTTATGGTATTTCAAAATAGTTATACTGCATGCAAATAGTTGAAATGAAATTCATCTCCAAACTCATTCGGGAAGACACAGTAATTCCAAGTATAAAATGATACTTTAAAAACATGTATCCTATTTGGAACCAAGAAAATCAATAAAGTGAAGTGAAATCACAGTAAATAAGGTCTAAAACTTTATCTCACTTTAAATAGCATAAAAAACTAGTGAATATATATTCATCGATATCAACTGATTAAGGATAGAAACTATAACCTACACTCCAAACAACATTTTTTCAACTTTTTATAAAGACTTTCCTCCTAAACATGTTTACCACGTATGTATGTCAAATCAACTAATTTCCTGAATTAGAAGAGCTGATTTTTACAAATATATGCCCCAAAGTAAATGCTGGGTATTCTTTTGCTTTTAACTCAGCGTAACAGTTGTCTAGAACTTGTGAACAATGACCTCATTCCTAAGTGGACAAGGATGCAGAAAAGCATTTTTCCAAATTAAGCATCTGGTTCCTTGAGAAAGGGTAATATTTCATTATGTGCCTGTGACTCAAAAACATACAGAGACAAAAGACGTAGATATGTATATAAAGTACACAAAGTGGTATTTAAGGAGGATTATACTTACTCCCTCATTAATAATGACTCTAAAACTATGACAAGCAGTTGCAATTATAAACTGTTAATTTTATTAAATACAACATGGATATAATGAATACCATCCCAAGCAACTAGGTGGTCCAATAATTTTGATTTTTTTTTTTTTTTTTTTTTTTACCTCTGGAAAACTGATCAGGAAATCTGGCTAACATCCCAAATAAACTGAAAGAAATTAATTGGATGGTCTTCAACTAGTTTCTGTAGTCTTGTATATACACCAAAACCACATACTCTAACTGAATTAATTGTGTTGGTACTGTTCAGTCAGAGGTCCCACAGTAGTGTTTACAGTGTTATTTCACTGTACTTCACTGTGTTCAGCTTCAAAAAATGAACAAATCCTTTATCTTTAGAGCAAAATATTGCGTTATATGTCAAAATAAGCATAAAATAACCCCATTTCGAATGGATCTTACCATGTTGTAATGACTTAATTTGCTCTGTTCTTTCATTTCTGCTCTTCTAATTCATTTGCTATTTTTGATGTTTTGTTTAACTAGCATGTCATACGCTGATCTAGTTAGGTCTATAAGAAAAAGCAGAGATCCATATATTCACCGGACACAACCTTGAGGGCATTAGGCAAAATAAACTCGGTATCACAGACAGCTTCAACAAAACCAAAGGATGCCTTCCTTCCTTACTCCCAAGAAAACAAATACGTCTCAGTCATATTCTGCTAGTCATTGGTGGTTACACAGAACAGTAATGAAATTATGTGCTCCAGGAAACAGGAAGGAGTGGATAAGCAAAAACAAGAAAATTTCCTACAGATCCTGTTTGTTCCAAATATAAGACAAGCACTCTTTATTTAAGAACTTCATTTCTTTTATTATATGAATGAAAAATGGGTTGAAAAGACCTGGGCTTGTAAGGGTAAATGTGATGTAGGAAAATATTAAATACTACATGTCGTCTTCCACAGAATTTTACTTTAAGAAGCAATAGACAATATAGTCTTTTTATAGATATAATTGGTTTACGTCATTTCCAGTTCGTAGTAACCTTCACAGAGCCTGTCCCCACATCCCAACACTTCACCTCCACTTCAACCACACGAGTTTCCTTTCAGCCCACTCAACAAAGCTATCTGAATGCCTTTCACACACTCTTCCTCCTGGATTTCTCTTAGCTAATTCCTGATTACACTTCTAAGTTTAACGAAATGTCCCATCTGGCAAGAGTAAATTCTAGCTCACTGCCCTCCTGCAATCTAAATGCTTTTCCAGGGCTCTCTCTCACATTAGCATACTTCGCTTTTTGCTTAGAATAGTTATCACCATTAGTAACTAAACATCTTTTTGTATTCATTTGCTGTGTTATCCCCAAGTTGACAGTATGTTCGAGATAACCCTTGAAGGAACCATACTTGTTTAGTTCAACTCCCTATATCCAGTGACTAAATCTTAACAGGCATGTATTATTTGATAAGTAAATTAGGGAATTAAGGAGTAATGAAGAATGACCACATTCTTATAAATCCCTTACTTATAAATCCCTTCTTACTCAGCACAGTATATATCATAAACTATTTTTCAACATTTGTTGAACTAGAAAATAATGAGAACAGATTCTTCCACTACTGTCTCATGTAAATCTGGAGAGCTCTGGCTCTAAAGTAGGTGTGGTCCAGGAAATACTTCAAACTCCTTAAGGAGTCAAAGAAATATAACAAGCCTGATAATAAAGCCTTGAAATTCAAGTATGAGTGAAATGTTCATGTGTATGGAGGGCGGGTAGGGTGTCCCTTAGTTCCTTATTTTACTTTTTAACCAACCTCTTTCATGTATTTGGTGTGCATCATTAGAGTTTAGATATTCAGTTCACCTCCTAAGGTATGTTTCAAAAATCTAGCATACGTAATTAAAACACACATACCCTATCTCTTCCTTTAGTTTCAAGGAGAATCATTTTTTCTTTTCATGCTAATAAGACAATCCTCCCACTGTGTACTGAGCAGCTCCACAACCTCAATGATCTGCCTTGATTTCAATACTGGTGACTTCAGCCTTTTTATGTGTTCTTTTCAGAGTGAGACAAAAGCTCTGGGAGATAAAAATGTTAGAAAGTGGGGTGTTCTGTGTCTGTCTGTAAGTTATGGGCTGAAAAATGACACAAGATAAATTTGCCCTTATGGGGGAGAAAAATATATAAAATTAAGCAATTCCTTACAAGGGGACTTCTTCCTGACATTAGCTATAAACCCTGTTAATCATCTGCTTTTTAAGTTCTTTTACATTACCTATTCTTAGAAGGATATTTAGTAGAAATCATAATGAATCAGTTAGCACCTGCACACACTAGTTATGTGATCTCAGGTAAATCATTAAACCAGAGTTTTCTTCTATTTGTAAAATAAGGGGGGTAGATTATTTTAAAGGATTAAGGTACATGACATAGTCTCTGGCACATTAAAGGCACTCTAATTGTTAGGGTTGTGGCTGTTTGAGAAAAAACATTTTGTTAAGTCCTTCTGTGGTTTAACGGTTTTTAGGCAAATTTGGAAGCCAGGACAGATGTTTTACTTATGAATGATATCTCCTTCCAAGTCAACCAAGATTCTCTAAGTTTACGGGACACACAGTTATTTTTTGTAAGTTCTACATTAACTCTTAGTTTAAAAAAGTCCAACATATCTCCTCAAAGGAGTATATTACAATTAAGAGGTGCTTGAGAAACACCTTTTTAAAGACATATTTAAATATTTTAAATATCTTGGAAAGCAAGTGCTCGCGCAAGAGAGTGCACAAGCAGGATGGGCAGAAGGAGAGGGAGAGAGAATCTCAAGCAGACTCCATGCTGAGCACAGAGCCCAAGGCAGGACTCGATCTCACTACCCATGAGATCATGACATGAGGGAAACCAAGATTCACACACTTAAGAGGCTATGCCACCCAGGCACCCCATCAGTGGTACTTCTTTCTTTTGAACATCCACATACACCCTGGCTTTATTATATGAATGAAATCCCTAAATGAAAATCAAGACTAATCTTTTAAAGTTCCTAAATTTATCATCTATATTTATAGATCAATTTGATACTTGAAATTCAGAGAGAAATTTAAGTGCTTAAAAATTAGAAATATCAAGCAGAGCACACAAAGAATAAAGGGAAGAAGATTCTGGAAACAGTTGTTTTAATCTTCAAGTCTCTGTAGATCTCTCCAATAAAAAGACAGTACAAGAAAAAACTTCAAAACCAAAAGCCTATCACAAAACCAGTATTAGTGGGTAAGGATAAACTGCCAGCAACTATAAAGACTGCCGTTTAAGATAATGTGCAGACCAAAGAGGAGGGGGGAAGGGAGCCCAAAGAAAGTAATACAAAACCATCATCAGGTACTCTCTGGATAGCTTAGCAGGTCATTCTGGAAAGAAGAGCAAAAACTCAAAGAGGCCAACTAGTCTTCAGTTCAAAGTTGAAAACAAAGGAGCCACATGAAGGTTCTCACTCTGCTGGGAATTATTAGGAGTCTGGGCCCAAACTAAGAAAGCACCTTCTAAGTCAAAGCATCAGCCCAAAAAGTCTAAATTGACCGAGATGCATTAGGAGTCAAAGAGAAGATCCAGGTAAAGGAGAAAGGTAGCAGAGACAGAAGCTCATAAGGAATATGCCCATCTCTTCCATCTTTTCCTGAACAAGTGAATAAGAAGCATATGCCATTAAGATAAAAAAATTATCCTGACCCATGCCTTACTCCTAAAAGTAGATAAAAACCCTTCTTACTTAAAAAAGTAGCAAGAAGAGAGAATCCCAACTCTCATAAGAAATAAAGGAACAGAGCGGCTGAGTGGTTCAGTCAGTTAAGCATCCGTCTCTTGATTTCAGCTTGGGTCATGATCTCAGGGTTGTGAGACTGAGCCCCACATCAGGGTCTGCACTGGCCATGGGGTCTGCTTAAGATTCTCTCTCTCCCCGCTTCTGCCCCTCCCCCCCAGCTCTTGCAAGCATGCACTCTCTCTCGAATGAATGAATGAATGAATGAGGTGTCAAATAATGTCACAATACACAAACATCAGAAAGACATTCACAAAACAAGTTAAAGCTGTAACCTAACACTTAATAATAAGCTAAAACAAAATGAAAGAACTACAGAAGTCAGAATTGGAATAAATCAGAAACAAGGTAATTAGAACAAGACATTTGAAAATGAGAAAATGATGTTTCAGAAATGAAGAGTAAATTAGGAAGAACACAGAAGAAAGTATCACAGATAATGCCTCAAGAAAAATATAAAATTTCAAGTATGAAAAGCTTAAACTAAAATTTTTTTTAAAAACCAAGAGAAAGTAATAGCTATGAAGATGGGCAAACAAATAGGAATGTCAGAAAAAGAAAACTAAGATAATGGAATGAAAAAATACTAAAACAATTAATGCCCTGACAATTTCACGAAATAAAAAGATGTGAAATTATACTATAAGAGAACACATTGTGTACAAAGGAATATTAACCCAAAAGGGCCAACACTAGAATTACAATTCTAGTAAAACTGGACTTTAAAGAAGAAAAATTTCACTGGGCATCTAGGCAGAGACCAGATTTTAACCACACTTGATCCAAACACCTCATGATAGGAGACAATGCAGAACCATATTAAAGATGTTCAGGGAGAAAGTTTTGAACCAAAGTTTTCATTGAGCCAAAATCAGCTTGTACATGTTTAACCACAGAATAATTTTATTCACATGCAACAATTTGGAATATTGTGTCAAGGAACCCTCCCTATGAAATCTCCTGGAGCATTAGTTTCAGAGAACCAAAAAGATCTGCAAAATATCAATGTAAATCTCCTCAAAATTAAATATTTACTTGTAGATCTAAGACTAAATAATGGTTGTGAGGGAAACATTATAGTATGTAATCACATATAAATGGGAGAGAAAATAAAAAAAAAAGCTTGCTGTCATTTCAAAGATGCTACCTGGTAATTAATTAAAAGACACTAATTCAAATTAGATACTGAAAGCAGAGGTAGCAGGAAGATGACACTAGTTATTTTCTGTGCTGCCCAGAAGACAGACCCATTAAACAAGAGCCAAAAGGATTTAAATATTAATAAAAGACAAAATTATTTCACAGGAATACTTATACAAAGGTAGTCATCAAAGGAGGACAGGAGGAAAATCTTGGTAATTGCAAAACAATACTTATTATATAGATACTGATAAGCAGTATAAGGAATAAACCATAAAACTTCAAAAAAGTGGTTACCCAGAGAAGAGGGAGGCAAGAGGGTACAGAAGACAGGGACAAAAGTTAGACTTCTTTGAGTATAATTTGCTTCATAGATTTGATTTTGATAAAAGTTCATATAAAATTATAAAACAAATTTTTTTTAAAAAAGCAATGTCTCAAATAAGGCAAATGATTTTGTGTATCCAGACAGCATCATAACCAATTAGAAGTACTATTTCAAATGACTGCGGAACACATTACTTTGATTGTACATCCTAAACAGGATATACCCTCGAGACAGTGGAGGAAAAAATACCTTACATTATTCTCAAGAATCAATTAGCATGAAATACAGCAAATATGTTGTGTTGGAATCATGTAAAACACTAAATTCCACCACTAGAGAAAGTGACAGACATAAAACACATTTAAAAAAAAATTCTACATTCCCAATTCTAGTTTCAATTAAAAACATCAATAAGAATCAAGGATGTGTTTTTAACAAATGATGAAAACTGTTTTCTACCTCTGTTCAACAAAATAAACTGGAAACAATAACCAATTTAGTAGCAGCCAGCTAGAGAACTGGTTGATTCCAGATTTGGTCAGGAAATGAATCTAGAGGTCAAGATGAATCTAGAACATCATGTCACACCAGAAAGCAGGAAACTTATCAAACCAATGAGAAAAGGATTCAAGCTAACTTGAAGAGGCTTCTAACGAATGGCCAAAACTGGACCATTTGAGCATTAGTAAAAGTGTAACTGCCATGAACTGAATCACATCGAATACATTTTAAGATCATGAATCTATAATATTTAAGAATAAAATACCCCATTGATACTCTCCAGAGCAGAAGTCACAATTCCACTTTCTTGCATTTCACTTTGTATCATTTTACAACCTTTATATAATAATGACTCTAGGCACTGGTGTCTGCTTACACCAAAGAAATACAAAAGACCAAACTTATGTACTTCTTGGGAGAAGTGTACACCACCACCTTTGAAAAAAAAAAAAAATGATTTTTTGCCAAAGAAAAACTTCAGTCCAAATCTGAACAAACCTTTAGATCTTACTACAATTTGCAGAATATACAGGTGACAGACAGACAGGTTAAGTGACACCAAAGGGTTGCAATCAGTAAAACCGATAATGTGGGCATTTCTAAAAGACAATTTACTCTATTTAAAACAAACAAATAGAGATAAAAGCTATAGATTAGGGGCGCCTGGGTGGCACAGCGGTTAAGCATCTGCCTTCGGCTCAGGGCGTGATCCCGGCGTTAGGGGATCGAGCCCCATGTCAGGCTCCTCTGCTATGAGCCTGCTTCTTCCTCTCCCACTCCCCCTGCTTGTGTTCCCTCCCTCGTTGGCTGTCTCTATCTCTGTCGAATAAATAAATAAAATCTTTAAAAAAGAAAAAGCTATAGATTAAAAGAAACTTAAGAGACATACAAACCAATGATTATTTGCGGACAATCTTAGATTTTTTTTTTTTTTTTTTTTTGAGAGAGAGAGGGAGAACACAAGCAGGGAGCCCGATACAGGGCTTGATCCCAGGACTCTGAGATTATGACCTGAGCTAAAGGCAGCCGCTTAACCAACTGAGCCACCCAGGTGCCCCAGTTTGCAGACAATTTTGAAAAAGAATGAAAAGTACATCGAAATATACAGTGACAACAAATGAGAAACAAAAAGGATAAAATATACAGAATTGTAGAGAAGTGAACTACTGGACAAGTGAAGATATTAGGGCATGGTTATGGATATCTTGGAGCATAATTATATTATGATTATAGTTTAAAAGATGAAATCTTTTTTGTACGTATACATACTGAGATATCTACAGATGAAAAGATAGGATAGCTGAAAATTTCATCACCATAATGGGGGGGTGGTAAATGAGTAGAGAGAAAACAAGATTGGTCATGAGTCGGTAATTATTGAAGCTAGGTAATAAGTAGATGAGAATTCATAATAATATTGTCTCTTTTTAAGTATGTAATTGAAAATGTCCATCATCAAAAGTGACACTTGGGTTAGGCACGTAGGTGATTCAGTACGTTGGGCATCCAACTCTTGATTTGGACTCAAATCATGATCTTAGGGTCATTAGATCAAGCCCCATGTCAGGCTCCATGCTCAGGGTCTCCTTGAGCTTCTCCCTCTGCCTCTCCCTCCAGATCCCCCCACCCCAAGCTCTCACATGCTCTAAAATAAATAAATCTTAAAAAAAAAAAAAAAAAGTGACAGAGGGACGGAGTAGCAAAGGCAAAGAAAAAATTATAGAAAGGAAGCCTAGCAGAAGCTCAGAAACTATTTCTGAAGCTGCGAACAATATGTTAAGATCATTATCTCTCTCTTTTGTGGGCTCATTTCTTCTAAAATTAAGTCAATATTTAGTATGTTTTATCAGATTATACAACAGATCACCTAGGGTTATCCTATGGAATGACCAACATAAAAATCTAAACAAAGTAGTCGTTGACTCTTTTCTCTATTGGAATTTGAAAATTTGTTAGGCTGGTTTATATTGGATAGAACTGTATTTAATTCAGGAGATTAAACTCATTTCTTGTTTAGAATATGTCCTTAGGCTGTTGGTTTAGGCTAGTCAGCGCTATTTGTCGGTCACTGATTTGAAAACTATTCGGATGTTTTTGATCAACTCTGGTGTTTGTCATATAGAATATCTGATAAACTTGAGTACTAAGGACTACTTTTCATATCAAATTGATTGGGTCTCCATTTATTTAACTAAGGAATTATAGTTTGGTTGGATAATGACTTCTAATATAGAAGACTCAGACTTAAATACAGTACTGCTTCACATGTACAGAAAGCTAGGACAGCCATGATAATGGGTATTTTCTAAGTTAGTAACAAATTTATGTTTGTGGCAGACAAATTCTAAAGAGACCCCCAAACAATTCCCCCATCTCTCAATACTCACAATCTCACAGAATCCCCTCCTGAGTGTGCCTTGCATACATTGACTAGCTTTGAATGAAGAGAATAGGACACAAGTGATGGGGTGTTACTTGTAAGATCAAGTTATAAAAAGACCACGCCTTCAATCCTGAATGACTTGTAGTGAGGCAGCTCTGTGGGTAAGTCCACAGGGCAAGAGCTTGAGGCCTGCCAGCAACTACTTGCATAAGCTTGGGAGCAGATCCATTTGCACATGGATGATTCAGGTGAGACTACAGCCTCAGCCTCGCAGAAGCCAGCTGGACCACAATCAAATTAAAAACCCTGAACCAAGGCCAACTGGCTGTGCTGTGCCTAGACTTATGTCTCACAAAAACTGTGAGACAGTGCATGTTTGTCATTTAAGGTCAGTAGGTTGGGGATGATTGGTTATGCAGAAAGCATAGTACAATACATAATAGAAAGTTCAAGTTAGTAATAACAAGTTATGATCATTTATCCATTTGTTTATTTAACATTCAATAAATCTCCCCCTCGTATCAAGACTGCACTAAGCTCTGAAAGACTCCAGATTCCTCAGTTGAAGGATAGTGAGATAGAATTCAAGTGTTGTTTTGGAATTTTATTTGCTTCAGGGGTGAGATAGAGAATGGGTGGAAGATTACACCAGGTTTAGGAAACTAGGCAAAATATATACACATCAGAGGCGGAAACCTTAGCAGATGGAAGACAACTGCTTTGAACAAGAATTTGTGAAATGTTAAATATTACTAACACTGAAGTTTGAGGGTCTGAGGAACTTCTAATTGGATTTACAGATCTGAAACACAGGCTGGTGAATAATTAAACAGAGGGCTAGAGAATGATTTTATCTCGAGCAAGTAGATAATAAATGAAGCCATCAACACGGTTTTCCAGAGAAAACCACTCACCTATGTACCGGAAACCTAAAAATTATGAACAGGATCCTATAAACAAAACTAAGAGGAAGCCACAAACAAAAAGGAGGTTCAGAAAAACAAGATATTATAAAAATGGGATGAGATTCCTTCTGGAAGAACGTATTAGACAAGAGGGTCCAGTGCTGCAATAAATCAAGGTAAAGACTGATTAACGTCTCGTGGATTCCCCAAAGGGTCACTAAGGACCTTAGTGAGAGTAGTTCCAACAGAAGGTGGGAATGGAACTCAGGCTACAATGAAATGAGGAATAAGAAGTTAAATTATTCTAGACAAGGTTGGCTTCAGGGCAACCTGAGTTAAGAGGATTTTTTTTTGTTTTGTTTAGTTTCAATTAATGGAAGGAACTTGAATATGCTGGGATGTTGATGGCAATGGGGGAAGTGGAGGGAGGGTAACCAGAGCTCGGAAGAGGAAACAGTCTTAATAAAAGCATGGTTACAGATGTAGAACTCTTTAGAGGTTTGGTGCCAAGATGGCAGGGATGTTGCCATGTGGGAGTGCGTAATTATGCTCTGAAGTTGGAGATAAGACTGTGTCTAACAATAGGGGTAAAGATAATGGGATTGGACCAGCATTTCTCAACTGAAGGGGGGGATTTTGCCCCATTCAGGCCACATTTACTAATAACTGGAAATGTTTTATTTACTACAATTAGGGGCATCTGGTGGGTATAGGCCAAGCATGCTGCTAAACAGTGTACAATGCAGAAGACAGGCTTGCACAACAAAGAATTATCTAGCTCAAAATGCCACAGTGAGGTTAAGAAAGCCTGGGTTCAGCATTTGAGTGGGAGTGTGGGAGGTTTAAAATATTCACAGAGGAGGATGGGGAGTTGACTATGCAATCATAGTATACTTGCTTTAAAATATTGTGCCCCCTGGAAAATGAAGACGAGTATTTTTGAATGGCAACAACCTTCACTGCTTTATAATTTTCTCCAGCACTATGACGTTTGAGTCAAGGCTTAGAGAAGTGAAAAGTTAGACTAATACTTGGAGTTTTAACAATGGGGGTTCATTTGAAGGACAAGGGAACTGAGAATATCCATGATCTGCTGAAGCGCCAGAACATGACATCTAAACTAGGCAAGGAAGGGTATAAAACAAAATGTAGCCAAAAGAAAGGGAGATAAGGGACCTGATTCCTTTAAAATTCATATATGCACAGGAGTAATTTAGCAAAAGACATGGAAGGACAAAATGTTGCAGTCAGAACTTACGGAATAGTCTTAGTACTTACTTTGTCAGCACAGTTAAGATGATGGCAATATGCAGACTGGACCTGATGGGTAGGTAGATTAAGGTCACTGGAAATGAAAAGGGTAAAGACCTGAGAGGCCAGAGTGATGAAGAAATCACACAAGGCCAGTAATGTACTACTGTGCGTATCCCTACATCCCGTCATTTCATCACTAAACAGACACAGAAAAAGAAGCAACAGAGAGTGAGTACTATAATAATTGTAATCAAAGGAACTTCTTGTAGGGTCCAATACTAGAAAGATCAATAAAGGAATTAGTCACACAGAATACAACAGCTGGGTACTCGACAAGAGTATAAAAACCCAACTCTCTAAACTTAGGGTTGACTGATAGCCAGAGTTCCAGTAATATTTTTTCAGGGTTCCATCTCAGTGACTTCTGCATTGACTGGATAAAGAATAAATGAGGCTACCCAAAGGTAAAAGACTATTTTTGAGGCAAAAAGGGTGCTTCAGTGGGTCAGACAGTGGAAAGTTATTGATAGTTAAATATTCTGCAAGATACAGCAGTGAAACTGGGGAATGAAATTTAGGAACAGATTCTTAACAGGTGAACTTGAGGTAGAAAGAGAGCGCAAGACGCTAAAATTTCCAAGGATGAAGGGAAAATGTCCAGAAAGTCAATAGACAGAATATAGAAGAGTAGATTATAGTATAACCCTTCCACCAAAGAGACAGTGGATATGGTGGTCATTTTCTTTCAGCTTTGGGTAGTTGCTCCACGTGCTACTGGTAGAATCTGGCACTGAGTGCCATTAATACCACCTGGAGCAGCTTGTTAAAAATTTGGATTCTATTGCTTCTCCACCTTTTGGCTAAGATCAAGTATAAAAATTTGGATTCTAGAACTAATCCCAAACTATTCTTCACTAAGATTTCATATATTCCAGGGATCTATGTTCTTAACAGTTTGTGTATCTAAATCAGGACTAAAGTTTTGGAACTAGCAGTATTCATTACTTAATACACATCTGTCTCATCATCAAAAGTTTAATTATTATAGTTTCATCTTCACCAAAAATTTACTACAAGCCAGATGTTTTCCAAAGTACTTGAAATTCTATTCAAATTTAAACTTTAAATTCGAACTTTATAGTTATTTTATTCAATCCTAATAACTTTACAAAGTAGATGTTATTGGCATTTTCAATTTAAGATAAGGGAATTAGGCAGTAAAGTTGCCCTCTGAGCACAGACAGTCCTAAGAGAGACCATTCCCCTTCTAACTGCGCTATCATGATAAAATTAACTAACATGAACTTTTTCCTTCGGCTTTTAAGTAGAATTTGATCATATATATTATTAAAAGGTCATCACATGTTCATCCTAAGCCCTGACAGATGGTTATATATTTTAATAGAAACAGGGAAATGACCTAAAATAAAATCATTTTGTCAAACAAAACATTTCAAGACAGAGAGTTGTCAAAGAAGTAAATAATCCAAGTCGTTAGTGATAAAAGTTACAAATAATTCCTATGGACCTCCTCACACTTATTACTACTTCTTTCATTTCCTTAGCCCACTGAGGTATGAATTCAACTAAGAAGCTCATCAGCTCAAAAGCGGGGAATAAAGGGAACTCAACTCCTTGATGTCATGAAACTCAACCTTTGAATACTTACATTTAATTCGTTTTTTAGTATTTCTTCAAGATGATGACCTACATGATTCTCATCTTCTTTTGTGTCCATAACTATGCAAATGTATTGTGAAATTCTTTCTGAGATAAAAAAGAAAAAAGATACTGTTTCAAACAGAAAATGGAACAAGGTGCTAGTTTGCTAAAATCAAGGCTTACTTGCTGTTCCTAACTGTCGAACTAGGAAGGTTTTACCTTCAGGCCAGTGAAGTCACCTGGAAGTCACACTTATAAGTCCCTGACCCTTTACCACCCAAGTCAGTAAAGGTATGTATTCAACACTGTGTAGATGGCTAACCAGAACATTGTGTAAGCAACAGAAATAAGCCATCTTAGGATACACTAAGAAGGACTAACTGCAAGTGACAGCTGTTTGGCTTGACAATTCAATCCTCCTACATTTATTTGGAGTCTCCTAGAATCCGATAAAATCCCATCTCTCCAGTAGATCCCCTCCTCAGGCTAGAATATTATCTCCTGTGTGCAGCTCACTGTGCCACCTACTGCCCTGGGTGGGTGAGTACAGCAGTTTCCTTGGCATTCCTCTCAATTTTGTCAATTCAATACAATTAAGTTCCCACCTGTTTAAGGGTTACTACAAGTGAAAAGAGCAAAACTGATTTTCTCCAAATTTGTTAGACCTCTTTGACATGATCTGATTCAAAAACAGAAGCCATATGACCTAATAATTTCACTTTTGTTAACCCTGGATGCACGCTCCCAAAAGATATGCAGTCTTCCTCTATAGTAGACAAATCTAAAATGCTAAGATATAGCTATATTACTGCCAATTAAGAAGACGTTGCATGGTATTATATGAAGAATGAAGAAAAAAGGCTGAATTTTAAATAAGAAACCTAAATTAAAATAGTTCGATTAACATTTAACCCAGCTCCTTCTTACATGGACAGGTCTATATAATTTGGTGTATATAAACATTGATACAGTGATAGTTCATCATTGTACCATACAGTGAGAGTTTATCAAAGCTGGGGATAACAGACCACTTAAAATATTAACAATATCACCAATTAATAGTACTCCTATTACTACCTTCCACTTACCAAGAATATTATATGGTGCTGGAGCTATATGTTCTGTTAGTACCAATCTCCATGATGACCCTTTATGATAATTTTCTGAAGCCATGTTAGAGATTCCAGAAACCTGACTTCACAGAAAGGAACTTTTTCATGATCACTCTTACTAAGGCTTTATCAATTTTATTAACATTTTCAAAGAAAATCTTTGTTGATTCTCTTGTATGTTTATTTTCTAGTTCTTGAATTTCTACTATCCAATATTTTCTTCCTTCGACTATCTTTGGATTTAGTTAGCTGTTTTCTTGAAAAAGATGCTTAAACTGTTTATGTCCAGATTTTCCTTTATTTTTATATTTACATATAAGGCCTTAAATTTTCCTCTAATTCAAACCCTTAGCTTTATTTCAAACATTGTGATATTCTCATTCAAGTTCTTTCATTTTCAGTTTAAAAGATTTCACTTTCCTTTCATTTTAACATTTTGTAATTTCTACTTTAATTTCTCATTTGTTATTTCTCATGAAGTTCTCATGAATTACATAGGATATTTTTATTATTTTGTGTTTGTTGTACAAATTACCATAAATTTAGCAAACACCCATTAACTAGTTCTAAATTCTGTAGGCCAAACAAGAGAAAACATGTACAGACATGATAAAGCAAACGGGACAATATGTAAACAATGGGTGAACAGGTCTATCTAGATAAAAGAGAAATGGAACTTAAGTGTACTATTCTTTCATCTTTTGTTTGAAAGTATACTAAAAACTATTCTACCCCCTCAAAAATAAGGCACAATAAAAAACCATATGTATGTGTGTGTGTGTGTATGTCTCACGGTAGGAAACCTTAAAACTCATCTTTTAAAAAATATTTTAACTACTGGATGTGGTGGAAGTGTTAATCTTACTGTGGTAATCACTTCACTATACATATATTTCAAATCATTACATTGCATACCCTAAACTTGCATGATGTTATATGTCAATTGTATCTCAATGAAACTGGATAAAAAATAAATTCACACCTCTATTCAGTGAAGATCAACTGAAGAAAACCTAAGAACCTAGATTCAAGGCAATGTAACAACAAATAAGGTGAATCTTTTATCATGGTGATTTCTATACTGTCTGCCAATGTCTTATAATTCCCAGTTATTCGTACTCCACAGTAGTCTATGCCAGACTTCCCATTTTCTTCATAGTGTCCACTGTAGATATTGATTTGTCCTTCCCCTAGTAATATAAAATCCTCCACCTATCCAGTGTCATCCACAGTTTACACTAGGTTGAATCTTCATCAGTTCCCAAATTCAACAGTTCTCAACACTGGTTGCCCACCAGAATCAACTGCTGAGTTGTGAGAAAGAAGTGTTGTTAGTCAACTGCCTTTGATATTTCTAGTGTCAAACTATTTAAAAAACCTAAATCCACCCAAATTCCTACTCTAATCCACATGGCTCACTGGAGTTCACAATTTAACCATTTCTTACCCAATATTATAAAGGCAATATAAGAAAAAACATGTAATGTTCACCAATTACAAATACAAGGCAATTCTTGGGCATTCAATAACGTTTGTTAAATTATTAAGCCACAAGCAATTTTTAAAAATGACCCATCTCTAACTTCAAATACTCCCTGTGTCTTAATAATTTCAGTGTTTGTTTAAAGAAAAAGGGAGGAGGGGCGCCTGGGTGGCTCAGTTCCTTAAGGGTTGGACTCTTCCCTTTCAGCTCAGGTAATGATCTCAGGGTCCTGGGATCCAGACCCAAGTCCTCTGGCTCCCTGCTCAGTGCGGAGTCTGCTTCTCTCTCTCCCCCTGGTCTTCCCCTGGGCTCATGCTCCTCCCCACTCTCTCAAATAGTTAAATCTTTTTTAAAAAATCCATCCGTGGAATTTAAGAAACAAATCAGAGGATCATAGGGGAAGAGAGGAAAAAATAAAACAAGATGAAATCAGAGAGGGAGACAAACCATTAAGAGACTCTTAAGCATAGGAAACAAACTGAGGGTTGCTGGAGGGGAGAGGGGTGCAGGGATGGGGTAACTGGGTGAAGGGCATTAAGGAGGATGTAATGAGCACTGAGTATTACATAAGACTGATGAATCACTGACCTCTACCTCTGAAACCAATAATACATTATATGGTAATTGAATTTAAATAAAAATTTTAAAAATCCATCTCAGTTCTGTCCCACTAATCCTTTCCAAGTTTTAATATTTCACCCAAAATGCAATAACTATGTATAATAATGAAATACACATCTTGAGTAACAGTCCTATGTTTTCATCCCTGATTTTAAAACTACAATGGATAGCTTCTGATCATTCATATATTAGTTTATCCATTAGATCTAGGGTGAAGCATCTCATGTGATTTCTACTAATAATCCCACAAACATACTGACAGCCCTAACCAGGAATGTTAATGTACTTAAGATCTTCACCAACAAAAGACAACAGCAGTGACTATACCTGGGCCATGCAGGTGGAAACCCAAAATGGAAAAGAATGGAGCTAGAGAAGCAGGTCTCAAATAAATTCAACCTCCTCAATTCCACACTTATTCTAGTAACCCCCAACTGAGGGAGAAAAAATATATGTAACATTTAAAATTCATTTTTTTCATGAAGCACAAAACTTTCCAAATATGATTAATATTTATTATTTCTCAAAGCAAAGAATTTAACAACTTCTTTGAGGTTAATAATGAAATCAACAAAAACAGGAGCCTTTAGAAATGTTCATCTGTTGTTCTAACTATTAATAAACCACTTCTTAGAAATTTTTAGAGGTTAAAATAAACACAACAATAGCATAGGGGGAGGACCATAAAATCATTTTGCTTCCCAGAATCATAAAAACTCTACTACAAGAATCCAATCTTTGTTCTCTCCCCCCAAAAAGATATAAAGATAAATTAGAAAAATACTGGAGTTAAATTCAGATCAGACTTGACCTGTCAACTTTATTACTAATATTAACTTCTTAGTTTTAGTTGCTGCAGTATCTTTTTTCAAATCTTCCTAAAAGGATGGTTATAACGCATGAAGTATTTTAATATCTAAACCTGTAGGGTAATTTCCCCCAAAAAAATCTTTTTTAACACACAGTCTGATTTACACTGGATAACTTTATTTACGTATAGCATTTAGGTATTACACAACTCAATGTAACTTAATAGAAAGAAAATTCTAATGGAACATGACCTGCAGTCTACAGATTAGTATTAAAAAGCTGTAAGCATCGTTTAATAAGCTAAAATTTTTCAGTTAATATCTCATCCCCATGAGTGAGAACTTTTAAACGGTCAGGGTATATGTATAGTTACCAATAATAATTATCCCAAAAATAAAGTACACATTGATTTTACTTTATTGACTGTAATGATTAATTTTATATGTCAACTTGGCTGAGAAATGGGTTGTTCAAAGATTTAGTCAAACATAACTTGGGTGTTTCTGTAAGGGTATTTTTAGATGTGGTTTACATTTACATAGGTAAACTAAATAAAGTTGATTGCCCTTCCTAATGTGGATGGGCCTCATCCAATCAGTTGAAGATCTGAATAGAACGAAGGTTTGACCTGCCAGGAGTAAGCAAGGAACCTCCTGCTTAATGGTCTTAGAACTAAAATACCGGCTTTTTCTGGTTCTACAGCAGCCTGTCAGCCTTACAGCTTCAACTGTGACCCTGGATTTGTAAATTTGGGACTTGCCAACCTCCATAATTGATAATCACATGAGCCAATTCAGGTGTATATGTGTATGTGTGTATCCTGTTTGTTCTATTTCTTTGGAGAACACTGATTGGCAAATAATTCTAAGCATTCTTCAACAGATAACAAATTATTTCCAAGCCTTCATCACAGAATTCCAACCCCCTTTTGCTCTACAAAAGGCAATAAATGAACACCCACACCTTGGGCAACACACCTTAGTCTTCAGCCAGATCATACCACCTACGTTTCCCTAGATATACCTTGACCTTTGGATGAATGTACATGTTCCCCCTACCTGCAATGCCATTACATGTCATTGTCTAATTCTCCAAAAATGACCACCTGAAGCATCATCTGCTTTAATAACCTTAGGCCAGTGTTTTAGCTGGTTGGGGGAGGCGGGGTGGTGGGCGCAGCAGGAGGGAAAAAAACAATAGGGAGGTAACAAACCAGGGAGACTTTGAAATTACAGTATCCCCCACATCTCCAAACCCACAATTCTGATACATAAAGATCCCTCTTTGAAACACATGTAAGCACACAGGATTCTCCTCATATCTAGGTATGAATCACTGTGTTACTGAATCTCAGTGTTCCAAAGGAAAGGCCCTTAGTGTTGAGTTTCAGAAATAGAAATTTACATGTACCTTGGCTCTAATAAGCCTATTCACAAAGCTGATGTTCAGGCAGTACACAGCAACAGACTCATGGGAATCCTTATGGGCAGCAATCATTTTTGTAGTCAGTGCATTTATTCTGATTATTATGTACTCATGCCATACTAAGTAGTTTTAATATAGTCTTTGCTTTTTACTACAGTAGAGACTTTTATACATTTCTTTTCATCATCATAGCAAGTAGGAATTATTCTCCCCATTTTATAGATTGATTCTATAAAGCTATTAAGTTGCCCAAAATCACAGAGCCATGAAATTGTAAACTTCTAGTTTTCTAACTCAAATCTTTGTGAAATTAGTATCTTAAATGGTTATTTTTCCCTTTCACATTATTCTGCATTTTTATTTTACTTTTATTAAAATGTTTACTTTGTATTTTGTCATTTACTAGTTTTCCTCTCCCACAAAATCGGTAACTCCTAAACTCAGTAAACTAGAATTTACTTCTAACTTTTAATTTCCCAACACCCCACCCCACCCCACCCCCACAGATTTTAACACAGGGCACTAACAAGAAGGTATTGAACACTTAATAGTTTCCAGTCCCTGTGCTAGGACCATGACAAAGACATATTGTTATGTGCTGAATTTTTTTCCCCTACCAAAGTCACTATGGGAGTTCTAACCCTGAGTATCCTCAGAATGTAACTATATTTGAAGATAGGGACTTTAAGACATAAAATGAGGTTAAAATGAGGACAATTAGAGTGATTCCTAAGCCAATATGACTGGTGTAGTTATAAAAAGACAAATACAAACTAATAATGGAAAAATTATCAAAGTCAATCCCTACATAAAACTTATAAAAAGAGCAGAAAAACACTTCTAAAAATAATGAACACGTACCAGAATGATATGCCTACCAAACCAGTTAAAATTGCAATCTACTATTTTACAACAAGCCAAAAAAACATTAAGACAATGAAACCAAACATTAAAGAACTATGTAATTTAGAATTTTAAAAGCTCATAAATTAAGTGGCAGTAGTCAGGAAAGAATTTAAAATAAAAGACTATTTCAGAAATGAGGACTATACAGACATGATACAGGTACAAAATTAACAGATAATAATTTAAGATAAAAAAAGAATATTTTTAAATTAAAAAAAGAAGAAGAAATAAAGATTCAATAAATATGACAAATATTGAACTTGGGGAAAGATGGTCCAACACAAACATAATAGGAATCCATGAAGAAGAGAATACTGAAATTTTTATTTATACACACACACTCCAGCATCTCACATATAAGTGTCTCCAAATATTTACCAGTAAAAACCAATACCAATACATTTTCTAGTAAAGTTACTAGACTTTAAAAAATATCATTCTTTTGGTCCCCTATACAAAAAGAATAGAGATAATAGAGGTAGTAAGATAATCATCAGAATTTATTCAATAAAAACAAAAGAACATATTTAAGTTATTCAAGGAAAAAAAATATGAGCCAAGATTTTATATTCAGCAAAATTGACTTTCAAGTATAGAGCACACAGTTATCAACTTGAATGAAGAGAACTATTTTCCTCTGAATATTTCTTAAGGAATGTGCTAGAGCTCAAGGTCTCAGACAACCAAAGACTAGAGAGACATATACAGAATGACTGAGGGACAGCATAAAACAATTACTTTCAGGGGCACCTGGGTGGCTCAGTTGGTTAAGCATCTGCCTTCGGATCAGGTCATGATCCCAGGGTCCTGGCATCAAGCCCCACATCAGGCTCCCTGATCAGGAGGGGAGTCTGCTTCTCCCCCTCCCCCCGCTCATGCTCTCTCTCTTCCTCGCTCTCTTTCAAATAAATAAACATAATTTTATTAAAAAGTTACTTTCAGAACTATGACTAATTAAGGTCAAAAATTAACTGAATACAGTATATAACTGGCTGTATAATATGAAAATACACAATACAAACAAGAAAATGCAATAGAAATGAATGGAATATGTAAAAAAATTATGTAACTCTTTACAGAAATAGTCTTGGTTGATAGTACCTATACTTTGAGACCTAGAGGGTATACTGTTGAATAAAATATCTGAATGATTATAGAACATTCTAATTCTGTTAATTCCTCTATCTTTGAGAACCAGAATTCTCAATGGAGTGGAAGTAAAGTACAATTTGAATTGGAAGTATCAATATGAATTTATGAAGCATTTCATCTTCATGCAAACACACACGAAAAAAATACTTAAGTTTAGACGATGACAGAATGAATTCAGTTGAATACTGAAAAAGGAAAATGAACATTTATCTTTCTATGTAAGCTGTACACTGGGTAGGTAAGCTGTACACGAGAAGTGTTTGTGAAAGTACCTCAAATAATATATGAAAACTAATTGATCAAATTAAAATGTCATTATTTTGCACACACCCACCATGTATTAACAAATCTAGACATTGAATATCAATGGCTACTATCATCAGAAAATAAAAGATAGCCAGACATTTGGTGCCTCCTAATTAAAAACTCATACCACCTCTAGACTTACCAGACATGAAACTAAATCTGATTAAGCTTCTAGAGCCAGCTGTCACTTTGTAGAAGACAGAAAAACATATTGAAATATGCATAACTGCACCATGCAAGAATATACACTCATCAGTCTACACCCATGGAGTAAGTGAGATTTCACAGGTCATTTAAACACACACACACACACACACACACACACACACACACAACTAAACCATAGTGTCTAGAAATGTAAATCTGAGTGATAAAGCTCAGAAGAAATGAGGAAATTGCTGTAAAATCTTGATAGCTACTACTTTTGAGAAGGGAGGTTTTAACTGTATAAAATTATAAGGAAAAGCCTCTGCTGTGAGTGGCAAAGTTTTTTTCTTGATCTGTGTGATATTACACAGATATGCACATTACTCTTTAAGTTACAGATCTGGTTTGGATTTCTGTTATCTGTGGTTTGACAGCAAAACGTCTTAAAAAATAAGAAGTAGAAAAAAACTTTATGCAAGCACACTAGTCCTTTCATCTATACTTCCATTTATTCATGAAATATCTTTATATAAGATCAAGGGACAAAATAAAGGTCTTCAGTATATCACATAAGGATACCTAACAAATGTTAAAACAATGGGTAAACTTTTAAACATTTAAATTAAGAGAAAAGCTAGGGATGCCTAGCTGGCTCAATCAGTAGAGCATCTGACTTTTGATCTCAGGGTCTTGTGTTCAAGTCCCCCGCTGGGTGTGGAGCCTACTTAAAAATCATAAAATAAAAATAATTTTTAAAAATAGTAAAGAGAAAAGTTGAAAGCATCGAGTAACAAGAGCATTATTTTTATTCACAAGGTGCTAAGCATTACAAATTCAAGTTACCATAGAGAGTCCTTTAAATTCTAGTTCATGAAAGCAATGTTACTAATAAATAAAAGATATTAGCACCCTTTCAGTAAAAACAATTGAGCCACAGAGTAACTCAGCCAAACACTGGATGATTTCTCACTGGGTAGTTGACAAATATTATGTATAATATTATAATAAACATTCTAACCAAAATCTTATGATGCAGGCAAAATTATCATGTCCTCTTTACAGATATTTAAATGATTTGCCTGGGATTAAATCCAGCTAGCAAACTGAAAAGCCAAGATTCAAACCAGGCAATCTAGTCTAGAATTGAAAACCTCAAACACTCTACGTGTTAATAGAACCTATAAAGAATATAGGTAATTTCCTAATTCAGGAGTTTTCCCACTTTTTTTTTTTTTAAACTGAAGTCACATATGTCAAATGTTAGTCTCACACATTCATGGAGTAAACAAGATTCTCTGCAGTTTCTAGCAAATACTTCTCTTCCAAGTGCTAAGGCCTAGGAGGTTGTAATAGAAAATGACATTACAGTGGGGAAAAATATGATGTCTTTTTTCATTGCTTTTAATTAAGCACCTGTCAAGCTTCCAACACTTACTTTATTTCATTAATTAAAACTCCCATGTTTCTTCTGTATAACATCCCTGAAATAGAAACAGCATCTTAGAATTGCTACCCTCCGGGGCCAAATGAAGATATACTGATCTCTAACTTTCTCTGCATGGGTATGCACTACAATTACCTTTGTGTCATTTCCCTAATTTTAACACATTATAAATTTGTGTAACCACATCAGGATAAAAAGCAGTTCAATCCCTCATGCCATCTCTGTACTTACCCTTGCCGCACAGTGGGCAAACTCTGACTTTTGTTGTTGTTGTTTCTACAGTTCTGTCTCATTAAGACTATCACACACGGAATCACTCAAAATGTAACCTTTTGAGAATATCATCCACCACTGGGTAAAATTCCTTTGAGATTTAAATTATTTGACGTATTGACAATTTCTATCTTTTCATTTCTGAGTTGCATTCCATTATTTGAATGTACCACATTTTATCAATTCACCCAAAGAAGAACATTTGGACTGCTAAATACTTTTGAATATTATGAAGAGAACTGCCATAAAACATTCACAGTTTTCTATGTGGATGTAAGGTTTCCTTTCTCTAGGGTAAATGGACTGGACAAGGATGCTGGCTCATGTGGTAAATGTACATTTCTCTCTTTAAGAACTGTCAAACAGCATTCCACTTTGGCTGTACCATTTTACCTTACTATCAGCAATGTATATTGCCAGATGGGAGCACTATTCATTTTTACCCCCAACCTCTCGATTCTGTAGTTCAGATTGAAAATTTTCCAATCATCTATCTTAACTTCACTGGAACTTTCTCTGACATCTCTATTCCGTTATTAAGCCCTTTTGGTAAGTTTTTCATTTTGGTTGATGTATTTTTTTCAGTTCTAGAATTTCCATTTGGCTTTGCTTTATATTTTCTATGCCTTTCTTGAGACATTCCATCTTTCAAGAGCATTTCCCCTTATTTGCCCCATTTTTATAATCAGGATTTTAAAGTATTTGTCAGGTAATTCAAACATCAGTGTCATCTCAACATGAGTATCTAACTGGTTATCTTTCCCCATTTAAGTTTCTATTTTTGTAGTTCTTTGTATGCCCACTGATCTTGGATTATATCCTGGGTATCTAGGTAATATCCTCTCGCACCAGTCTCTCCTGTATACTCCATTTCTCTAGTACATCCATTTTCAGAACTTCTATCAGAGAGCTGGGACTTTATCCCACTTTGCACACACTTCCCACGACTATACCCACATGCAAAGTTAAGCAAAAGGAAGACAACAAGTACAGCAACAGTGCTTATCCCACCTCTTCAAGCCACGGCAATCCTGATACCAGAGCAATGTTCACTTCTCTCAGAATTTTATAAATCTCTGGGCACCAACTGTTGCCACTGTCGGTGCCACTGCAGCCACAGGACTGCGTGGGGAGTCAATCTTTAGAGTAGGGAGAGAGAGAGAAAAAAAAAAAAGGAGGCTATCTTCACTATCTGAACATTAGGAGATCCCCTCTTGCCCATCTAGCCAGAGTTAGGGGGCTTCTCTTGGAGCTCTGTCTCCTCCAATGCTCACCTGGCAGCTTTGGGCTGCACTGGATCCAAGTCAAGATATGGCAGAGGGACAAAATGATAAAATTCACCGCCAATTACGTAGTACTTGAAAGTTGGGTATTATTCATTATTGTACCTGCTGCTACTTTATTTATAACCTCAAATAGCTGCTCTATTTATTCTGTTCAGATTTTGCAGTTTCACTCAGTAGGAGGATGAGGGTATTCTTATTCCACTTTACCCAGAACCAGAACCCTGTGTCTTTCTATGCAAGAACAATTATAATACAATTCTATGCCTTAATACAGAACTCATTTGATGTTTTTATAAAAGTTTCTAAACTTTTAGAGGCATCTAGATGGTGCACTTAGTTAAGCATCCAACTCTTGGTTTCAGCTCGGATCGTGATCTCAGGGTCATGCTATTAAGCCCCGCATTGGGCTATGCGCTCAAAGCAGAGTCTGTTTAAGTTACTCTCTCCCTCTGCCACTCCCCACCATGCACTCTCTTTCTCTCTCTCCCTAAAATAAGAAAATAAAGATTCTAAGTGAATATAAATCTTTCTACTTTAGTTTTATTGGGAGCATTTATCTTTACCCCATAGTAGAAAAATATTGCTTGCAATCAATGGCACCTCAGAGTCACTGAAACATGGTAGAAATGAAGTACTTATTACATGCCTACCCAGTCACAGAACATAACACTGTGGTCAAAGACTGTTTATCACAGAACAGAACAATATTATCCAATGTTATACCAAAACGGTAGAGACCATGTAAACCTTTAAATTTAAAAATCACAGTCACAGTCTCATTTGCGTATGTATTAATCATGCATGACTTAAGAATACTCTCCAACAGAACACCAATTCAGATGTTTCAAGATGTAGAACTTTACATAGAAGTCAGCTGGCTCAGTGGTCCATAATGTACTGGAGAGACAACATTCCCAAATCCCAAAACCAATTAAGCATTTACTGAAGCACACAAAGATATGTAAAATAGGGGACAACTTCTCAGAAGGTCGGTTGTCATTTTGTGCTAGACTTTCCAGTGGTACAATTACATACTATTAGTTCCAAATTAAAGTGAGAGAAGACATGGAGGTTCTTCCAACAGAAAATGGTCCTCTGCCTCTGTTGATTTTGTTGCTCTTCAAGGAGCTGATAGGGTCTATCAGTATTCCAACCATTTACTCTGCACGGTGCATGAAAGGACTCCTAACTGATATCCAGAATGTCAATGTTTTTAATAGATCATAGCTTCATCTGACAAACTCCTGAAATTCTCTCAACATTTAGTGAAGTTGTAAATACAATGGACTTTCTTCAGGGCTTTTAATCCCCTGGTTTAATATGCTTTGCAATCTAAAACTTAGCCACCTTTGGTTAGGGTAAATGGTTTAGCAAAATACATTCATGTACAATGTGTTGTCAAAAAATGTTTAATTCCAGTGTTATTCTAAAGTCTTTTATAGGAAATAGGAGCTATCACGTATACATTTGTAACTTTATAAATGAGTCCAAGAACTGGTATATAATATACTCATGGGTACGTGGTTTAGCAAAACATATTCATGTACATGTCAAAATGTATAATTCTAGTGTTATTCTAAAGTCCTTTATAGGAAATAGGAGATATCATATATAGATTTTGAAGTTTAAGGCCACAAACTAAAAATGTAATATACAAATCTTTTAAATTTCCTCTTACTGGTCTTGAACATTGGACTTCTTGGTATACATGAAATATAAGGGCCTCCTTCGAGGATTAGAAAATACATATAAATTTGGAGTTTTCCCATTGAACTTCAGAAAAACGGTAATATGAAAATTTTCTAATATGCGCACCCTTCTCTTTACCACATTAAAGACCCAATGACACACTAAGAGGACCAAGGAATATCCAGACATACGCCTGCAATGAATACTCAGTAAGGACTCGGGGCACCTGGGTGGCTCAGTCATGAGTTTCAGTTCAGGTCATGATCTCAGGGTCCTGGGATAGAGCACGCCAAGCTCTGCACTCACTGCAGAGTCCGCTTGTCCCTCTCCCTCCCTCTCTGCTCCTCCACTGGCTTTCTAATAAATAAATAAAATCCATAAAATAAATAATCAGTAACGACTCAAGAGTGCTCAGTATGGTGTATTTTACAAGAAGGTTTCAAACATCATCAAGTAAAGGCAAACCTAAATACTAGGTTAGTTCCACCACCAAGTGGACAAAAAATCCACACCAGCCTTACTTTCTTAGAAACATCTAACACCATGACTTCATCAGGGCTCATTATTCACTACACTGACCTCTTGAGCCAAAATTTTAGTGTTCTTCGATAAATAAGCAACTGTATCAAATCCAACACTATTCACATCCAAAAGATGTTTCTAGCCCTAATACATTCAAAATGAGGACAGTCATCTTCCATTTACCTGTTTAGTTCCTTCAATCAACAGCCAATCTGAGAGTATTTTCTGTCTCACAGCAAGGATTTTAAAACAGTATTAAACAGAATCACTACTGCTGAGCCCTGAGGTCCCTGTCTCATTTTAATAGTTAGGAAGAAGACTCAGGTTTCCCTAAACATTCTAATACAGGAAACTATTAGAATAGAGAGGGAGGCAGAATATGGTCAATAAAGGAAAAAAGCCAACAAGCTAGGTCTACAGGACAAGTGGACAACAGGGATGGTACAGAGAGACTTGCAAAAGACACCACACATACCCACTTTCAAAGGTCGAAATGGTCTTCAGCGAAGTTACCTCTACTGCTGACTGTACATGTTTCAGCTGGAGGGCAATAGTAATGGTACACAGGCAGATTTTTTTTCGAGATTTGTTATATCAGATCTTCACCACATTTTTAAATGAGTCATTGAATACAGGATGAAGTTTCCTACCTTACAACTACAAGTAAGGAACAGACATGTGACATCTTGTCTCTTTCATGAACATGTTTTTACATGTAACATACTACTATTTTCCAAGTAAATGATGCAATATATATGTTGTTTTTCAAAGTATATATTCTGAGTTAAGAGAAATGTGAAGGAAATGAAATTTTTAAAGTCTAATGACTCACCAGGATATTTACAAAATGTATTATTGCTTTAAGCGTAAATGTCCTGTTTGGAGTTTCTGTTGTTTTATATTCTACCTACATCAGAGTCAAGTATAACTGGCTGGCTTTTGTCTTATCAAGTCTTATTTAGCTAGTTGCTTAATAACTCACTGTGACCTTAGAAGTTTTTGAATATGACAGATTAACTCCCCTATGTTTTCATTAACATCTCACTAGTGACAAATAAAAGAAATTATAAAACTAAAGTGAACTCTACTTTCTCTAATCTTCACCCAAATATTTAACTTTCCAATTTACATTTTTTTTACAGTAAGATTCCAAGGAAACCAAACTGCTATTAAATCATATTGCAACCTTCCTGTTCTAACTAATTAAAGCTTGACGCAAATGTTCTTACAGATTCACTTAAGATACAGTCACAATATTACTTTCAAGACAGTGAAGAACAAAAACTATTATGTACAAAGAAGTTATGGTATTAATGTGAAAATGTGGAAAATGAACAATCACAGTCAAAAGCCAGATACATCAAAAATTATAGTTTCTATGTAAATCTTAGCTGTCACACTGCATTGTCCAAAAAGAATGGTTAATGACATAAATGGTGCCATCACTGGGTATTTAACAAGAAAAACCTGATGAAGACATACCACAGATGCAGAACATTGTCCAATTACAGATGGAGAAAACCTGATTTAAAGTTTCTCATTCTTTCAATTTGATTAAAAAGATTAAAAATATATTGCACATAAACTACCATATGAAGTGTAAATATGGATCACAAAAATGTGAAGGCATTAGTTTCTTCATATGTATAAAACACATACTATCACAATGAGTCTTCCTAATTCTCATTAACACGAATCAATTTCATTCACATGTGATTTTATTTTGTTCCTTTCAGTCAGAGCCAATTTACAAGTATATTCAGCTACTTTCAATGTATAAGCACAAAATGACTCAAATCCTTGCCAACCGGTTTAATTTTCTAAAACACTATATGAAACAAACACACAAACAAAAAGCAGCCATATGGGGATTTATAACTTACCTTTTCAAAAAAGCTTAACAATAAAAGAATTGCTTTTTTTTATCAGTGATGTTGGGGGAAAAATGCATTTTCATAATAAATTCTAAGTTTCTGAATCAATAGATGTTGCACTTGAGAAATCAAAGTGAATTAATTTAACAAATGGAAAACATCACATAATGACTGGGAAAACATGAATTTTTACGTGAACATTAACTATTTTTAACTACTACTAACTAAAGTCATTTAAAAATTCAGTTATTTTCTGTTTTCACTATTTTACTTTTTCATGTTTACATAAACCCTATGACAAGAGGCATCCTGAGGCTTTTTTTAATAGTACAAGCTTACTTGGGTTTGTACAATTATAATCCAGAAAGGATAAAACACTTTCTAAAACAGTCTTTAGCCACAAAATTAATTAAAAGACTAGATGAAGGATGATAGAAGAAATAAATGCAATCTCTTACTTTAAAATTCCATGGGGTATTTTCTATGAAAATTTTAGAATCCTGCTCCTTTTGCCAAGATAGGGTCTGTCAGCATATTAAATTAAGTTTTGGTTGTGATGGTATGTCATATGTAAATCTAGATAAAATATGTTACCGCTGGCATCTGTTAGTACTTTAATGGTTTGGGTAGGTATGAGCAGGCAGCGGCGGGGATGAGGGCAGGGCTCAACCAGCTTGTGTCTAAAGTATGAAACCTCTTTGTTAAGTAGCTGTTTTTAAACTTACCCTGTAAATTCAGTGTCTTGTTGAGCTTATTAATCATGCTACTCTCTACAAAAGTTTGTTTTAAATTTCACTCACAGAAACCTATAAGGGTTAAATAATAAAGAACAATGATCAGATCCAACTCTTTACCTCAGAAAAAGTAGTAGTAAAATGCTGTTTTGAATCCCTATAGCAATTGGTTTGGAAAGCAATTCTGTGACTTCTGGCAACCAACAGCTTAAAACCTGGAGTTTTAAAGGTCAGCCAATGTGGCGGGGATACAGCCCTGAGGCCATTGAGCCGCTCTTAGGGAGAAGGCAAACCAACAATCCATGGACAGACAGCTTAGAAATAACAATCTGAAGAGCACCTGGGACACAAAGTGGGAAAGTTAGGTGCTCATCTCAGAACACTTCCCAGATAGGCAGTGTTCAGTGACAGACTCTCCAGGAACAAAGGAACTGGCAGTCACCATCTCCCTCTCCCATCCCTCAGCATAGGCACAGGGCCACCTACAGGAACTAGTACAGCACCGACACCTCACTTGCTTACACCAAGCCCTAACTCCCCTGTGCTCCAGGGGAACTACCCTTCCCAGTCTCACTTGTCTCAATCCCAGCACAGTGGGTCCCCTCCCCCAGGAGGCCAGCCTAATCCCTGCTCAGACCCCATCTCCCAAATCAGGAGTTTTGCAGAACCTCACAAGGTTCCAGCACTGGTGACGACGGGTCTCATCACAAGCATACCAGAGCACACCTACTTAAAACGTGCCACATTCAGCCCAGGGACCAAACCCTGCCCACAGCTGAGAGAGAGCCTCTGCAGACAACTGTCCTCAAGGATGAAGTAGCCAGGACAAAACAGCCAAGTGCACATAGCACACATTGGAGACACTCCTAGAAACACCAGGACCTGGGGAACAGGGAACAACACACAGAAGGGCACCTCCGAACCTCTTCTTCCTAAGGCCATTATCCTCAACAACTGGAGATGTAGCTGATTTTCCTAAAGCAGAGAAAGAGGCTTAAAGACTTAGACAAAATGAGAAGACAAAAAATTTTATCCCAAATGAAAGAACAAGGTAAAGCCATGGCCAGAGATCTAAGTGAAGTAGATATGTCACATGCCTGATAGAGTATTTAAAGCAAGGATCATAAGGATTCTCACTAGACTTGAGAAAAACAGTGGAAAACATAAGTGAGACCCTTAACACAGAGATAAGGAATAACATAGCAGAGATAAAGTACTCAGTACATGAAAGGAACAAATTAATGAACCAGAAGACAAGAGTAATGGAGAGTAATCAAGCTGAACACAATAGAGTGAAAAGAATTATGCAACATGAGAATAGACTTAGGGAATTCAGTGACTCCAGTAAACATAGTAACATCTGTATTACAAGAGTCCAAGAAGAAAAAAAGAACAAGAGGCAGAAAAATTATTGGAAAAAATAATAGCTGAAAACTTCTTTCATCTGGGAAAGGTAACAGATATCCAGATGTAGGACGTACAGATAACCCCCAACAAAATCGACAAAAGCAGATCCACACCAAGACATATTGTAATTAAATTGGCAAAATGTAATGATAAAGAAAAGATGTAAAAGCAGCAAGACAAAATATAGTAACATACAAGGGAAAAGCCATAAGGCTACCAGAGAATTTTTCAGCAGAAACTTTCCAAGACAGAAGGGAGTGGCATGATATATTCAAAATGCTAAATGGAAAAAATTCTGCACCCAAGAATATTCTATCCATCAAGGCTATCATTCAGAATAGAAAGAGAAATAAAGAGTTTCCCAGACAAACCACAACTAAATGAGCTCATGATCACTAAACCAGTCTTGCAAGAAATATTAAAGGGAACTTTTTGGGGTTTTTTTGTTTTCTTGTTTGTCTGTTTTTGTTTTGCTTTGGTTTGGTTTTTTTATAATAATTTTTATTATGTTATGTTCGTCACCATACACTACATTCTTAGTTTTTGATGTAGTGTTCCATGATTCATTATTTGCGTATAACACCCAGTGCTCCATGCAATATGTGCCCTCCTTAATGCCCATCACTGGCTATCCCAATCCCCCAACCCCCTCCCCTCTGAAGCCCTCAGTTTGTTTCCCAGAGTCCATAGTCTCTCGTGGTTTGTTCCCCCTTCTGTTTGCCCCCCCTTCATTCTTCCCTTCCTTCTCCTACTGATCTTCCTGCTATTTCTTATGTTCTATAAATGAGTGAAACCATATGGTAATTGTCTTTCTCTGCTTGACTTATTTCACTTAGTATAATCTCCTCCAGTCCCATCCATGTTGCTGTAAATGTTGGGTAATTTAAAGGAACTTTTTGAAAGGAAAGGAGAGACCAGAGTGACAGTATGAAGGTAGGAAACACAAAAGCAGTAAAAATGAGTATCAATGTCAAAAACTCAGTCAAGAAACTCACAAAATAAAAGGAGGTAAAATATGACTACTTGTACCTAAAACAGGAGGAAAGGAATAAAGAACGGATTCAAACTTAAGCAACCACTAACTTAACATAGACTGTTATATGCAGGAGAGGTTATATACAAATCTAATGGTAACCATCTATCAAAAACCACTAATAAATATGCAAAGAATATAGAGAAAGAAATCCAAATAGACCATTAAAGAAAATAAACATACCATGAAGGAAAGCAATAAAGGATCACAGAAAATCTTCAGGAACAACCCCAAAACACAAGTAATAAAATGGAAATTAATACGTGTCTATCAATAACTACCTCGAACGTAAATGGACTAAACGTTCCAATCAAAAGACACAGCATAACAGAATGGATTAAAAAAACAAGACCCTGTACATGCTGCCCACAAAAGACTCATTTTAGACCTAAAGACACCTGCAGATTGAAAGTGAGGGGATGGAGAGCCATCACATAAATAGATGTCAAAAGAAAGCCAGAGTAACAACACTGTAACAGACAAAATAGACTTTAAAACAAAGACTATAACAAGAGACAGAAGGACACCATCTAATAATAAAGGAGACAATCCAACAAGACGACCTAACAATTGTAAATATTTAGGCACCCAACATAGGAGCACCCAAATAACAAGAGCTAATAACAAACATAAAGGAACTAATCAAAAATAATACAATAATAATAAGGGGCTTTAACACCCCATTGACATCAACAGACAGATCATCCAAATAAAAAATCAACATGGAGGGGCGCCTGGGTGGCACAGCGGTTAAGCGTCTGCCTTCGGCTCAGGGCGTGATCCTGGTGTTATGGGATCGAGCCCCACATCAGGCTCCTCTGCTATGAGCCTGCTTCTTCCTCTCCCACTCCCCCTGCATGTGTTCCCTCTCTCACTGGCTGTCTCTATCTCTGTCGAATAAATAAATTAAAAAAAAAAAAAAAATCTTAAAAAAATCAACATGGAAACAATGGCTTTGAACGACACACTGGAACAGATGGATTTAATAGACATATTCAGAACACTGCACCCTAAAACAGCAGAATACACATTCAAGCGCACATGGAACATTTTCCAGAATAGATCACATGCTGGGCCATAAAACAAGCCTCGACAAATTCAAGAAGATGGAAGTCATACCATGCATCTTTTTTGACCACAATGCTAGAAAACTGGAAGTTAACCACAAGAAAAAATCTGTAAAGACTACCAATACATGGAGGTTAAATAACATGCTACTAAACAATGAATGGGTCAATCAGGAAATAAAAGAAGAAATTAAAAAGTACATGGCAACAAACGAAAATGAAAACACAATGGTATAAAACCTTGGGGATGCAGCAGAAGCAATTCTAAGAGAGACGTATATAGCAGTACAAGCCTACCTCAAGAAGCAAGAACAACCTCAAAAAGCCTAACCTTCCACCTAAAGAAGTTAGGAAAAGAAGAACAAGCAAAACCTAAAACCAGCAGAAGGAAGGAAATAACAAGGTTTAGAACAAAAATAAATGATATAGAAACAAACAACAAAAAAAAAAACCCCAACAGAACAGATCAATAAAACCAAGAGCTGTTTCTTTGAAAAAAATCAATACTCTAGCCAGACTTAAAATAAAAATTTAAAAAAAAAGACTCAAATAATATCACAAATGAGCAGAAAATTAACACCACCACAGAGATAGGAACAATTACAAGAGAATATTATGAAAATCTATAGGCCAACAAATTGGACAGCCAGGAAGAAATGGATAAATTCCTAGAAACATATAAACTACCAAAACTGAAAAACAAGCAGAAAATTTGAACAGACTGATAACGAGAAATTCAGTCAGTATCAAAAAACTCCCAAGAAACAAAAGTCCAGGACCAGATGGCTTCACAGGCAAATTTTACCAAACATTTAAAGAAGATTTAATACCTATTCTTCTCAAACTATTAAAATAGAAAAGGAAGGAAAACTTCCTAATTCATTCTATGAGGCCAGCATTATCTTGATACCAAACCAGATAAAGAAACCACTAAAAAAAGAACAGACGAATATCCCTGATGAACACAGAAACAAAAATCCTCAACAAAATGATAGCAAAGAATCCAACAATACATTAAAAAAATTATTCACCATGATCAAGTGGTATTTATTCCTGTGTTGCAAAGGTGGCTTAATATTCACAAATCAATGTGATACATCACATCAATAGGAGAAAGGATAAGAACCCTATGATCATTTCAATAGATCCAGAAAAAGCATGTGACAAACTACAATATCCACTTATGATAAAAACCCTAAAAAAATAGACTTAGGGGGAACATACCTCAACTTAATAAAGCCATTTATGAAAAACCCACAGCCAATATCATTCTTAATAGTGAAAAACTGAGCTTTTCCCTAACACTGGGAATAAGACAAGGATGTCCACTCTCACCACTTTTATTCAGCATAGTACTGGAGGTCCTAACCAAGGAAATCAGACAACAAAATGAAATAAAAGGAATCCAAATTGGTAAGGAAGAAGTAAAACTTTCACTATATGCAGATGACATGGTACCATATATACAGAAAACCCTAAAAACTCCACCAAAAAACTGCTAGAACTGATGAATGAATTCAGTATATCTGCAGGACACAAAATCAATATACAAAACTCTGCTGCATTTCTATACACCAATAATAAAGCAGCAGAAATTTTTTTTAAAATCCAATTTATAATTCCACCCAAAATAATAAAATACCTAGGAATAAACCTAACTGAAGAGGTGAAAGACTTGTATTCTCTAAAACACTGATAAAAAAAATTCAAGATGATGCAAACAAATGGAATGGCATTCCATTTTCATGGGTTGGAAGAGCAAATACTGTTAAAATGTCTACATTACCCAAAGCAATCTACATTTTTAATGAATTCCTTATCAAAATACCAACAGCCATTTACACGGAATAAACAATCCTAAAATGTGTACAGAACCACAAAAGGTCCCAAAAAGCCAAAGCAATCTTGAAAAAGAAAAGCAAAGATGGAGATACCACAATTCTATACTTCAAGTTATATTACAAAGTTGTAGTCATCAAAGCAGCATGGTAGTGGCACAAAAAAAGAGACACATACACTAACAGAACAGAAAACCGAGAAATAAACCCAGGACTACATGGTCAGTTAATCTTTGACAAAGCAGGAAAGAATATTCAATGAGTTAAAGAGTCTCTTCAACAAATCATGTTAGGAAAACTGTACGGCAACATGCAAAAGAATGAAACTGGACCACTTTCTTACACCATACACAAAAATAAATTCAAAATGGGTCATAGACATAAATATGAGACCTGAAACCATAAAAATCCTAGAAGAGAACACAGGCACTAACCTCTTTGACATTGGCTGTAGCAATATTTTCCTGGGCATATTGTTCTGAGTTGAGGGAAACAAAAGCAAAAATAAACTACTGGGACTTCATCGAGATAAAAAGCTTCTGCACAGCAAAGAAAACAATCAACCAAACTAAAAGTCAACCTATGGAATGGAAAAAGATATTTGCAAATGACATATCTGATAAAGAGCTAGTAGACGAAATACATAAAGAACTTATAAAACACCCAAAAAACAAATAATCCAATTTAAAAAATGGGCAAAAGATATGAACATACAGTTCTCCAAAGATGACATCCACATGGCCAGCCAGTAGACACATGAAAGGATGCTCAATATCGCTCATCATTAGTGAAATGCAAATCAAAGCCACAATGAGTTATCACCTCATATCTGTCAGAATGGCTAGAATCAAGAACACAAGAAACAACAAGTGTTGGCGAGACATTGGAGAAAGAGGAACCCCTCTTGCCCTTTTGGTGGGTATGCAAACTGGTGCAGCCACTCTGGAAAACAGTATGGAGGTTCTTCAAAAGTTAAAAATGGAACTACCCTATGATTCAGCAATGGCACTACTGTGTATTTATGCAGAGTCCAAAAACATTAATCCAAAAAGATACATGCACACCTATGTTTACAGCAGCATTATCTATAATAGCCAAGCTACGGAAAAAGCCATTCATTTGGAAAAGTGTCCATCCACTGATGAATGCATAAAGATGCGGAATATATACAATAGAATGTTATTCAGTCATAAAAAGAATGAAATCTTGCCATTTGCAAGGACATAGATGGAGCTAGAGAGTATAATGCTAATCGAAATAAGACCGAGAAAGACAAATACCATATGAATTCACTCATATGTGGAATTTAAGAACCAAAACAAATGAACAAAGGCAGAAAAAGAGACAAACCAAGAAACAGACTTTTAATTATAGAGAACTGTGGTTACCAGAGGGGAGAAGGGCGGGGGGAAAGGTGAAATAGGTGATGGGGATTAAGGAGAGCACTGGTGATGAGCACCAGATGATATATGGAACTACTGAATCACTATATTGTACACCTGAAACTAATACTACACTGTAAGTTAACTGGAATTTAAATAAAAACTTTAAAAAAACCAAAACAATGCTTTATTTTACCTCACAGTAAATTTGCAATTAACTCTAACTTTTCCAATGGAGACAACTGTATGAATAAATATAAGACTACTTTATATACACATTTCCCATTATCAAATACTTCACTACAGATGGAAATCCATATAAATATACTGATGCTAAAATAAAGCTTCAAAATAAGACTTATCTAAAAATACAAAAATGGAAGTCAGACTTTGACACTTGCTGGATGCCACAATTTTGGGATTTTAATCAAAAGTTTGCCTAAAGTTAGTTACATCAAAATTCCCATACTAAACAAAAGATATAGACTTAAACATTAAGATTATTCAAAACATACATGCTGTTCCAGTGACAAGTAAATTTGGGAGAACAAAACGCACTTGTAAGACAAGATATTTATCAAGGAAATGCTTTGTAGAGTGTTAAAATGTCTAAAGAGGAAAATACTTCCATGAGACTATAATTTGTTGACCAGCAATAACTGGCATTCAAGTGAAAAAGCAGCTCAGAAAGGACCACTTACAGAATGCTAACCACTCGATCACGGGATGAAAAAAAGCTTCATCCTGGAAAAGTAAAGATTGCCATGGCTGGATAAGTCTTCAACTACCAGAATTAAAGAAAACTCAACAGCAACCAACAGATCACTCTGAATCTATGATTTTCAGTTTTAATTTTTAGTCATTCTCTGGGCATGTCCAGAAATCTGCTGTGTCAGTATTATGTTTTTCCCACAGTCTCTAGAAGATTATACCATGTGTTTAGCAGAGCACTGTAAGAGAATACGTCCAGTCGCAACTGTGTGCTTACTCTTCAACAGGCCAGCTGGAGAGAGTGTTTTAATCAGAGCTGGGGAGGCTGAATTTTACCAACCATTGGCTGTACTGACTAAAAGAGCACTAATGAATCTAGTATCCAGCACAGCAGTCAGCTTGAGTAGATTATGACTCAGAGGTGCCAAGCAGCCATGCCCCAGAGTGAAGTCAGGCTTAAAGACAAAAGAGACCTGAGTTTAAATTGTGCATCTTGCTCTTGCTATAGGACCAAGAGAAAAGTCATTAATCTAAACCACAGTTTACCCATCTTCAAAATGGGAGTAGTATTATGTCCGTTACAACATTATAGTAAATAGATGAGGGTAACCTATTTAAAACAATTGTCATGAATGCCATGTGCTCCAAATCCTGGTTTTGAACTTTGACAAAAGTATATACACCCAATTTTATATCTTTGAGAAAAAAAAAAATATATACATATATATATATATAATAATAGAGACAGATACACTGGTTAACAATATACATCTCTTAGGAGCAGGTCAAGTGGTGTGGTGCAAGAAAAGAGCCACCTATCCCCGTAATTTAAATTTTTTCGATTCTAAGGAAAAAAATGTAGCTGTATCCTACAACATACAACTACATTCAATTAAGCTCAACAACAGATACTACAAAAAAACAAAAACAAAAAGAAAAAACAAGACGACATCTTCTCACCTTCACTTAATCTAAAAGAGGCTCACACCAAGTTATGAGCAATGCTAAAATTCAAGAACGTCTTTAAATAGAAAATTTTATTTTTTTTTTAAAGATTTTATTTATTTATTTATTTGACAGAGATAGAGACAGCCAGCGAGAGAGGGAACACAAGTAGAGGGAGTGGGAGAGGAAGAAGCAGGCTCATAGCGGAGGAGCCTGATGTGGGGCTCGATCCCAGAACGCCGGGATCACGCCCTGAGCCGAAGGCAGACGCTTAACCGCTGTGCCACCCAGGCGCCCTAAATAGAAAATTTAATAATTGTTTTCATATATAAATTTGGTGGTAAAATCAGACCTGAACTTGGACTAGACGTTCTATAGTCTTTATTCCTGTACTGAATGTAAACATTCATGCATTATAGTTTTCATTATGTTGTAAGGTCCTTAATTCCACTGCTGATGTGACTTAATATGTTATATATTGCATTAAGAAAATATAAATATTCCAAATTTCAAAACATTTATACTTCAAGGATTTCAGAGAAGGCAACCTGAACAAACTCTACTTAAGGAAAAAAAAGAGTTAACAGCTGTAAAAAGAGGTAAACTACCAAAGACAGAAACTTGTAGTTAAGAATTTATTTTCTATTCTTCTTAAATCAGTAATTGCTTAGAACCCTTGATTATCCTATAATATGGACACGATGACATGACCTACATCATTAAGTTCTTGGAAAAGCACAAGACGATACACATAACATGCTTCACACAATGTCTGACACAAAGTACCCAATAAATACTGTGTTGTAGTAGTGCCTAGAAAAATACTGTGAACATTTACTAGGAACTGGCAAAGTGGTGAATACCAAGCTCAGACAATCTGCTATATGTCATATTTTATTTTGTAAATTTATTTAAAAAAAAAATCCAAGGGTGTTCATTTGCCTCTCTGCCTAGTGTTGTTTCTCCTAATAGGCCTCAGAGATAGCATTAGTGCAAATCACAGAGCCAAGTAGCAATCCCAAGTAAGCAAACAAGCATTTGGAACTCATAAAGGACAGTTAGAGCTCTTAATGCAATAAAAATATTATCTAAAAAGAAATGATCTGTGAAAGACTGAAGAGAAGCCTAGAGGAATGTTTCCAAAATTTAACGTACAAACTAATCAAGCAGAGTTTTTGCTAAAATGCATATTCTGATTTAACGTAGTAGAGCCACACATCCCACATTCAGTTTCTCAGGTAATCACCATGCTGCTGATCTAGAGACCCAAACAGAGAGTGGGAAGGCCCCAGAGAAGTGGCCCTTGAAGTATATGAGCAACATCACAATCCCCTGGAAAGTTATTAGAAATGCAAACTCTAGAGCATAAGGAAAGTTTTGGAGATGGTTGATCAGCCATTTACATCTAGTCAGATTACTTTCCCTGAGAATAAAAGAACACTTTTTAAATACTTAAAAATAAAAACAGCAGGGGCGCCTGGGTAGCGCAGTCGTTAAAGCGTCTGCCTTCGGCTCAGGGCGTGATCCTGGTGTACCGGGATCGAGTCCCACATCAGGCTCCTCTGCTATGAGCCTGCTTCTTCCTCTCCCACTCCCCCTGCTGTGTTCCCTCTCTCGCTGGCTGTCTCTCTCTGTCAAATAAATAAATAAAATCTTTAAAAAAAATAAATAAATAAAAAAAATAAAAAAATAAAATAAAAAATAAAAACAGCACACTAAAACATGTTACAGAAGAAAAACAGTTTCTCTCTGTATGCAATTTACAAAACTATAGTCGTTAACGAGTACACTTAAATTGTAGGTAAATACAATGTGCACAATTCTCAGTAGGAGCACTTACCAACTACTCACAAAATAGGTCATGTACCTAGGTAACAAAGGTATGACTGTGTATGGAAACCAGACTAGTTTTCTATTTCCTTCTGCTGAGAATGTAACCAACCACATCATGGTTTTAGCCAACTTCTCCACAGTCATGTTTACACAATGCCTGGCTGATGTGTAAATACATGTCGACATTTTGATTTATAGCTATAGACAATCTGTTTACATACACAGATACACAGATGTATAAATTATGGTATAGTAATGGTTTGCAACACAATATTCTTGAAGGACAAAAACCTTGAGGATAGATTACAAATATATGATGTCATGACCACAGAAAAGATTTCAGTTTTGTGACTATAAAGCCAAATGATTATTCAAATAAATTTGGGGGAAAACCTATTTAACAAATTGATGCATTCAGAGTTCAGTCTCAGCACTTTTCCCAGCTTCCAAGTCTGAATTTCAAGCTCACCTCTCAGTCAAAACCTGAGCCCACAGATCTATCCTTCATCTACTTTGAAGGCGTCAGTCACAGATTGTAAAGCCCCATCCTTGCTTCAGGATTGGCGCTGTAATTTTTGCCAGGACCACAAGTTTTAACAGGGTTTCTGTCAGGACCCATCTTTGATGTCACATCAGGGGGAATGGAGGGAAGGAGGGAGGGAGGGAGGGAGGGAAGAGTGTTTCTGGCATCTAGTGAATTGGACAGCTATATACAGAAGAATGAAACTCTACCATTCTCTTACACCATACACAAAGATAAACTCTAAAGGGATGAAACACCTCAATGTGAGACAGGAATCCATCAAAATCCTAAAAGAGAACACAGGCAGTAACCTCTTCGACATTGGCCACAGCAACTTCTTTCAAGACATGTCTCCAAATGTAAGGGAAACAAAAGCAAAAATGAACTTTTGGTACTTCATCAAGATAAAAAGCTTCTGCACAGCAAAGGAAACAGTCAACAAAACAAAGAGGCAACCCACGGAATGGGAAAAGATATTTGCAAATGGTATTACAGATAAAGGGCTGGTATCCAAGATCTATAAAGAACTTCTCAAACTCAACACTCAAAAAACAAATAACCCAGTCAACAAATGGGCAGAAGACATGAGCAGACACTAATCCAAAGAAGACATATGAATGGTTAACAGATACATGAAAAAATGTTCAACATCATTAGCCATCAGGTAAATTCAAATCAAAACCACAATGAGATACCAACTTACACCCGTTAGAATGACACAAATGAACAAAACAGGAAACAACAATTGTTGGCAGGGGTGTGGAGAAAGGGGAACCCTCTTATACTGTTAGTGGGAATGCAAGTTGGTACAGTCACTCTGGACAACAGTATGGAGGTTCCTCAAGATGTTAAAATAGAGCTACCTTATGACCCCGCAATTGCACAACTAGGTATTTACCCCAAAGACACAGATGTAGTGAAAAGAAGGGGCATGTGCACCCCAATGTTCATAGCAGCAATGTTCACAATAGCCAAACTGTGGAAGGAGCCGAGATGCCCTTCAGCAGACGAATGGATAAAGAAGATGTGGTCCATATATACAACGGAATATTACTCAGCCATCAGAAAGGATGAATACCCACCATTTGCATCGACATGGATGGAACTGGAGGGGATTACACTAAGTGAAATAAGTCAAGCAGAGAAAAGCAATTATCATATGGTTTCGCTCATATGTGGAACATAAGAAATAGCATGGAGGACATTAAGAGAAGGAAGGGAAAAATGAAGGGGCAGAAAACATAGGGGGAGACAAACAATGAGAGACTATGGACTCCAGGAAACAAACTGAGGGTTTCAGAGGGGACGGGGTGGGGGTGGGTTAGCCTGGTGATGAGTATTGAGGAGGGCACGTACTCCAAGGAGCACTGGGTATTAATGCAAACAATGAATCATGGAACACTACATCAAAAACTAATGATGTACTGTATGGTGACTAACATAACATAATAAAAAAATAATAAATAAAAATAATAAATGAAAAGAAAATGAAAAATCTAAAGAGCATTTTGGAAAAAAAAATACAGGCCAGGCACACTGCTCAATAACCTACAATGGACAAAACAGTCTCTGCAATGAAGAATTACCTGGATTAAAATACAAAGGGTGCTTAGGTTCAGAAGCCCTGACTGAAATGATGGAGGCTGCAAAGGTAGGAGATCAATGTCCCCGTGCATCATCATTTCATTCCTAGTTCAGTGTTAAGCACAACGACAAATATTTTTTGATTACTACGTAAACTATCTGTGTGTAGCTGTGAGGCCTAGAGATGGAAAACAATGATAAAGGGGTTATTACACATGCAGCATCTGAATAACAAAACAAAATTGCAATCATTGTCAAAACTGAAAAGGAATTTAACACATCATCTAGTCTTATTTCTCTATTTGGGGTAAAAATACCTTCATGCGAAAGATGCTATATCACATACTGATATGGCAGTGTTATGAGGGGGAGGGGGACAACAAGGCCTCTTAGTAAAAATAAGTATCTTAAATTTATTAAAATCAGTTTTTTACTTCTAATAGTATCAATATCCCATACTTTTCATAAATTAAGCATTTCCTTTATAAAAATTAAAACCAATATGACATAACTAATAAGTGATATTTCACAAGCAGGAAACACAAAATGTAATTATTTTCAAAAAAAACAAATCACAGACCTCTGTGGCCTACAGGAATTTCTACTTCTGAGAATTCTAGAATTTAAAATGTCATGAGAAATTCTGAACTGGCTTACATTTTTGAAACACAGGAACTGACAGTCATAAGGCCAAACATACCCTTAATAATCGATTCAGCTGCATACAGATCTCGTTTGTAGGTCACCTAAAGGACAAACAAACCTCATTAGACTTAACAGAGCAGGAAGGAATGTGAGAGCAATAAAATTATGCCCCAAAGGAAACGATTTATTTTGGAGAACCTATAAACACACAGTACTGACAATTTCTAAATTATAACAACATTTGCAAGTTCAGAAAAATACATTCTATTTCTGCAAATTGCTGAATATTGGTTTTCGAATCTTTAAATTGAGGTATTATGTGGCAGTGGTTATCAGAATCTTATTAATATAAGTAAAGGATTATTTCAAAGATAATGTGGTAGTGTTTAAATAAAAGTACTAGCACTACTGTTTATTACTGTTTAATAGTAAAGTTTTATGTTGTAAGGAAGAAAAAGTATAATAAAAATCACTAAGTCACATTTTTAGTTGAAATATTTCTCAGTTTAAGTCACATCAAGAGGGAGTTCCTTCTGAATTAAAGTAGGTATCTTTATGTAGATATGGTTCATCTTTCAAGTTTTTTATTAATACATGGATCTGACAGAGACTAGAGGGTACTTTCATGTATTTAAGAACAATCATTATCTTTCATGAAGATCATACATACTCCTTCTAATTGTAACCTACCATAGACCTAGGGCAGATACTTCCCAAAACATATTCCATGAGCTCAGTACAGAATATGTCAGGTTTTTGGCAACACAGAATTAGTTCTTGTGTCAGAAATGAAAAACCTAGAAGATAATGCACTCTATTAATAAGTACTATAAGTTTAGGAGTTGATTCATCATTCAAGTGCCAAGATGATTATGAGCAAAGTGGTCTAAAAACCCACTATGGAAAGTACTTACTAAGTGAGTATGTTTCTGTGCCTATAATTCATATACTTTTTTTTTTCCTTCAGATTATCTCTTAACTAATCTTATACAAAAACTTTTTTCGGCTCAAGTTGCTCAGGGCACTTCTACCCAAAATAGATTCCCCTGCTATGCCTTTATCCTGGCTGGGAAATACTCGTGCAAAACATTACCCTACAACCCACGATTCAAGTAGTAGCTAACATGTAAGATAGATAGAAAATTGGGGCACCTGGGTAACTCAGTGAAGCGTCTGACTCTTGGTTTCAGCTGAGGTCCTGACACCACAGTCATGATATCAAGCCACCCCCATACCCGCATCAGGCTCTGCCCTCAGCACAGAGTCTGATTGAGACTCTCTCTGGCTCTCTCTCTCTCTCTCTCTCTCTCTCTCTCCCTCTCTTTCTCCCTCTGACCCTCCCCTCCCCGTGCTCTAATAGCTAAATTTTTAAAAAGTTAGAAAATTGCTTTAGCCTTCAACTAAACTATTGAAGTCACTTATGACATTGTTATATTATTGACAAAACAAGCACATGCCAACCAAAACTAGTACTATAGTTACTGATTCACAATGTAATTCCAGTGTCTGGATAGAAAATAGAAAACAGGCATTTAAAGGTCCATGCTATGTATTTTACCGAATTAAACAATATACTGATCGCATTCATTCATTCAACAAATATTTACCAAATAACTAGGTCCTGCTCTAAGTTTTGGGGATAGAGCAATGAAAAGAATAAACAAAATTCCTTAATCTGTAGAAACAGTATTTTGGTAGAAAAATTCCATCAGGTAAGTTTTCTTCTGTTTCTTTTCGAAAACCCAAAGTTAACTAGATCACTGAAATCAGGCTTCAATATTTGTAATTCAAATGAGAAAACAGTGTTTTTCTTTAATAATTTTCTGCTGTATAGGTAAACTCAGAACTGAAATAGGAAGAGGCCTAATTACCATTACTCATTTTATATTCCTTCTGGCTTTGAGGAATAAAACTGCATTCAAAATCACAACGGAAGAACTGTGAAAGTACCTTCTACATTTATTTTCCCCAAAGGTATCTTAATGATGAATTTTTTTAAGTTAAAGAAAACCTGGTCTCAAATCCTAAACTCCCTTTTCTAGCATTCCTGCAAGACTTATCTGTTTTACGTTGTGATTCATCTTAGTTAAGATACATATTTGTAACACCTAAAGGTCCTTTCTCCACTATTATTAAATCATTAACTGTATAAACAGGAAAGACTCCTAAATGTCCTTTTGTCTACTTTTTCTTGTAGGCTGTGGATACCTACCCTACATAGATTATAGCTTTTTTATTGTTTACTAATATCTTCTACATAAAGCCTATTTAATACTTCAACTCCACTTCTCACCAAACATAGATTTAACAAAAATGAAGTAGAAAATGTTTCTCAAGACTGGTAAAGTACTGTGTTTAAAAATAGCTTTAATTTTTTCCTAATTGAAACAGTTAACGTACTTCAAAGGGAACAGTACTGGAAAATGTTGCAATTCTGAACTGATGAGTTACACTTTGTCAAACTTTTACAGTAATATGGGTTGCCCTTTCCTTATTTGCTGTAATTTTCAAAAGTTTATTAAATCAGTTTTGAAGTTGATTTCCTTCTGTCAGTATGATCTGTAGTTTTCCTTGGACTTTGCACAATACATTATGAAAATTAGTTACTTAAAAAAAAAAATCAACCCTTTAGTGATGGAAGACAGCCCTCAATCCTCTGATTTCACTTATTCACAGTGCTCAGCAGAGGCTCAGGAGCCACTCAAGGCCAGCGCTCAGGGCCCCACAGCTGCCCCTCACCTAGTTAAGCTCAATTTTTGTCCTTCTTTGTGTGTTTATGCAATAATTCATCTGAGTCAAGTGTGTAACTAAAAAAAAAAGAATACTCAATATAGGAGAAACCTGAAACTCAGAGCCAGAGTCAGTTTTCTGACTCCACGGCCAGGCCCCCCTCAGCTGCCTCAAGGTGGGTTCCAGAGGAAATTATCACACCCACCTGTGTCACTCTGTGTTAACGATATAGTAACTTAGACTTTTCAGAGCCTCACGTAAGCCTCATCTTACACGAATCAGACAACACTTAGTCTCCATCTTTCCTATCTTTTAACCTGTAAGAAAATGAGTATGTAGCTCCAATAATTATAAGTCAGAAAATCCTAAATTTTAAAAAATATAGTATGTTTATTAGATACAGATTTAGATTTGGGGAAGTATCTGTTTTATTTATTTCCATTTCATAAATTAGGTCTGTCTAGAAAATATTTCTTTCCTCTAGACTGGATGACTAGATGATAATCTCTTAAAAGAAAAAATGTTACCACATTGTATTTTTGAGATTTAAAAGAAGTGAGACTATTTTTTTTTAAGATCTTATTTATTTGTCAGAGAGAGAGAGAGAGAGCATGAGCATGCACAAGCAGGGGGAGCAGCAGGCAGAGGAGAAGCAGGCTCCCTGCTGAGCAAGGAGTCCAATGTGGGACTCTTTCCCAGGACCCTGGGATCATGACCTGAGCCAAAGGCAGACACTTAACTGACTGAGCCACCCAGGCGTTTTCATTTTTAAACAAAGATGCCATAATACTTGGATCTTAAAAAAAAAAAAAGAAAAAAGAAAAAAGAAAGGTCCCCATCGAAAGGATTCCTGAAGTCAGTTATTTCAATAATATGTGATGACTCAAATACTTCAGAAACTCCTCCTAAACAAGTATTTTCAGACAATAAACACAGTTTAATTTCTTCAATACCTGGTTATAAATCTTTTATGCCCCAAGGATAGTTGTAACATTTAGAAACAAAAAGTCTGTTCAATTAGTTCTGTATACTGTGGAAAGTGAGCAAGTATTTAAGTATATTGGGACAAAAATATGGTACAATTATAAATTAAAGGAATAGAAGTTTTTATGTCCAGTGGATGAAATTTTGTCAAACAAGTGTGTTCACTAAGGTCTGGCAAGGCACCACCCCTCAGGGAAAGCTGAAGTCCCAGAAATCAGTCCTGTTCTCTTCTGTGATTGGCTAGTCTTTGTACATGGAGAGTGGGGGATGTCCTCTACCCTGCATGGTGATTTAAAACAATTAATGCTTCCTCCAGGCCCCAAAAGAGCCACTGCAAGAGGTGTGACATAACTCTGAACATTTAATTCTTGCATTTACTTCTACAAAAGAGTATGTAAAACACAAAATAACCCTCCCGGGATTTCTGGTAGCAGTTCAAATAGTCCCACACGTAGGCATGAGACATTTCTAGTCATTCCTCACACCACTGTGGGGATAAACTTCCTGACTTCTGAGGGCTAAGGGAAGGTATCCTGGATCCGTGTTTCAGAATCCTCCCTTGCCTTACTTTTTATGGTAGTAAAATGCCTCCTGAAATGCTTTTTCACCGTTTCAAGATTTATGAATCATGAGCCACGTAGCTGGCTCAGCCACCTGAGTTCAGTACTGGTTTTAGCCTCATTATACTAAATTTTTTTTCAGATTCCAATTTTTTAAAATGGTAGCACTTTTGGTGTTAGTATAGACTTAGAACACTAATCTCTAAGTGTAGACTCCATTGCTTTGGTTTTAACAGAAATTGAATAACTCTTATCCTTACAAAATGCCAAGACCACAAAATTAAATGAGAAGCGTACACTGAAGACAATTCATACAGTGTCCTGAAGAAGCTAAAGAGGACTACCCCAAAAGCTAGGAAAGTATGGGAGAGAAGGAAAAAGGGGGTGGGGGAAGATGCTGAGAGACAGGAGACAGAAAGAAGAAACAGGGACCCTACAACTGCAGTACTTGCACTCAAAATTATTTCACCTCAATTATCAGAAAAAAATATAGTACCTAAAAAAAAACCACCTAACTGCCATTCGAAAGACCTTTTTGCCCAATCCATTGCACTGTGTGCCCTTTTAGAATCCAAGATCCCATTATTCAAACATTGTAAAGGATGGGGCTTTTCCCACCCCATCCCTCCCAGTTTGGAAAGTGATACTAGAATGATGGTCCTTCGGGGGCCCAAGTGTGTGAAATGTTTATTAATTTCCTAGGGTTCCTGTAACAAAGTACCATAAATTGGGTGGCTACCAGTTTATTCTCTCACACTACTGGAGGCTAGAAGTCCCAAATCCAGGTGTCAGCAGGGCCATGCCCCCTCTGAAGGCTTTAATATATTAAAGAACCCTTCCTGGCCTCTTCCTACTTTACTGTGCTTGCCAGCCATCGTTGGCTTTCCTTTGCTTCTAGATGCAGCACCGTAGTCCCTACCTCCATCGTCACTGGCATTCTCCCTTTCTCTCTCCCCCTCCTTCTATTTGTAGAACTCAGGGCCTACTCTATGCCAGCATGACCTCAACTGAACTTTATCAGATCTATAAAGACACTCTTTAAATAAGGCCTCATTCCCAAGTGCCAATGTTAGAACTTGAATATCCCTTCATAGGGGACACAGTTCAACCCACAACAGCATGATGAAATGACTCACCATGATGAGAGGAGGAGAAGCCCTGGGAAAGCCAATCCCTGCCTTAGTGCAGACAGTCGGTGCCCATGAAAGGGAAGCAGAGCACCAAGACGTGAGAACTAATGCTGTGTCACACACACAAAAAAAATCTAAAACAAAATTGAAATAAATTTGTGAGGAACAAGTGGAAAATTTCAAGAGCGATGTGTTACTTTCCTCTCATCTGCACATCTCAGGGGGCTTGACAAATTTCAAAAAGGCTCTGTACACCCACAGAAACAGATCACCACACACCCTAAGACATCAAAACTGAGGCCAGAGAGTAGTAATTGAACATGTGAGTAGCAATAAAACTTGTCTACGAGTTTCCACTTCCCTTTGCCGTTGCCTACAAATTAAGTCCAGCCCACAGTCAAAGGGGTTGTACAGAGATGTGAGTCAGGATATGTAACAAAACATCTAATTGGTAAACAACGTAGTCCTCACAATATGTTTCCTACCATCAGAGCCATAGACAGAAAAGGATACAAAAAATAAATAAAATGTTTGTCTGCTGGGTTGAAGACATTTGGATACCCTTAACAATAATACTACACGAATTTTCTCCACCGGCAATAATCCAGACATACCAGTATTTTGTACTTTCAGAACATTTTAAGTATATTGAGACAATCTTAGCATACAGCAAGGCCCATCGCGATACTGTACAAAATACCTAATGAACTTACAGGGCTTTCTGTTTTGTTTTTAAGTCAATGAGAAAATATGCTTTTGGATTCATATCACCTTAGTTAGGATGAATCTTTCCTAATCAGATTTAGGTGGATGCTTTATAAAGATTTCATCCCATATTTCAAAAGCAGCAATACTTCAAAAAATAAAACTACCCTACCTTCTTTCAGGATATACTGTTCAATTCAACACATTTCTACCTTCAGAACAAAGGAAAGCCACACTGTAAAACACTCCAGCCTCCGCAGGAAGCTTTCACGTGTTAGTGCTACACTCACTTCATTCCCTCGAAAACAAAGAAGTCTGTACCTAGGAATCAAACCTTACCATATTCAAGAGTCTAACTCCTCACTGAGGCTGCCAAGTGGGTCCAGTCACTCATCCCACTAAGTCATAACTACAGCAGCTATTTCTTGAACCCCGTTAAGTTAGAGCTACCACCCCCCAGGGCCTGGAAGGAAACGTTGTTACTGTGGAAAGCTGAGTTGCAGCCTCAAACCAATGGAGTTCAAGGAAACGGAATATAAGAATATATACAGAGAGAGAAGAAAAAAAATTCAATAAAACCATCTTATTAGCTAAAATGGAATTTGTTTGAATAAATTATCTCAAAGTGAATTTTCTGCAAACAAAGAAATACAAATGATACACACTTTGATGCTCAGGAAACCCAGTGAAACTCTCAGTACTTTAATGTATACATACATGCATACCTTTATATCTCAAAATACTGTTTTAGTATGAAGCCAAGCATTTCTATACTACTTGTCCATTTTCTTAAGCACCTCTAAAGTGTTTATACTTGTAGAATGTGTCTTAGGAATGACATATAAACACAGTCAAGACCCAGAGCAAAATGGCAACTTCCTTACCTTCCAGAGGTCAGGAGATCCCTCCACAAGTTTGGCATTAATGTGACCATATTTTAGAGCCAACTGCAAACACTCAGTTCCAAATTCCAAGTCATAGTCACTACACTGGGTAGGAAAAAAAAAGTTTCAATATATTGTTATGTAAAACTTTATTTCATAATCAATATATAAAAGGAAGGGCCTAGAGAACTCACAAACTCTTCGATTAGCTACTTTTCCTATGGAACAGGAAGTTCATCAAGTTCCATAATAATTGTCCCTACTCCCTAAATGTCAAAAGATATACGAAGTAGGTAAGTTGCATCCTTAAGTTTTGAACTTCCTCAATAGTTTCAGGGGTCAAATAAATAGAATACTTTTTTTGATTATTACCTTTCCAAATATGTTTCTAAAATGCCTTAAAGTATGGCCGAAATTTCTTTATCAAGATTTTATCTAGGGGTCAGAAAAAGATGGCGGAGAGGTAGGGGACCTTTTTTCAGCTGGTCCCCTGAATCGAGCTGGGTATCTACCAGATCATCCTGAACATCCACGAAATCAGCGAGAGGTAGGAAGATACAACTGGATCTCTACAAACAAACATCTCCAGTGCTGAGTACGGAGGTAAGAAGCGGGGAGCTGAGAATCCGCACACAGATATCGGAAGATAAAAGGAAGGGGGAGGGAGCTGCCATGCTCCAGCGCCGGGAAGCAGTAGCCACCTGCACTGTGGAGCAGGCCGGACTCACGGACCAGCACCGCGAGAGCACACTGAGACCGTGAGCCTGGGAACGAGCACGTGACCAAACAGAAAACCGGAGCTGCAGAGCGCTCATTGGAACCGGACTGAAACCGGGAGCTTGGGAGCGCATGCGCGACCAGACTGAAAAACCGGAGCTCTGAAGTGCTCACTGGAACCGGACTGAAACCAGGAGCTCGGGAGCATGCGCGAGACCAGACTGAAAACCCAAGCTCTGGAGTGTACCCTCGAACTAGACTGAAACTGGGAGCGTGTGCTGGGAACTGGGGGCCACTGGCGGTGTTAGAAGCACAAAGGACAGAGACGTGCTGGCCCTGGGAGTGAGGACTGCAAGGGTGGCTGTGGGGCACACAACCCGGGATGCTGCAGGGTTTCTGGCAGCACCGACAGAAACAGAGTTAAAGTGGCCAGGAGAGCTCAGTGGAGTGCGGTCTGCGATCTCTCTGTTCTGAGACAGAGGCTAGGATACGGCCACTGTTACTCTGACTCTCAGAAGAATCACAAAAAACCAGGGAAAGCCGCCATAGAACAAAAGCCTGGAAATACCAGTTCACATTGTGCCCATCCCCACCCCCCTTCACAGGGGACAGGGCAACTAAACCCAAACAGGGTTGCCTGAGTATCAGCATGGCAGGCCCCTCCCCCCAGAAGGCAGGCTGAAAAATCAAGAAGCCCACATCCCTAAGGTCCCTATAAAACAAGTGCACATTGCTTGGGTCCCGGTCAATAATCTGAGCTCTGTACATCCCAGCAACCTCTCCTCATCAGAATGACAAGGAGGAGAAATCCACCCCTCCACAAAGAAAAGATAGAGTCTGTGGCCTCTGCCACAGAACTGATGGATATGGATATAACCAAATTGTCAGAAATGGAGTTCAGAGTAACAATGGTCAAGATGATGTGTAGGCTTGAAAAAAAAATATGAACGAAAATATTAACGAGAATATAGAATCTCTAAGAGCAGAAATGAGAGCGAATCTGGCAGAAATTTAAAATGCTATGAATCAAGTGAAGTCTAATTTAGATGCTCTGATGGCCACGGTAAATGGGGCAGAAGAACGAATTAGTGAATTGGAAGATGGGATGGTAGAAGAGAAGGAAAAAACGGAAACATGGCTCAAAAAAATCCAATCTCAATAAAGTAGATTATGGGAAATTACTGACTCAATGAAACGTTCCAATGTCATAATCATTGGCATCCCTGAGGCAGTGGAGAAAGAGAGGTCTAGAAGAGATATTTGAACAAATTGTAGCTGAGAACTTCCCTAATCTGGCAAAGGAAACAAGCATTCATGTCCAAGAGGCAGAAAGGACCCCTCCTAAGGTCAATGAGAACAGATCTACACCACATTAAATCATAGCTCAATTCGCAAACATTAGATCCAAGGACACAATCTTGAAAGTGGCCAGGGGGAAGAGAATCTTCACGTACAGAGGGAGCAACATCAGAATGACGTCAGACTTATCTACAGAAACCTGGCAAACCAGGAAAGGTTGGCAAGACTAACTGAGAAGAACATGCAGCCAAGGATCCTTTATCCAGCAAGGCTGTCATTCAGAATTGATGGAGAGACAAGCACCTTCCAAGACTGGCAGAAACTGAAAGAATATGTGCCCAACAAGCCAGCCCTACAAGAAATATTAAGGGAGGGGGTGCCTGGGTGGCACAGCGGTTAAGCATCTGCCTTCAGCTCAGGACGTGATCCCGGCATTATGGGATCGAGCCCCACATCAGGCTCTTCCGCTATGACACTCCTTCTTCCTCTCCCACTCCCCCTGCTTGTGTTCCCTCTCTTGCTGGCTGTCTCTATCTCTGTCGAATAAATAAAATCTTTAAAAAAAAAAAAAGAAATATTAAGGGAGGGTTCTAGAAAAGTAAAAAGACCCCAAGAGTGATACAGAATTTTACAGTCAATAGAAACAAAGACTTCACAGGAAACGCGACATCAGTAAAATCATATCTCTCAATAATCACTCTCAATGTGAATGGCCTAAATGCTCCCATAATGCCACAGGGTTGCAGACTGGATAAAAAGACATGACCCATCCATTTGCTGTCTACAAGAGACTCATTTTGAACCTAAAAATACATCCAGACTGAAAATGAAGGGATGGAAAACCATCTTTCATGCCAATGGACCTCAAAAGAAAGCTTGGGTAGCAATTCTCATATCAGACAGATTAGATTTTAAACTAAAGACTGTAGTTAGAGATACAGAAGGACACTATATTATTCTTAAAGGATGTATCCAACAAGTGGATATGACAATTATAAATATCTATGCCCCCAACAGGGGAGCAGCTAGATACACAAGCCAACTCTTAACCAGAATAAAGAGACATATAGATAATAATACATTAATAGTAGGGGACCTCAACACTCCAGTCGAAGCAATAGACAGACCACCTAAGCAGAAAATCAACAAAAAAACAAGAGCTTTGAATGACATACTGGACCTCATAGATATATACAGAACACTACACCCCAGAACAACAGAATACTCATTCTTTTCGAATGCACATGGAACTTTCTCCAGAATAGACCATATACTGGGTCACAAAACAGGTCTCAACCAATACCAAAAGACTGAGATTGTTCCCTGCATATTCTCAGACCACAATGCTTTGAAACTGGAACTCAATCATAAGCAAAAATTTGGAAGAAACTCAAACACTTGGAAACTAAGAACAATCCTGCTCAAGAATGATTGGGTAAACCAGGAAATTAAAAATCTGTTTAAACAATTTTTAGAGACCAATGAGAATGAAAACACATTGGACCAAAAACCTCACGGAGGACACTGCAAAGGCAGTCCTAAGGGAAAAACATAGCCATCAAGCCTCACTCAAAAGAATAGAAAAATCTAAAATGCAGTTTTTATATTCTCACCTCAGAAGCTGAAGCTTAGAACAGAAACGGAGGCCTAACCGCAGCGTGAGAACGCAGTTGATCAAGATTAGAGCAGAGATCAATGAGTTAGAAACCAGGAGCACAGTAGAGCAGATCAATAGAACTAGAAGCTGGTTCTTTGAAAGAATAAATAAGATCGAAAAGCCACTGGCCAGACTTATTCAAAAAGAATAGAGAAAGGACCCAAATTAATAAAATTATGAGTGAAGGGAGAGATCACAACCAACACCAATGAAATTGGAAGGATCATTATGAAACTTTTATCAACAGCTTTATCACAAAATTAAAGCAACCTGGAAGAAATGGACGCCGTCCTGTAAACCTATAAACTACCAAGACTGAAACAGGAAGAAATTGATTATTTAAACAGACTGATTAATTATGAAGAAATTGAAGCAGTGATCAAAACTCTAAAAACAAGAGTCCAGGCCTGACAGATCTACAGGGAGAATTCTACCAAACATTCAAAGAAGAAATAATACCTATTCTCCTAAAGCTATTTCCAAAAAATAGAAACAGAAGGAAAACTACCAAACTCATTCTATGAGGCCAGTATTACCCTGATCCCCAAACCAGGCAAAGACCCCATCAAAAAGGAGAATTACAGACCGATTTCCCTGATGAATATGGATGCCATAATTCTCAATAAGATCCTAGCTAATAGGATCCAACAGTACATTAAAAGGATTATCCATCAAGACCAAGTGGGATTCATACCTGGGTTGCAATCGTGGTTCAACATTCACAAAACGATCAGTGTGATAGATCATATCAACAAGAAGAAACAGAAGAAAAATTCCCAAACTCATTCTATGAGGCCAGTATTACCCTGATCCCCAAACCAGGCAAAGACCCCATCAAAAAGGAGAATTACAGACCGATTTCCCTGATGAATATGGATGCCATAATTCTCAATAAGATCCTAGCTAATAGGATCCAACAGTACATTAAAAGGATTATCCATCAAGACCAAGTGGGATTCATACCTGGGTTGCAATCGTGGTTCAACATTCACAAAACGATCAGTGTGATAGATCATATCAACAAGAAAAGAGTCAAGAACCATATGATCCTCTCAATTGATGCAGAGAAAGCATTTGAGTTTTCCAGAGTGCCTGCACCAACTTGGCTGGTTCATAGGGTAGCTCTATTTTTAACTTTTTGTGGAACCTCCATACTATTTTCCAGAGTGCCTGCACCAACTTGCATTCCCACCAGCAGTGTAAGAGGGATCCCCTTTCTCCACATCCTCTCCAACATCTGTTGTTTCTCATCAATTTTTGCTATTTTAATTGGTGTAAGGTGGTATCTCAGTGTGGTTTTGATTTGAATTTCCCTGATGGCTAATGATCTTGAACATTTTTTCATGTGTCTGTTAGCCATTTGTATGTCTTCATTGGAAAAGTGTCTGTTCAACTTCTGCCACATTTTTTTTGATTTATTTTTTGTGTATTGAGTTTGAGAAGTTCTTTGTAGATCTTGGATACCGTCTTTATCTGTAGTGTCATTTTCAAAATCTTCTCCCATTCTGTGGAGCTGCCTCTTAGTTTTTAGACTGTTCCTTGGCTGTAGAAGCTTTTTATCTTGATGAAGTCCCACAAGTTCATTTTTTCTTTTGTTTCTCTTGCCTTTGGAGATGTGTCATGAAAAAAGTTGCTGTGGCCGATGTCAAAGAGGTTACTGTTCTCCTCTATGATTTTGATGGATTCCTGTCTCACATCAGTGGTTCTTCATCCATTTGAGTTTATCTTTGTGTATGATGTGAGAGAGTGGTCAAGTTTCATTCTTTTGCATGTAGCTGTCCAATTTTCCCAGCACCATTTATTGAAGAGATTGTCTTTTTTTCCACTGGATGTTTTTTCCTGCTTTGTCAAAGATTAGTTGCCCAAAGAGCCGAGGGTCCATTTCTGGGTTCTCTATTCTGTTCCATTGGTCTATGTGTCTGTTCTTATGCCAGTACCATGCTGTCTTTGTGATCACAGCTTTGTAGTGTAGCTTGAAATCTGGCAATGTGATGCCCCCAGCTTTGTTTTTCCTTTTCAACAATTCCTTGGCGATTCGGGCCCTTTCTGGTTCCACACAAATTTAAGGGCTGTTTGTTCCAGTTCTTTGAAAAATGTCATTGGTATTTTGATTGGGATGGCATTGAAAGTGTAGATTGCTCTGGGTAGCATAGACATTTTAACTATGTTAATTCTTCCGATCCATGAGCATGGAATATTTTTCCAACTTCTTGTGTCTTCTTCAATGTCTTTCAAGAGTGATTTGTAGTTTCTGGAATATAGATCCTTTACGTCTCTGGTTAAGTTAATTCTGAGATAACATATGATTTATGGTGCTATTGTAAATGGAATGGATTCCCTAATTTCTCTTTCTTCAGTCTCATTGTTCGTGTATAGAAATGCAACTGATTTCTGAGCATTGATTTTGTATCCCGCCACATTACTGAATTTGCTCTATAAGTTCTAGTAGTTTAGGGGTGGAGTCTTTTGGGTTTTCTAAAGTGATCATGTCATCTGCGAAGAGAGTTTGACTTTTCTTGCCAATTTGGATACACTTTTTATCCCTTTTTGTTGTCTGATTGCTGTTGCAAGAACTTCTAGTACTATGTTGAATAATAATGGCTAGATAGGCATTCTGTCGTGTTCCTGATCTTAAGGAAAGGCTTCCAGCTTTTCCCCATTGAGAATGATATTTGCTGTAGGCTTTTCATAGATGGTTTTTATGAAATTGAGGAATGTACTCTATCCCTACACTCTGGAAGTGTTGATCAGGAAAGGATGCTGTATTTTGTCAAATGCTTTCTGCATCAATTGAGAGGATCATATGGTTCTTGACTCTTTCTTGTTGATATGATCTATCACACGTTGCATCGCTTTTGTGAATGTAACCACGCATTAACCCAGGTATAATCCCACTGGTCTTGATGGATAATCCTTTTAATGTACTGTTGGATCCTATTAGCTAGGATCTTATTGAGAATTATGGCATCCATATTCATCAGGGAAATCGGTCTGTAATTCTCCTTTTTGATGGGGTCTTTGCCTGGTTTGGGGATCAGGGTAATACTGGCCTCATAGAATGAGTTTGGGAATTTTTCTTCTGTTTCTTTTTTTTGGAAACAGCTTCAGGAGAATAGGTATTATTTCTTCTTTGAATGTTTGGTAGAATTCTCCTGGGAATCCGTCAGGCCCTGGACTCTTGTTTTTGGGGAGGTTTTTGATCACTGCTTCAATTTCTTCATAATTAATCAGTCTGTTTAAATAATCAATTTCTTCCTGTTTCAGTCTTGGTAGTTTATAGGTTTACAGGAAGGCGTCCATTTCTTCCAGGTTGTTTAATTTATTGACATAAAGCTGTTGATAAAAGTTTCTAATGATCCTTCCAATTTCATTGGTGTTGGTTGTGATCTCTCCCCTTTCACTCATAATTTTATTAATTTGGGTCCTTTCTCTATTCTTTTGAATAAGTCTGGCCAGTGGCTTTTCGATCTTATTTATTCTTTCAAAGAACCAGCTTCTAGTTCTATTGATCTGCTCTACTGTGCTCCTGGTTTCTAACTCATTGATCTCTGCTCTAATCTTGATCAACTGCGTTCTCACGCGTGGGTTAGGCCTGTTCTTCTGTTCTAGCTTCAGCTTCTTGAGGTGAGAATATAAAAACTGCATTTTAGATTTTTCTATTCTTTTGAGTGAGGCTTGGATGGCTATGTATTTTCCCCTTAGGACTGCCTTTGCAGTGTCCCGTAGGTTTTGGTCCAATGTGTTTTCATTCTCATTGGTCTCTAAAAATTGTTTAAACAGATTTTTAATTTCCTGGTTTACCCAATCATTCTTGAGCAGGATTGTTCTTAGTTTCCAAGTGTTTGAGTTTCTTCCAAATTTTTGCTTATGATTGTGCCAGTTTCAAAGCATTGTGGTCTGAGAATATGCAGGAACAATCTCAGTCTTTTGGTATTGGTGAGACCTGTTTTGTGACCCAGTATATGGTCTATTCTGGAGAAAGTTCCATGTGCATTCGAAAAGAATGAGTATTCTGTGTTCTGGGTGTAGTGTTCTGTATATATCTATAGAGGTCCAGTATGTCATTCAAAGCTCTTGTTTTTTTGTTGATTTTCTGCTTAGGTGGTCTGTCTATTGCTTCGACTGGAGTGTTGAGGTCCCCTACTATTAATGTATTATTATCTATATGTCTCTTTATTCTGGTCAAGAGTTGGCTTGTGTATCTAGCTGCTCCCCTGTTGGGGGCATAGATATTTATAATTGTCATATCCACTTGTTGGATACATCCTTTAAGAATAATATAGTGTCCTTCTGTATCTTAATCTACAGTCTTTAGTTTAAAATCTAATCTGTCTGATATGAGAATTGCTTACCCAAGCTTTTTGAGGTCCATTGGCATGAAAGATGGTTTTCCATCCCTTCATTTTCAGTCTGGATGTATTTTTAGGTTCAAAATGAGTCTCTTGTAGACAGCAAAATGGATGGGTCATGTCTTTTTATCCAGTCTGCAACCCTGTGGCATTATGGGAGCATTTAGGCTCATTCACATTGGAGAGTGATTATTGAGAGATATGATTTTACTGATGTACGCATTTCCTGTGAAGTCTTTGTTTCTATTGACTGTAAAATTCTGTATCACTCTTGGGGTCTTTTTACTTTTCTAGAACCCTCCCTTAATATTTCTTTTTTTTTTTTTAAAGATTTTATTTATTCGACAGAGATAGAGACACCAAACAAGAGAGGGAAACAAGCAGGGGGGGAGAGGAAGAAGGAGTGTCATAGCGGAAGAGCCTGATGTGGGGCTCGATCCCATAATGCCGGGATCACCCTGAGCTGAAGGCAGATGCTTAACCGCTGTGCCACCCAGGCACCCTCCAATATTTCTTGTAGGGCTGGCTTGTTGGGCACATATTCTTTCAGTTTCTGCCAGTCTTGGAAGGTGCTTGTCTCTCCATCAATTCCTGAATGACAGCCTTGCTGGATAAAGGATCCTTGGCTGCATGTTCTTCAGTTAGTCTTGCCAACCTTTCCTGGTTTGCCAGGTTTCTGTAGATAAGTCTGACGTCATTCTGATGTTGCTCCCTCTGTACGTGAAGATTCTCTTCCCCTGGCCACTTTCAAGATTGTGTCCTTGGATCTAATGCTTTGCAATTGAGCTGCTAGATTTAATGTGGTGTAGATCTGTTCTCATTGACTCAGGAGGGGTCCTTGGCCTCTTGGACATGAATGCTTGTTTCCTTTGCCAGATTAGGAAGTTCTCAGCTACAATTTGTTCAAATATCTCTTCTAGACCCTCTTTCACTGCCTCAGGGATGCCAATGATTATGACATTGGAACGTTTCATTGAGTCAGTAATTTCCCATAATCTACTTTATTGAGATTGGATTTTTTTGAGCCATAAGTCGTTTTTCCTTCTCTTCTACCATCCCATCTTCCAATTCACTAATTCGCTCTTCTGCCCCATTTACCGCGGGCCATCAGAGCATCTAAATAGACTTCACTTGATTCATAGCATTTTAAATTTCTGCCAGATTCGCCTCATTTCTGCTCTTAGAGATTCTATATTCTCGTTAATATTTTCGCTCATATTTTTTTCAAGCCTACACATCATCTTGACCATTGTTACTCTGAACTCCATTTCTGACAATTTGGTTATATCCATATCCATTCAGTTCTGTGGCAGAGGCCACAGACCTTATTTTCTTTGTGGAGGGTGGATTTCTCCTCCTTGTCATTCTGGATGAGGAGAGGTGCTGGGATGTACAGAGCCGTAGATTATTGACCGGGACCCAAGCAATGTGCACTTGTTTTTAGGGACCTTAGGGATGTGGGCTTGATTTTTCAGCCTGCCTTCTGGGGAGGGGGCCTGCCATGCTGATACTCAGGCAACCCTGTTTGGGTTTAGTTGCCCTGTCCCCTGTGAAGGGGGTGGGATGGGCACAATGTGAACTGGTATTTCCAGGCTTTTGTTCTATGGCGTTTCCCTGGTTTTTGTGATTCTTCTGAGAGTCAGAGTAACAGTGGCCGTATCCTAGCCTCTGTCTCAGAACAGAGAGACGCAGACCGCACTCCACTGAGCTCTCCTGGCCACTCTTTAATCTGCCCAGTGCCCCAATCCGGCAGAATGCACCCGCGCATCTCAGTTTAAGCCACTTGACCACCAGGCAGATTCTCGTCCTTTTGCATTTACACTTCAGGTGCGCCCCAGTTCCCAGCACACGCTCCCAGTTTCAGTCTAGTTCGAGGACACTCCAGAGCTTGGGTTTTCAGCTCTGGTTCGCGCATGCTCCCGAGCTCCTGGTTTCAGTCCGGTTCCAGTGAGCACTTCAGAGCTCCGGTTTTCAGTCTGGTCGCGCATGCGCTCCCAAGCTCCCGGTTTCAGTCCTGTTCCAATGAGCGCTTGCAGCTCCGGGTTTTCTGTTTGGTCACGGCTCGCTCCCAGGCTCACGGTCTCATGTGTGCTCTCGCGGTGCTGGTCCGTAGAGTCCGGCCTGCTCCACAGTGCAGGTGGTGGCTGCTTCCCGGGCGCTGGAGCATGGCAGCTCCCTCCCCTTCCCTTTTATCTTCCTTCCGAATCTGTGTGCGGATTCTCAGCTCCCTCGCTCTTACCTCCGTATTCTCAGCACTGGAGATGTTTGTTTGTAGAGATCCAGTTGTATCTTCCTACCTCTCGCTGATTTCGGTGGATGTTCAGGATGTGATCTGTAGATCCTAGGCCTCGATTCAGGGGACCAGCTGAAAAGGTCCCCTACCTCTCCGCCATCTTTTTCTGACCCCTAGATAAAATCTTGATAAAGAAATTTCGGCCATACTTTAAAGGCATTTTAGAAACATATTTGGAAAGGTAATAATCAAAAAGTATTCTATTTACTTTGACCCTGAAACTATTGAGAGTTCAAAACTTAAGGATGCAACTTAGCCACTCGTAGATATCTTTGACATTTAGGAGTAGGGACAATTATTATGGAACTTGATGAACTTCCTGTTCCATAGGAAAAGTAGCTAATCGAAGAGTTTGTGAGTTCTCTAGGCCCTTCCTTTTATATATTGATTATGAAATAAAGTTTTACATAACAATATATTGAAACTTTTTTTCCTATGTAGTGACTATGACTTGGAATTTGAACTGAGTGTTGCAGTTGGCTCTAAAATATGGTCACATTAATGCCAAACTTGTGGAGGGATCTCCTGACCTCTGGAAGGTAAGGAAGTTGCCATTTTGCTCTGGGTCTTGACTGTGTTTATATGTCATTCTCAAGACACATTCTACAAGTATAAACACTTTAGAGGTGCTTAAGAAAATGGACAAGTAGTATAGAAATGCTTGGCTTCATACTAAAACAGTATTTTGAGATATAAAGGTATGCATGTATGTATACATTAAAGTACTGAGAGTTTCACTGGGTTTCCTGAGCATCAAAGTGTGTATCATTTGTATTTCTTTTGTTTGCAGAAAATTCACTTTTGAGATAATTTATTCAAACAAATTCCATTTAGCTAATAAGATGGTTTTATTGAATTTTTTTCTTCTCTCTGTATATATTCTTATATTCCGTTTCTGAACTCCATTGGTTTGAGGCTGCAACTCAGCTTTCCACAGTAACAACGTTTCCCTCCAGGCCCTGGGGGTGGTAGCTCTAACTTAACGGGGTTCAAGAAATAGCTGCTGTAGTTATGACTTAGTGGGATGAGTGACTGGACCCACTTGGCAGCCTCAGTGAGGAGTTAGACTCTTGAATATGGTAAGGTTTGATTCCTAGGTACAGACTTCTTTTTTTTCGAGGAATGAAGTGAGTGTAGCACTAACACGTGAAAGTTTTGAGGCTGGAGTGTTTTACAGTGTGGCTTTCTCTTGTTCTGAAGGTAGAAATGTGTTGAATTGAACAGTATATCCTGAAAAAGAAGGTAGGGTGTTTATTTTTTGAAGTATTGCTGTTTTTGAAATATGGGATGAAATCTTTATAAAGCATCCACCTAAATCTGATTAGGAAAAGATTCATCCTAATCCAAGGTGATATGAATCAAAGCATATTTTCTCATTGACTTAAAAACAAAACAGAAAGCCCTGTAAGTTCATTAGGTATTTTGTACAGTATCCGATGGGCCTTGCTGTATGCTAAGATTGTCTCAATATACTTAAAATGTTCTGAAAGTACAAAATACTGGTATGTCTGGATTATTGCCGGTGGAGAAAATTCGGTAGTATTATTGTTAAGTGGTATCCAAATGTCTTCAACCCAGCAGACAAACATTTTATTTATTTTTTGTATCCTTTTCTGTCTATGGCTCTGATGGTAGGAAACATATTGTGAGGACTACGTTGTTTACCAATTAGATGTTTTGTTACATATCCTGACTCACATCTCTGTACAACCCCTACTGTGGGCTGGACTTAATTTGTAGGCACCGGAAATGGAAGTGGAAATCAGACAAGTTTTATTGCTACCACATGTTCAATTACTACTCTCTGGCCTCAGTTTTGATGTCTTAGGTGTGTGGTGATCTGTTTCTGTGGGTGTACAGAGCCTTTTGAAATTTGCGCTCCCTGAGATGTGCAGATGAGAGGAAAGTAACACATCGCTCTTGAAATTTTCCACTTGTTCCTCACAAATTTATTTCAATTTTGTTTTAGATTTTTTTGTGTGTGTGACACAGCATTAGTTCTCACGTCCTTGGTGCTCTGCTTCCCTTTCATGGGCACCGACTGTCTGCACTAAGGCAGGGATTGGCTTTCCAGGGGCTTCTCCTCCCTCTCATCGGTGAGTCATTTCATCATGCTGTTGTGGGTTGAACTGTGTCCCCTATGAAGGGATATTCAAGTTCTAACATTGGCACTTGGGAATGAGGCCTTATTTAAAGAGTGCTCTTTTATAGATCTGATAAAGTTCAGTTGAGGTCATGCTGGCATAGAGTAGGCCCCTGAGTTCTACAAATAGAAGGAGGGGGAGAGAGAAAGGGAGAATGCCAGTGACGATGGAGGTAGGGACTACGGTGCTGCATCTAGAAGCAAAGGAAAGCCAACGATGGCTGGCAAGCACTTAAAGTAGGAAGAGGCCAGGAAGGGTTCTTAAATATTAAAGCTTCAGAGGGGGCATGGCCCCTGCTGACACCTGGATTTGGGACTCTAGCCTCCAGTAGTGTGAGAATAAACTGTAGCCACCCATTAGTGGTACTTTGTTACAGAACCCTAGGAGGCCCATTATAAACATTTCACACACTTGGGCCCCAAGGACCATCATTCTAGTATCACTTTCCAAACTGGGAGGATGGGTGGAAAAAGCCCCATCCTTTTTACAATGTTTGAATAATGGGATCTTGGATTCTAAAAGGGCACTGCAGTGAAATGGATTTCTGGGCAAAAAGGTCTTCTCGAATGGCAGTTAGGGTGGTTTTTTTTTAGGTACTATATTTTTTTCTGATAATTGAGGTGAAATAATTTTGAGTGCAAGTACTGCAGGTTGTAGGGTCCCTGTTTCTCTTTCTGTCTCCTGTCTCTCAGCATCTTCCCCCACCCCTTTTTCCTTCTCTCCCATACTTTCCTAGCTTTTGGGGTAGTCCTCTTTTAGCTTCTTCAGGACACTGCATGAATTGTCTTCAGTGTGTACGCTTCTCATTTAATTTTGTGGTCTTGGCATTTTGTAAGGATAAGAGTTATTCAATTTCTGTTAAAACCAAAGCAATGGAGTCTACACTTAGAGATTAGTGTTCCTAAGTCTATACTAACATTCAAAAGTGCTACCATTTTAAAAATTGGAATTGAAAAAATTTAGTATAATGAGGCTAAAACCAGTACTGAATCTTCAGGTGGCTGAGCCACACGTGGCTCATGATTCATAAATCTTGAAACGGGCGTGAAAGCATTCCAGAAAGAGCATTTTAGTTCTACCATAAAAAGTAAGGCAAGGGTAGGATTCTGGAAACACGGATCCAGGATACCTTCCTTAGCCCCTCAGAAGTCAGGAAAGCTTTATCCCCACAGTGGGTGTGAGGAATGACTAGAAATGTCTCATGCCTACGGTGGGACTACTTGAATTGCTACCAGAAATCCCGGAGGTTATTTTGTGTTTACATAACTTTGTAGAAGTAAATGCAAAATTAAATGTTCAGAGTTATGTCACACCTCTTGCAGTGGCTCTTTGGGGCCTGAGGAAGCATTAATTGTTTTAAATCACCATGCAGGGTAGAGGACATCCCCACTCTCCATGACAAAGACTAGCCAATCACAGAAGAGAACAGGACTGGATTTCTGGGACTTCAGCTTCCCTGAGGGTGGTGCCTTGCCAACTTAGTGAACACACTTGTTTGACAAAATTTCATCCACTGGACATAAAACTTCTATTCCTTTAATTTATAATTGTACCATATTTTTGTCCCAATATACTTAAATACTTGCTCACTTTCCACAGTATACAGAACTAATTGAACAGACTTTTGGTTTCTAAATGTTACAACTATCCTTGGGGCATAAAGATTTATAACCAGGTATTGAAGAAATTAAACTGTGTTTATTGTCTGAAAATACTTGTTTAGGAGGAGTTTCTGAAGTATTTGAGTCATCACATATTATTGAAATAACTGACTCAGGAATCCTTTCGATGGGGACCTTTCTTTTTCTTTTTCTTTTTTTTTTTTTTAAGATCCAAGTATTATGGCATCTTTGTTTAAAAATGAAAACGCCTGGGTGGCTCATAGTCAGTTAAGTGTCTGCCTTGGCTCAGGTCATGATCCCAGGGTCCTGGGAAAGAGTCCCACATTGGACTCCCTTGCTCAGCAGGGAGCCTAGCCTCTGCCTGCTGCTCCCCTGCTTGTGCATGCTCATGCTCTCTCTCTCTCTGACACCCGCCAAGCAATAAATAAGATCTTAAAAAAATAGTCTCACTTCTTTTAAATCTCAAAATACAATGTGGTAACATTTTTTTCTTTTAAGAGATTATCATCTAGTCATCCAGTCTAGAGGAAAGAAATATTTTCTAGACAGACCTAATTTATGAAATGGAAATAAATAAACAGATACTTCCCCAAATCTAAATCTGTATCTAATAAACATACTATATTTTTTAAAATTTAGGATTTTCTGACTTATAATTATTGAGCTACATACTCATTTTCTTACAGGTTAAAAGATAGG